>NC_064618.1:482871442-483198942 GCF_023898315.1 Schistocerca nitens
CGGCACGAACCGCGGCTTCGCCTTCGTGCAGTACACCACTCCGGAGGCGGCCGCGCTCGCAGTACGCCAACTCGACGGCTGTCACCTGCGGCCGGGCCACGAGATCGGCGTCGTCCCGTCCGTGGACAACTGTCGCCTCTTCATAGGCGGCATCGCCCAGGACAAGAGCAAGGCCGAGGTCCACGAGCAACTGGAGCGCATCGTGGAGGGCGTGGAACGGGTGATAATGTACCCAGACGAGGACGGCAAGGCGCTCAACCGGGGGTACGCGTTCGTGGAGTTCCGGACGCACAGGTACGCCGCCATGGCCCGCCGCCGGCTCGTGCAGCTATGGGGACACAGCATGGCCATCGACTGGGCCGAACTGGAGCCGCACTGCGACGAAGAGGTCATGAAACAGGTACTGCACCTACTGCTATTGCGCTTATTACGCGCTGTTTCTCTGTCTGCTGCACAGCTGCTGGCTATACTCGTAACTGGATCTGGACGAACACGCGTTATAAATCGTTTTATGAAGATGCTTGCGTAAATGTCAGGTCTGTACTACTACTTGCTCGCCTGTCAATTACGCGAATTTAACGCAAGCAAACAACGTGTGTTTGCTTGAGCGTGTGTGCTAAGCGGCCCGTACACGATCGTTGGCCGTGTACGGCGCTGTTTGATGCGTTTGTCAAGCATAGTTAATGTCTGACGTCTTTGCGAGCAATTTTGAGTAATGTAAAATGTGGCAAGATGGCGGACGTTGTTTGTGTCGATATTTTGCAGCCGCATGTTCCGTGGAAAATTGTTTTATTACAATCTAATTGTATCGTTAGTTTCCAAAACTGTCGAAACTACGACCAGGGACGATAACAAAGTAACATTGACAAGTACCGAGAAGATGGAGGTTCAAATGGCTCTGAGCACTATGGGACTCAACTGCTGTGGTTATCAGTCCCCTAGAACTTAGAACTACTTAAACCTAACTAACCTAAGGACATCACACACATCCATGCCCGAGACAGGATTCGAACCTGCGACCGTAGCAGTCGCACGAAGATGGAGGTATCACGTCTTTTCCAGTCGTAAATAACGCAGGAAGGGGTTATGAACAAAATTAATATTTTACACATAATATACAAGCAGGAGAGCCATGGAATATGAAAAAAATCTAAAGTTTCCGGTTCGTTCACAGCATAACATATACTTTAACAGGTTTTCATTTGTATATATTTTTAATCCATTCTCTTCTTTTAACACAGTGCCAGCGTCAATGCAAGGACTGCTTTCTCTGCGTTTATCGTCATTCTACCACTGTCGCAATACTCACGTAACATTGTCTGCGTTAAAGTGAGGTTAAACTGACACTCTTACGTGTACTGGGCTGTGTGACAAACCCGCTGCTAGATAAGGGCACATTTGACAGACAAGTTTACTAGTTTACGGGAGGCCGTAACACTAGAGAGGCTTCTAGAAACATGCGTCAGATACCAGATTTTCGTAGCGATCATGTTCAACGATCTGCAAATTGACGGATGATTTTATTCGAGCCAATGATAGCTTTTAAATCATGATAAAGCAAAAAGCTACACTGTGTACGATCCTCTTGTTAAATAGAAAGCAATTTATCGTGCAGCATGAATGATGTAGTAAGAAGAAAAGCTAAATTCACAGAGATAAAATTGCTGCAGAGAGAAAAGGAAGGAGAAAGGTTGTAGAATCAGTCCTCAAAGTAAAAGGTTAGTCTTCTGTGAATACGTATGGCAGTCTTCGTGAACTCTTTGCTACTTTACACTCTAAAATGGTCAGTGACTCGTAAGAAACCCTTTATTCGGAAGAAGACCGCCACCCGATGTTCAGCCTGTTGTGCAGAAATCGAACACAATAATTTGCTTCTGGTATGACAAGTAGAAATATACTGTGAATATGTTTGTAATTTATATAAAATAAGCCTCGTGCAGCTAAAGGAACTGTCTCTATGTTTTCCACCATTGCAGCCAGCACCGTGCTGAAAATTCGACCTCCTTGCAAAGCCATTCGCTATCTTCGGGAGTCATGTGAGCGCATCGTTGTCTTGAGTATGATGTATTTTAGCTATGAACTGACGCTTGTACATGAAGCTAGAGGCGCAGAACGCTTTATCATGTGTGCGCGCAAATTTCAGTTGACACTCCGCGTGGCAGCTGACGGGAGTCTCCATAAACGCATTTCCGCTTTAGAGCTGCGTCCATCAGCCACCGCGCTGAGAGTCGAAGCCAGACAGTATGTAGCCACCAACCCATTACAGTCCAAGCAAGCGTGTTCAAGCAACAGCTAGTCTTGCGACTACGTTAGCCCGTGCTGAAGATAATATTCACATGATTTGTTTTATCACTATAGGTTAGATAAACAGATTTGAACCTATCAGTACTCTTGACACCTTCGATTAAAAAGTAGAATGCAATCATGAGAGTTAACTGTAGCGCCTCATGAAAGACTGTTTAATAAACAGAGCGGGTAGGTGTTTCAAACCGACAGGTTCAGCATTTGACTGTGCGCGTTAAGATGCATATTCAATGTTTAGTTTAAGATACAATTTGTTGTTGTTTACATTAGTTTTCAAAAAAAATGGCTCTGAGCACTATGAGACTTATCATCTATGGTCATCAGTCCCCTAGAACTTAGAACTACTTAAACCTAACTAATCTAAGGACATCACACACAACACCCAGCCATCACGAGGCAGAGAAAATCCCTGACCCCGCCGGGAATCGAACCCGGGAACCCTGGCGTGGGAAGCGAGAACGCTACCGCACGACCACGAGATGCGGGCGTTAGTTTTCATTTTTACCCCTTGTGGTAAAAGTTCTTTGGGGTCGTGGTGCCCTACAACCGAAACAAGATTTGAGACACGGCCTCTTTAACTGCAATTGAACCTAATAACGATTTAAAACATTGTGAACAATAATTAAGGAGAAACTGTCGTAGGTAACTTACGTCGAATTCCCGCATCAGTACGTTGTAATACTGACAGCTTGTTTTCATGCAATAGTGAAGACTATAATAAAGCACTTTTTCATACTCTGTTTTAGTTTTAGGTGACCTAAGTCAAAAATCACGCGTCGTTACTTTGCAACTGCTTGTGTTGTGAAAACTACATGAAACACGTTTTCGATACATATGTACACACATTGTGTGAAGCATTGTACACACACACACGTGAGGACAATACGGTATTGCTTTAAATACGCAGTTATACACTAAATAAGCATTTATACACTGTCGAAATTTGCGAATGTTGACTTTAGTTCGTTATCTCTGTCATCTCTGGATTAATATACAACTCTGATTTATTTCCTCACGTAATTGGTTTTGAGAGAATTTATACTTTTAATCATGACTTGTTTGTATATGATAGGGCAGTTGGTTTATATTTAACACACGCAACATCCAACTTTGTCTTACTGTGATTGGCTTTCGCATTAATTCTGTGGAAACAAGCATTCGTATTCCCTAAATAAGCTTTCGTAGAAATGATATACTATAGAAAGCTTTCGTAGAAATGATATACTGTAGAACGTGAAGCTGCTGAATAATTTATTTTTAATTGTACGACCAGTTTCGGCTGGAGACTACCATTTTCCAGTACTTGTTGCACAACATTTGGCACATACAGACTACTGAGAGACATTTCTTGTCTATACATGCCTTTGCAACAAAATCGCAGTACTTTTGACTCTCGTTTGAAATGGGAGGCATAAGACAGTTTCTAGACAATATTGCGCAACACGTGGAAGTCTGGACGCGTTGGTGTGCATGGCCGCCGTAAAACGCTTCGTCCATTTTTTATTATTTCTGCTTTCTTATTATTAAACATCTTTTATCAAGATGTGCTCAACGGAGAAAGGTCTGCAGTTGACTGAAGGTTTTCACGTAGTGTATTTGTGGGAAGTTGTAATTCCGAATATAAAAGTCGCAACAAAGAGTTTGTTGTCGAGGAACTGACCAAAAAATATGAGTTGATGAGTGATTTTCAAACATGCCTCTGCTACTATGAAAGTCGAAAGTAAATTACAGCCGAAACAAAGCCTTTCCATTAACAACACACGTTTCCACCAACGTCTGCACATTCTATTTCTCTCACTGTCCATTATTATCACTGCACAAGCCGAGATCCCAACGAGGTCAGCCGTTTTAGCGAACATGTCTACAGACAGACTACAATGTCTATAGACAATAGCTCGATTTTTTATACAAGCGGATACTTACTTTTATGTATACAGGAAAAGTTTCATGCAAAAGATATTCGTCTCACACTGCACATACTTGCAAGGAATATTAACTTTTAGTAGTTTTGAATTGAAAATAATAACACTATTTAGGATTATGTTCGCATGAAGTGCAGTTTTTAAAGCAATGAAACCAGTAGACCATTCCACATAAAATTGTATTTTCGAACGTTTCAAGGATCCTTCCGACGCAATTCAATTTCACTGTATTGAACTGTTTTCACTGTATTGAACGGTACTATAGAGAATGTCGAGAAATTTGGTTCTGGCCAGAGATATAAACTTTCGAAGTTAATAATACGCATTATAAGATTCTAATACAACGCATTTTACTTTTTTTAAGATTAGGTGTAGTAATAATCGATTTCGAGACACAAAGTACATAGTACCTGTGATAAATGTATGTACAGTGGTGACCTACCTTTAAGGCCAATTCACATAGTTCGTCACCTCAAGGTGTGCTCATACTGTCCGTCAGGACACCGCAAGTCAATTCAGGTCACGTGAACTCAAGTCGCATGGCTGTTCTCAACTGTATTTTCACAGGGCTTGCGATTTTCACATTTGTACGAAAATGACATTTATTGGAATCAAATGGTTTGCTTGCTGGGATAGCTTGTACATTAGAGAAGGAAGGCAGAGGTGCAAAACAATTCAAAAGAGAGTGTGGATCCGAAAAACAACATTACGTGGTACACAAGGAACTCGAGGAAGAGGAATCAGCATTTTATTTTTTAAAAAGGTGAAGCACCACTTCTTTTCATTTGTCACGTCAAATTGCTCCCAGAATAAGTAAAAGGAACGTAGTATTATGAGCTGTCATCACATGAAAAATTGGGTGTGTTTGCCAGTCCAGTACAAATTTTTGTGAAATAGTCATATCTTCCTCAATACCTTTCCCTTCAAGATGTGTAGGTTTTCTTTCCATATTGTATTTGGTTTTTAATATTCGTACGAAGTTTAGCTAGTGTAACCACATAAATATTGACCACTTTCGCTTGCAAAGGTGTTTCACACACAGCCCAAAGAGCTACTTGACTATAAAGAAGCCTGCCACTAACACATGTTTAAATAAACAACCTTAACATGTTACTTTATGTATACTTTGTCGCAAAAAAAAAAAAAACATTTTGCCATTAATACTGCGCCTGAAGCTTTCAAGCCATTTCTTTATGTGACATTACAAATGCCTGACAACATACAAATAAATTATGAGATTCTACCCACAGTACTTTTTTCAGTTAATGTTGAAGCCATATTGCTATTCATTATACTGTAAAATATTAAATACAGTACCGGTTTGAATAGAAATCTACTTTATAAATGTAGTAGAGGGGAAGTTCCGTCATTTATTATAAATTTAACAAAAGACGTAAGGAAACGAAACGATTTATAACAAATAACGAACAACATACAACTGATATCGATCACGAAAACCACAGCCAAACGAAATATGGAGAGCTTGGCCATGAATCGCGAGGCAATGATCTAGGGGTCACGTGATCAACAACGGACGGATGACGTCAGCCGTCGAAAACAGTCTTGGCGGTGTCCAAACATGGCGTGACGGGACGGGACGACGGCCAATGTAGATGCCGCCATGTGAGATGCATTGCAGAATGTTTTGACGTGACGGACTGTGTGAATTGGCGTTTACGCTTTCCACGTAATGAGAAGAATTATGAGAGCACTTCTGTCAGTTTCGCGGCCGTAGTAGGTCGTGGTCCAGAAAATTTATTTCAGTATTATTATCTTTCTTTGTTACCCGCTTGAATAGCCATACGTGTTAGGCGGCACTTTCGGAAAAGGGGAGGTGCGGCGGCTCTGAGTCGTATCCCTCCCGCGGATTATCGACGAGGGCCAGCGTGCCGAACAGCCTAGCTGTGATTTCTAGGCGGTTTCTCACATCACAGTGGATGAATACCATGCTGGTAACCAAGTCCTATCTCAGTTACATTATTTGCAAACATTTTAAAAACTTCTTTCACTTTCTTTTAGTACCTCCCGTTTCTTTCTATTAGTAGCATGTAAGATTCAGAAGGATGTAGGTTGCAGTAATTATTCGGAGATGAAGAAGCTTGCACAGGATAGAGTTGCATGGAGAGCTGCTACAAACCAGTGTCTGGACTGAAGACCACAACAGCAACAGCGATGTAAGTAAGTTTATTTTGCAGAAGCTGGTCGGTGAGCTCTATTGACCAGTTGTCAGCGGTAATATTTCGATTGCTTCTGAATAGTGGTTTGGAAAGACAAAGAACAGCTTTTGTTGCAATAGCAAACCGTTTAAATATTTTTGTATTATATGACTTGTACTGTATATCTACTGGTTCGAACATTCAGCAAGGCATTAAATTTTCAAATCATATTTTACTGGATTGCATCCAAAGCCGACCAGCATTTCATCCGTAGTTGCGTTGGTTCCGGAAGTATAAAGTGATTACGAATTTTGATTAAATGCTTCAAAAATATGTCCCATCGCCGCAGCCGGGTTAAATTTTGCTCGTAGTATTTTCTATTCATGAATGTCAAACCTCAGGCAATGTAATTAAACAGCAAACCTTTTTTTGCAGACGTTAGTTACTAAGCGAAAACTTTCACGACCAGTCCTGTCTGTTGAAATGATAATTGCTCCATTGTTAGACTTGAAGGCAGCAGTTAGTAGCGGAAGGTCCACTAAACAATTTATTTCAGTGGAATTTGTTTCCTTTTACTCTGTCCGATCCTGACTAACTGGCTTATTATGAAGTGCCTGAATTTTCAAATTTGTATAGCGCACAACTATATGTAGAATATCTTGTGAGAAGAGTTTCTGCCATGTTTCCGAGAGCAGAACTTTTGGTAAAGCATTCCTATTTCCCGGCAATTTCGTTAAATTGTGGGCTGCCGTGATTACAGCTCGGGTTGGTTCGGTGGCAGCCCATTTCTATCCGTCCGTCCCCCCCCCCCCCCTTCCCATTTTTTTTATGGTCGGCTCACCTGTGACCGCAACGTCTTTACTGCATCTCATCTTCGTCATCAGATTCATCGCCAGGAAGTTCACTCGCTGTTTCTTGCTCATTTGAAAATGCATTTTCGATGGTAATGTTGCTCTCGGGATCGCTATCTTGAACTGAACAGTCAGCACCACATTCCTCAGTGCATCTTTGTACGCATTCCTTAGAGATAGGATCTGTAGCGTTACCGTTTTTGGATTCGGACGTAGTCAGTAAACTGAAAATATTATACCTATCTGTCTCCGATAACGAGAAAATGGATCGTATGTGGCGCATTCACTTCCGATCTCACGCCCGCGACAATGAAATATTTATAACATCCCATATATCTCCTAAACTGCTCGAGATATCGAAACGAGATTTCGGCGAATGGTGGCACACAAGCAGGATAGTACTTTGCCAGTTTGTAAACACACTGACCTTTCTTATCTGTGACGATATATCTGAAGTTGTACTTTCTATTTCATTTTTTCATGCCAGTGAATGTAATTCATTAAGAGTTGCCGACAGCTAGTAAAACGAAGAGTTTCCTAGTATGAAAATAACTGAAATTTCTTGTCATATGTTACCGCAAATCGACATAATGAGGTTTTTCGCTAGCTATTGAGCTCTCTCGCCAATTACTTGTTTAATGAGACTGTTTCACAGTTGTCACAATAGCTGCTTCAAAAATGAGTTTGTGCAAATTATGCTGTGTTTTGGCAAAAGAAGTACAATTGAACCTGTCAAGAGGGGAAATGTGTTCATTAATCGTAAATGGTGATGATTCTTCGAATGAGAAAAGTTTAACAATTCACACAGAAAAAATCGCAAATTCTGTTGGAATTTTGGTTGAATCCCATAACTCATCGTCGTATTTTTACCACTGAGGCACTGGAATGGAAACTTGCGAAAGGAATTTATTCCTTTTCTTCATCTGAGCAGTATTAAAGTAATGACGAGAGTACCCTTCAGGCGGAATGACACACACATGCCAGATGCTGGTTGTTCACCTACGCCTTGTCAAACTGACAATCTGTGATTCGCGAATAAAAAGTTGTTATTGAGAAAAGTAAACAATTGATACGTAGCACACCACAATGGTCAATGTATTGTCAGCAGCTGAGAAATGCACGCTACAGGAACGTGGAAGCTAACCAAGTGTGTTTTGGGAGAGCAAGGGTTCACGTCGTTCGAGAAACATTGTCATGAAAGTACATCTCCCTTGTCAGCAATACATTTCAACAAATGTATATATATCAGATAAGCACACTTTATCAGGATAGTCTTAATACCGACCACTACCTCATTTGTGTCGTCTGTTGTGTAATTAGTTTATTAATGCTGATAGTGTATATGCAACCACTGAAATGCTTTTTCTCGTCACGACGAGCCGATTAAAACAACATTATTTATGAGGGCTTCCCGACTGTTTCTAGCTTGCAGTGAAAGTGCCATGTCCACATATACATTGTGTAATGTCTTTTATTACATCCATATATAGGACACTTTTGACCAGAAGTACAAACGGCTCATACCTGTGGAAATTACGCCTTTTCGTAGAGATACGTGAGCCTAACAGGCAGCAAGTACATAAGCTTTTTTCACTTCCCTGCCTTGCTTCTAGGTCACGTGATTTTATACTATTTCTTACTTCCTTATTCACTACCCTCACGATGAATCTTCTGTCCCTTCTTACGATCTGAAAACATTGTGGAGGCAGTAGATATAATTCCAGTGGCTAGTGGCTCACCAGTTATTGAACTGTGTATTGTATTCTTCTTGACAAATGAATAAAGAAAACAAAATAGTATACAGACATCTGTAACTGAAAACTATTACATACTAACGGAAAGAGTGCTCGCGTGACTCGCGGCGCGAGAAACTGCCACAACCACAACGCCGGGCGACCTAGCGCAGGCCCGTGTCGCGTCCCAGTCGCGTCGCGTCACTATTTGTGCGGTCCCATTTGAACCTGTGAAGTTAACAAAAAAGCGTGCTGCGCTGCGCCGTGCCACACGCGCTATACGCATATCAATTTGCGCCGAGCCGTTTAAACTGCGTCGCGGAGCCCTGGGGACTAACAAGTTTGTCGTTTGCGATGGTTTACTGGCTCGCAAACTGAAGTTGCCTGACCACGCGGAGCCTCTCCCCACCGCAGAAAGGTGCTGAACTGCGCATGCTGCCTGATAAGTACATTAGGAAGTTAGTACAACTTCGTACTTCTCTGGAGTTTCTGTTATTCCGCAAAGCCTGTTAAGGATTAAATTAACATCTGCGTCAACGTCCATACTCTGCAAACCACAGCAAAGTGCACGATAGAGGGTACGTCCGGTTTCTTCCCACTCCATTCAGATATGGAGCGCGGGAAGAATGGTTGTTTTAATGCATGTGCGTGTTGTAAATATTCTGATCTTGTCACAATCCGTATGCGAGCGATACGGGGAGGTTGTAGTATATTCCTAGAGTCAACTTTTAAAGCCCGTTCTTGAAACTTTGTTGGTAGACTTTCTCGGGATGGTTTACGTGTGTGTTCAAGAGTCCGCCAGCTCAGTTTCTTCACCATCACAGTAACATTTTTCCAGAAACAAAGCTGTGACCATTTGTGTCGTCCTTCTCTGTATATACGTTCAGTACCCTCTGTTAGTCCTGTTTGGTACGCGTCCCACACTGTGTTCTAGAATGGGTCCCACGAGTGATTTGTGAGCAATCTCCTTTGTAGACTGAAAGAGCTTCCCCAGTATTCTACGAGTATCAGTACAATGAAGCCCACAGCCTGCCTTATCCTGAATGGAGCGTAAATGATAATTCCATTTCATATCCTTACAGAGTGTTGCACGCAGGTATTTGTATGAGTTGGCCGATTCCAGTCGTGGCTCATTGATATTATAGTATACTACGTTCTTTCGTTTTGTGAAGCGCAGAATTTTACATTTCTGAACATTCAAAGCAAGCTGCCAATATTTGTACCACTTTGAAATCTTGTCAAGATCTGACTGAATATGTATGGAGCTTCTTTCAGAGAGTAGTCCATTATAGATAACTGCATCATCTGCAAAAAGTCTGAGGTTACTATTAATATTTTCTGCAAGGTCATTAATATAAAACAAGAACAGCAAGGATCAGAACACACTTCTGTGAGGCACACCCGAAGTTACTTCTACATCTGACGGCGACTCTCGATTGAAGATAACATGTTGTATCGTCCCTACCAAAAGGTCCTCAATCCAATAGGATATTTCACTTCGAGCTCAATATTCTACTCCTTGTCTACGTGATTGCCAAACCCTACCGTAGCCAGCAAGGTCTCCAGATCTCTCCCCAATTGAGAACGTTTGGAGCATTATGGGTGGGGCCCTCCAACCACCTCGGGTTGACGATCTAACGAGCCAATTGGACAGAATTTGGGACGATATTCCTCAAGAGAATATCCAACAACTCCGTTATCAATCAGTGCCAAACGGAATAACTGCTCGGGGGGTGTTACAATCTTGACTTATTTCTTTTTCGATTACATCGCGAAAATAAGATTAAATTATGAGACTCCTGAAGAAAGTGTGCGCATGGAAGAACATTTTAGGAACTGAAGTTCCGTAAGCTGTTGCGGCTTTCTTAGTTTCAGTACTTTTTGGGAGAGGCGAGGAGAAAAATAAGCAAATACTTACGACAAGTTATTCAACGTTTTAAATATACTAGTCCGCAGCTCGTGGTCGTGCGGTAGCGTTCTCGCTTCCCGCGCCCGGGTTCCCGGGTTCGATTCCCGGCGGGGTCAGGGATTTTCTCTGCCTCGTGATGACTGGGTGTTGTGTGATGTCCTTAGGTTAGTTAGGTTTAAGTAGTTCTAAGTTCTAGGGGACTGATGACCATAGATGTTAAGTCCCATAGTGCTCAGAGCCATTTGAACCATTTAAATATATTGATTCAGAATTATTGGTAACCATTAGAACGGCAAAGGAGAAAAAGGCGTCATAACGGAATATCTGTGATTCACGGACATACACTAATGGAAAATGAATCGCAATAGAGTAATGAAATTTCGGAAATATATTTTTTCTAGGTAACAGAGCTAAGTGATTGACACTGCAAGATCACAGTTTAATGTAAGAGCGATATAAGCCATTGCAAATGTGAGATGGGTACATTAATAACTGGTCTAACCGCCGGAATGTTGAATGCAAGCATGTCGGATGTCAGTTTGTTGGATGGAGTTTTATGCATATACAGGAACGGGTAATGCTATTTGTGGATGACGCTGGAGTTGTCCGATGGTGCCCCAAACGTTCTCGATTGGAGACAGATCTGGTGATCGATTAGGCCAAGGCAACATGTCGACACTCTGTAGAGCCCTGGAATGCTGTTCGTTAATGAAAGCACAACAGGTCGAATCACGACATTGACATACAATTTTGCAGTCTGGGTGCATGGGACAACCGCGAGAGAGCTCCTGCTTCGTACGAAATTGCGCCAACTCGCCTCCTCCTGGCCAAAACACGGTGATCGCTGGCACCGAGCCAGAACCATCTTTCATCAGAAAATACAACAGACCTCAGCCTGCCCTCTACTGAGCACTCGCTAGACACCACTGAAGTCGCAGAAAGCGGTGATTTGTTTTCAGTAGAATGCACGCCATAGGGCGTCTGGCTGGCTGGGCTTGAACTAACCGATTTGTAACAGTCCGTTGTTACGGTAATGCCCACTGCTGCTCAAATTGCCGCAGCAGACGCAGTACGATGCGCCACAGCCATACGCCGAATACGATGGTTTTCTCTCTCGATACTGCCCACGTGGCCATTCGGAGACCGGTCTTCTTGGGACCAAACGTTCTCGTGGCAACCGCAGTTATGTGCCGCAGTATTTTCAGTGGCTACATTCGGCCCAACTCTTTTTGCAGTACCGCAGAAGAAACATCAATCTTCTCGTAGCAAACTTAGTGAGATGTTGATAGTGGCGTTTTTTTCACCATAAAGGCATTCGTGACGTCAACTCACTGTGTCCAATCTCAAAGGTAATTAACGTTCACGACCGTTACATAGTGTGTTTAAACCAAACCTTATTTGCATCCTCATAGTGCCGCTACCATTATCACTCTTATGCGACTGGTGCGAAAGTTGTTAAGCAGGTGAATGGGATGAAAATAAATAAATCGCCACGTCCTGATGGGATTCCAATTCGGTTTTACAGTGTACTCTACTGCATTGGCTCCTTACTTAGCTTGCATTTATCGCGAATCGCTTGCCCAACGTAAAGTCCCAAGCGACTGGAAAAAAGCGCAGGTGACGCCTGTATATAAGAAGGGTAGAAGGACGGATCCTCAAAATTACGGACCAATATCCTTAACATCGGTTTGTTGCAGGATTCTCGAACATATTCTCAGTTCGAACATAATGAATTTCCTTGAGGCAGAGAAGTTGCTGTCCATGCATCAGCACGGCTTTAGAAAGCATCGCTTCTGCGAACCGCAACTCGCCCTTTTTTCACATGATATCTTGCGAACCATGGATGAAGGATATCAGAAGGATGCCATATTCCATGACTTCCGGAAAGCGTTTGACTCGGTGCCCCACTGCAGACACCTAACTAAGGTACGAGCATATGGGATTGGTTCCCAAGTATGTGAGTGGCTCGAAGACTTCTTAAGTAATAGAACCCAGTACGTTGTCCTCGATGGTGAGCGTTCATCGGAGGTGAGGGTATCATCTGGAGTGCCCCAGGGAAGTGTGGTAGATCCGCTGTTGTTTTCTATCTACATAAATGATCTTTTGGATGGGGTGGATAGCAATGTGCGGCTGTTTGCTGATGATGCTGTGGTGTACGGGAAAGTGTCGTCGTTGAGTGACTGTAGGAGGATACAAGATGACTTGCACAGGATTTGTGATTGGTGTAAAGAAAGAATGGCAGCTAACTCTAAATATAGATAAATGTAAATTAATGCAGATGAATAGGAAAAAGAATCCTGTAATGTTTGAATACTCCATTAGTAGTGTAGCGCTTAACACAGTCACGTCGATTAAATATTTGGGAGTAACACTGCAGAGCGATATGAAGTGGGACAAGCATGTAATGGCAGTTGTGGGGAAGGCGGATAGTCTTCTTTGGTTCATTGGAAGAATTTTGGGAAGACGTGGTTCATCTGTAAAGGAGACCGCTTATAAAATACTAATACGACCTATTCTTGAGTACTGCTCGAGCGTTTGGGGTCCCTATCAGGTCGGATTGAGGGAGGACATAGAAACATTTCAGAGGCGGGCTGCTAGATTTATTACTGGTAGATTTGATCATCACGCGAGTGTTACGGAAATGCTTCAGGAACTCGGGTGGGAGTCTCTAAGAGGAAAGGAGGCGTTCTTTTCGTGAATCGCTACTGAGGAAATTTTAGAGAACCAGCATTTGAGGCTGACTGCAGTACAATTTTACTGCCGCCAACTTACATTTCGCGGAAAGACCACAAAGATAAGAGAGATTAGAGCTCGTACAGAGGCATATTAGGCAGTCATTTTTCCCTCGTTCTGTTTGGTAGTGGTACGAGGTACCCTCCGCCATATGGTGGATTGCGGAGTATGTATGTAGATGTAGAAAGTTCAGTAGACGTCATCTTCGTAGAAAACTTCCGTTTATGTCACACAACTCCCTGGTGTTCAAATTTTTTTCGTCAGTGTACATACAGTTTCGAAAATACTTGAATAACATAAAAGGCGCAGCAAAAGCAGAGATGCGTTTCTACACGATCGTAAACGCTAAGACGGATGCCTCCTTTTTGCAGTGACAGTGTTATCAAAAATGAATACTCCTCTCACTAACAAAATGACTGCCTGGATTAATCTGAGCAAACAATATTTGGAATCTAAATAAATGTACACAGATTTTCTTATATGTTCCGTCTGAAATATAAAGCACAATGACATACAGAGATTAAAAGGACTTCTTTAAAGCAGAAATTTCTGGTTCTGTAGATATATTCGATAAAAATATTGATTTGAAAAAACAATTACACAATTTCTATTGTTTTACACTACTCCATGAGTATTACCTACATACGAATATTATTTTTGAAGAAATAAAGCTTTTATTGCGAGGTTGGTTATTAGTAGAGGATGGATTTCGAAGCAAAACGTGTTTCCTTTTTCATATGTTTAAAGGTAATGGCAAAGATTATATTTCGTACGTTGGCAAGAAACTTTAACTGTGCTTTTTAACGCTTATTTTACTGCAAGTCAACACAGCTGATTCAATTCTTCATTGGCAAATAAAAAAAATTTGTCCAATTTATAACAAAAATCAACAATAGGTTATGGACGGAAAATGAGGAAGTCCCTGGATGACGACACAGAGTACAGCCGAGCTAAAGTCGGCAGAGCAGTCGGGGATTCTTCAATATTAAGACGTAGCGAACGCGGGTATCGCTGTGTGACGTTGCGTCTGAAACTACAGAGTATCGCCCAGAATGAACACCATTCATAGCAAATGCTTAAACGAATAAGGAATATTTTTAGTGAGAACAGTAACCCTTTGTTGTTTCAGGTATCAACACATTCGCAGGTATTATGCGGACACTGTGTCGTGGCAGTTTTAGGTAGGGAGTGTTTTGAACTGAGCTTGCGTTCGATACCGGTGATATCCTCGAGCTCACTGATAACCGGTAGAGGTCAAGCCTGAGTTACACCACTGCCAAACTCAGCAAATAATTGCGCTGTAGCCACTATGAAATGGTTTTTATGCTCCATTTCGTTTTGTGTTGAGGATTGCGTTTTTCATATTCTGAAATGAGTGAAGAGACCGCTCTTGGTGCAAAAAGGGATTCGAAAACTAAAGGTATCAACGATCCTTACGACCGCTATGTCAGTTCCGCTTTCGTGGAAGCACAGAACGCGGGAAGTATGATAGCAGCCCTTCGAGAGGGAGGCGTGGCTTAATCCCCCTCACCCCTCCACTCCCCACCGGCAGTCGAAGTTCTCGTTTGCTCTCACGGTCTCCGCGGGCTGCCACGCACCCACTCACTTTTGCTTTATTGTTATTTATTGACGATGCACTACAAGTTTCGAGTGGGCAACCTTACGTGCTTTTTTTCTTTACAATATCACCATGCCACTGCATGAAAACAGGGAATTGGGAATTAATCTTGACGATTTTAACGAGTCAGAAAGACAAAAGGCCTGTATTTATATGTCGTTTCTTAAATCAGTGGTGGTCGCTTGGCATGTGTTTCAGCACACTGTAAACCTCGCACTAAAAGTAAACCAATTTCACTTTGAATACAAGCTGGAAATGGCACGAAAATTACGTCAGTTCTCTTCGAATGCGAACTGGAAATCGTATTAAAATTTCTCTAAAACGGACGAAAACATGTTTCTAGTTATCTCTCCACGATAACTAGAAACAAGTGTCGAGTGCTGAAATGACTATCCGCGGCACTACGAACAAAGGAGAGGAGCGACACACCCTATCCCTTTGCTGCTGCGCGTACTCTGTCGTGAAATTACCGCTTCCGGCTCGGGGCTCACGAGAAATACAGGCTCCGCTACGAATTTGTGACGTCACACTAGTCGACTCGTCCGCCATACTTCGCGAACACTCGCCTCCGTGCAGGGACCACGGGTAATACGTATACAATTGAAAAGGTGCCCACTAAAGGTCTTACCTTCGTCGTCTGCTATCGAGGACCTGCATACATTTAAACGAGCCGCCCCCTGCCGGAGATGGCTGCTGTCATTCGAAATACCTGGAGTGTCAACATGCTGTGAATTTAACGCCACGGCCTGCCTTTCTCGTGTGCCATGTTTGTGCAAGTGTAGAGTATGAGGACTTTTTGAGAAACAGCTGTCGCGACGCCACTGTAATCGAGTGGTGTACTGCATAGGCTGTTAATTTGCAGACCTCAGTTTGAATCCAATTGATTCCAACTTTTTTTCATTAAATGTTATCCATCGTAATGTTAAACTATTAACTATAAAATTTGAAAATGGCACTTCAGGTTATATATGTAATATTAATGTATTCAGTTTAATCACTATTACTACTCTTGCAAGTCAAAAGGCTATACTCGAGATCAGGGGTGCTCAGCCTTTCTAAGCATGAGATATACTACGTGAAATTTACCCCATGTAGAGATCTACTGACTTTACTCTAGCGATATCAACCTATTTTCACTAAAGCGCGTTACCAAGGGGGTGGGGTGGGGGTACTTAGCGCCCACGCTAAAAAATTTAAAAACAAAATTCGTTAATTTTTGTTGTCTTACATTAACAATATGCTCTTTTAAGAGGTACTGACATGTAAGTAGTTCCAGAAGCTGAAAATATCTTTCATCACATTCTTAGGTCTACCAACGACTTTCAATGAAGTATACAACTAAGGGCAGGTTTATTTTATAACCGAAACAAAAAAATTAAAAAAAAACCACAAATTTCCCAACTCGTTGTTGAATTTCACTCATAACATAATCGTTAAAGTGAGAGTGACGTGTAAGTAGGGAACCTGCAAATGCTAAAAATGACATTTACTAATACTTAAATTTTGGGTTAGCTGAAAAATTTTAAACATTTAAATAGACTGTTAGAAGACTTAATCAAAAGCAATTCATATCATAATTTTCACAGAGTTTTAAAATATAAAGTACGAGGCTTGATTACAGTATTTGTAAAACGTGAGCACAGAAGTACCATCACCCTTTTCTCCTTGGTTTTCTGAGGATTAAAAATTCATAAAATCTTGACCACAAAACAACACAGTAGTCAAAACTTTTTCAAACATGAAAGATAATTTTATCACCATAAAGAGTTGTAGGCATTGAGAGGTGCCGGGGCTAGCAGTGTATTTAACACTAAATTCTTCTAGAATCTACATATGTAAATGATGCTCTAAGCCCCCCTATTCTAACTCCGACTTTTGCTGTTGCACATGGATTAAAAAGAAACTCGAACTGACTGTAATCGACCCTGCAAGTGGAGTAGAAAAGAGTTTGACACCTGCAATAATTTCATTTGATAAATAAGTTAAATAAAGCAAAGCTTCATTAACGTAGTGAGAAATGATAGGGTTGCTCTACCGTTTAACAGAATGAAAGTTCTGTCCACAATAACAATATGATTTATTATAACACAAAATAATAAACAAAAACACATGAAACATTTACAATACATCACATTGGCTCAAATTGGATACTCAAATAAATGCTGTGAAGGTGAAGTTGTCCCTAAACTAGATTGTGACATTTATGACGAAGTGGTATGTGGAGCCAATTCCTTGCAACTCAAGTCTTAAGAGAGACACACAGCCAACCCAACATTAATTGCTGCTGCAGTAGTGAGAATTCAGACAACGAACACCCTAGACAGAACAAAGTTAGAAAAAGACGAACAGGCGCGCTCTGCTTAGCTCTGATTATCACCAAGGAAAATCCCTATATGCCGGTGCTGCGGACATACATTACCAAACTGTCTTCTTAACTGCAAGAACACGATCTGGCGTACCGGAGGCGATGGCTGGTTGCTTCGACGTCCCGTCGTGGTGATGATAATGTCGCGAGTATAGCCCGAAACAAATTATCCTGGCCTGGTTGTTCCAGACTAAAGACTTCCTAGCAATACAAATGCGCCTCTGAGGGAGACGAAGAAGGCTCGCCACACAATCACTGACGGTACAGTGATTGATTTTAACAAGCGAAGTCATCCAGTAACTCCGATACAGTCAACATTAGCCAAAACTGTTACAGCCAACGGAAGGCAGGCTGACACGCGCAGTGAGAGCTCAGTCTTGTAACCTACTTCGACCGAAAGGCGAGAGCCGACTTCTCACAAGAGCACCCATACAAACCGAACACAGAACATTCCCGCCCCCACGACAGTGGCCGTGGTTAACCGTTCCAATCAGCAACTCCACTCTATTGACGGAGCACTACCATTCCACCAATGGAGATTCTTGGCGCCAATTTCTGCGCCGATTTTGCTACGTCACGGAGCTATGCCCTGAGCAAGCCAATCACAGTTACGATTTTGCAGAAAGCGCGGGAATTTGCCCGCCAAAACTGCCTGGGTACACAAGTCATTCCCACACCTCGCTGCACTAAGTTTCTGCTAAGTAACGGGACCTCTAGCCCAGCCGCTACTTCAGGCCCCTCCAAGCGTGTCTTTTGACAATGTCGGCGTCTGGAAAGCATTCACTCGACTCCCTCACACCCGTCAGCTTACCCTTTCAAGATAGGCAGAGCCCACCTGTCACCGGACCACCTGGGTGACGAGAGACGCTGCGTGGGAAGTCCGCGTGTGAAGGAATAGCAACTTTTCACCGCATGCAATTAGAGACGAAGATCGTAAGATAGAAATATGAGAGGGGGCTCATGCCACCTCTCAGCATACTACTTAATTTTCAAGAATCACACTTCTGAAAAAAATTATACACCATCACAAATGCTGATAAACGTTTACTGAGATACTTGGCTTTGCATAGCATTGACAAATTTATTATAGTCTGAATAATTCACCAGCGCCAACCTTACACAGTGTGAAAGATGAGAATCAGTCAGTTTATTTCTACATTTAGATTTCACAATGTTCGTCATTGAAACCACTGCCTCACATAAACAAGTTGATCCAACAAATGATATAACATACGATGCCACTTTTACAATGTTAGGGTAGGTTTTTTGCTTACTAATTTCCAGAAGTTACCTTCATTGTACTCTGAATTTTAGGAAATGTCATTTTGAAGTTGAAGCATTTGCTCTTCAAGTTCAGTTTCATTAAAAGAGAAAAGAGTGCTCTTTTTACTTGAAATATCTTCCACACCCACGTTTTGAAAAGTTTGAGCTTTGAAAGCTACACCAGGTTCCACTGTCTTTGAAATCTGAAAATCATTTTTCAAATTTCGTGTTCAGTGCTGTCACGTTGGTTGTGTACTGCTTTGGAGCTTCTTGATTCAACGATATTTGCAGGTCAGACATTTCTGATTGTATTTGACGAAAGTGTTTCACATTTAATTTCTGTAACTATGGTATCCAAAGGTCAAGTTTTTGCATGAAACTCTTCATGGAAGACACATGAGTTATGACAGTCTGGTTTTATTCCTGAAGCACTTTGCCTAACTCACTTAGTTCAACTATTGTGTCACTTACAAATGGCAGATTCAACAACTAGCTTACATCATACAGTTGGGGGTAATGTCATAAAAGGTTTTGTCACTGGCAGAAGTTCTCTTAAATCTGTTGAGAACCATACCTGTAGGTCGGCCAGTATGCAGTAGATTCCTTACTGGCTGTCCAATTCTCCAAATAGCCGTCTTAAACTTTTCCCTCAGTAATGATTGTGAGTGAACTGAATTCACAGTTTTTGTGACAATACATGTACAGTTTTCAAAATATGTCCACAAAGCACTTGCTCGATGCAATGATACTTTAAAAGAAAGATGGGAAAGATTCATCGTTCGCACACAAGGTAACTAATGCTTTGTGTTTGCCTACCATGAAAGGCGCTCCATCAGTAGCAGTACATGCAAGCTTCTGAATTCGCAAATCATAATCCGAAATGAAGGGTTTGAATGCATTGTAAAAATCTTTTGCTTGTGTAGTGTCTTTCAAGGTCAACATTGTAAGCAAGTCCTCTTTTACACTGAAATCTGAAAATATCATTCTTAAAAAAAATCATAACTTGAGGTGAATCGACCCCATCTGCTGACTCGTCTAACTACAGCGAGGAAGACGAGCAGGATTCTGAATCCGTTATCAGCCGATCTTTGTTTTCTGCCGTTAATTACACTGTTCTTGTTATAGTAGGTCTCATGGCTGATATGATCTATGACTTCATTTTGAATGTGGAAAACAAGGACTCACTAGCTGCTAGAAAGTACTCCTTAACAAGTTCGACATCGTCAAAAGGCTTCGCATGTTTCATCGGTACTCCAAATACACGAAATTATGCTATATTGGATGAAACACTTTTTTGCCTAAGTTTTACAAAAAACGACTGCTGTGATCGCAATTTAAGAGTAGAAAGTTTTCCTCCGCAGCTGACTACCAAAAGCTACTTCAGACGCGAAGTCTTATGAATTCTTCTAAAATGAAGTTCAGTATTTCCCATTTTAGGTATGGCTAAAGTGGTGTTACGTATCAAACATATACACCTATCTTTATGCGTTGTAACAAAAAACTCTTCTTCCCATTCATCGTGGAAGTGATATGTTTTCCTGTGTTTAGCAGCACTTATTTTGCACAAATACGGTACTAACAGGGAACCCCTTGAGTCCGATGTCGCGAAAGGCCAACGATGTTCACGCATTCGACGCCCCACGTCTACATTACATCTATATGGATACTCTGCCAAATCACTTTTAAGTGCCTGGTAGAGGGTTCATCGAACCACCTTTACAATTCTCTATTGTTCCGATCTCGTATATCGGCGCGGAAAGAACGAACACATACGAGGTTTGTCCGGAAAATACGTATAAAAGTTGAATAATAACTTTATTTTACAATTATTCAGGTATTACAATATGGTGTCCTTCAAAGTACTCGCCCTGAGACGCGATACACTTCTGCCAACACCGTTTCAACTGTTGATAACATTGCTGAAAGTCTTCAGTTGTGATGTTGTTGAGTTGCCGTGTCGTTTTCGCCTTGATGGCTTCCACATCTCCCAAGTGCCGCACCCGAAGCACCATTTTGCATTTCGGGAGCATGAAGAAGTCACACGGGGCTAAATCGGGTGAATAAGGGTGGTCTGTTACGGTGATCGAGCTTCGGGCCAAAAACTCGCTCACAACGAGCGACGTGTGAGCGGGCGCTTTGTCGCGATGAAGGATCCACCTGCCCCCTTTTGCCAGCTCCGGTCGGACTCGGGTCACACGAGCTCTGAGACGTGTCAGAACTTCAACGTAAAAATTTCCGTTCACTCTCTGGCCGGGAGGGACAAATTCCTTGTGAGCAATGCCCCTAAAATCAAAGAAAACAATCAACATTGTCTTCACATTGGACCTTGATTTTCGCGACTTTTTTGTTCTCGGTTCCCCTGCTAGTTTCCATTCCTTGCTTTGAGATTTGAGCTCCACATCGAATTCGTAAAACCAGGACTCGTCTCCAGTGATGACTCGGTTGAGAAAGTCCCCTCGTTCCTGTGCTTCCAACCAATCCTCACAGCACTCAACCCTCTTTGCTTTCTGTTCTGGCGTCAAGAGCCTCGGTACGATTTTCGCACACAATTTCTTCATTTCAAGTCTTTTTGTCAGGATTTCGTGAACGATTGTTTTGGGGATTGACAGCTCGTCAGCAAACATTCTGACTGTCAATCTACGGTCGTTAAGAACACAAGCCCGAATCGTTCAACATTTGCATCGGAACTCGATGTCGACGGGCGTCCTGGGCGAGGGTCATCGTTCACTTCTTCTCGGCCATCCCGGAACCTTTTTAACCACTTGTTCACGGTTGGTTCGTTCAGAGAATTGTCTCCGTAAACCTGTTTGAAACACTCAAAAATCTCACGGCCATTCTAGCCTAGCTTTGCAAGAAACTTGATGTTGACGCGCTGTTCCTCAATCAGAGAGAGCTCCATGCCGACGGCAGGTGAAAAAGGGTAACTGTCAACAAGCTGCCGCACACTCCCACCTTCACGCTGAGTGCTCTAACTCGCTCTGACTCGAACTGAGCGTTGATGGGATTGATTACAGCAGTAGTCCCACCTGGCGGTGACTGCAACCTGTAACATAAAGACATTATTCAACTTTTATACGTATTTTCCGGACAAACCTCGTATATCTTTCCGTACAAGCTCTGATTTCCCTTATTTTAACATGGTGATCGTTTCTCACTATGTAGGCCGGTGTCAACAAAATATTTTCGCATTAGTGGAGAAGATTGCGCCGCATAGAAAAACGCCTTTGTTTTAATTATGTCCACCCCAGATCCTGTATCATTTCAGTCACATTCTCTCCCCTATTTCGCCCTTCTTTGAACTTTTTCGATGTACTCCGTCAGTCCTATCTGGTAAGGATCCCACACTGCGCAGCAGTATTTTAAAAGAGGACAGACAGTCTCCTTAGTAGATCTGTTATATTTTCTTAATGTTCTGCCTGTTAAACGCAACATTTTCTAAGTGTCCTGCCAATAAAAGGCAGTCTTTAGTTAGCCTTTCATTTTTAAGTTGTTCGTATTGTAATTCCTACGTATTTAGTTGAATTTGCGGCCTTCAGATTTGACTGGTTTATCGTGTAACCGAAGTTTAACGAATTCCTTTTAGCACTCATGTGGATGACATCACACTTTTCGTTATTTAGCGTCTGATGACTGTATTATTCGATAAACGACAGCGACATATGCAAACCACCTAAGAGGGCTGCTCAGTTTGTCTCCCAAATCGTTTATATAGATATACAGGAAAGGGCCTATAACACTACCTTGGGGAACCCCAGAAATCACTTCTGTTTTACTCGATGACTTCCCGTCAGTTACTAGGAACTGTGACATCTCCGACAGGAAATCACGAATTCAGTCACATAACGGAGACTATATTCCATAAGTACGCAGTTTCACCAAAAGCCGCTTGTGTGGTACAGTGTCAAAAGCCTTCCGGAAATCCAAAAATAGTTCAGATGGCTCTAAGCACTATGGGACTTAACATCTGAGGCCATCAGTCCCCAAGACTTAGAACAACTTACACCTAACCAACCTCAGGACATCACACACATCCATGCCCGAGGCAGGATTCGAATCTGCGAACGTAGCAGTAGCGCGGTTCCTGACTGAAGCGTCTAGAACCGCTTGTCCACAGCGGCCGGCCCGGAAATCCAGAAATAAGGAATCAATACGAAATCTCTTGTCAGTAGCACCCAACATTTCATGCGAGTAAAGAGCTAGTTGTGTTTCACAAGAACGATGTTTTCTAAATCCGTGTTGACTGTGTTAATAGACGGTTTTGAAAAAAAAAAAAGTTCAAATGTGTGTGAAATCTTATGGGACTTAACTGCTAAGGTCATCATTCCCTAAGCTTACAGACTACTTAACCTAACTTATCGCCGGCCGGGGGTGGCCGAGCGGTTCTAGGCGCTAGTCTGGAACCGCGCGACCGCTACGGTCGCAGGTTCGAATCCTGCCTTGGGAATGGATGTGTGTAATGTCCTTAGGTTAGTTAGGTTTAAGTAGTTCTAAGTTCTAGGGGACTGATGCCTCAGAAGTTAAGTCCCATAGTGCTCAGAGCCATTTGAGCCAACCTAAATTATCCTAAGGACAAACACACACACCCACGCCCGAGGGAGGACTCGAACCCCCGCCGGGATCAGCTGCACAGTCCAATAGACGGTTTTCTTCGAGATAACTCATAATGTTCGAGCACAATAAATGTTCCAAAAGCCTGCTGCATATCGATGTTAATGATATGGACCTGTAAATAAGTGGATTACACGTACTACCTTTCTTGAATATTGGTGTGACCTGTGCAACTTTCCAGTCTTTGGGTACGGATCTAATGTCGAGCGAACGGTTGTATATGATTGTTAAGTAGGAGCTATAACATCAGCATACTCTGAAAGGAACCTAACTGCTATACAGTCTGGACCAGAAGATTTGCTTTTATTTAAGTGATTTAAGTTGCTTCACTACTCCGAGGATATTTACTTCTACGTTACTCATGTTCTTCTTGATTCCAATTCTGATTCCAATTCTTGATTCCAATTCTGCAATATTTACTTCGTCTCCTTTTGTGAAGGCATTTCGGAAGGCTGTATTTAGTAACTCCGCTTTGGCAGCACTGTCTTGGATAGTATCTCCATTACTATCGCGCATAGAAGGCATTGATTGTGTCTTGCCGCAAGCATATTTTACATACGCCCAGAATCTTCTTGGATTTTCTGCCAGGTTTCGAGAGAAAGTTTCGTTGTGGAAACTATTATAAGCATATCGCATTGAAGTACGCGCTAAATTTCGAGCTTCTGTAAAGGATCGCTAATCTTGGGGGTTTTGCGTTAAATTCGGCATGTTTGTTTGGTTGTTTCTGCAGCAGTGTTCTGACCCATTTTGTGTACCAAGGAGGATCAGCTCCGTCTTTCGTTAATTTATTTAGTATAAATTTCTCAATTGCTGTCGATACTATTTCTTTGAATTCAAGCCACATCTGCTCAACGTTTATATTGTTAACTTGGAAGGAGTGGAGATTGTCTCTCAAGAAGGCGTCAAGTGAATATTTATCTGCTTTTTTGGATAGGTATATTTTTCGTGTATTTTTTGGAGGATTTGGGGGTTACAATATTCAATCTCGCAATGAGAACCCTGTGTTCTCTAATCCCTGTATCAGTTTTGATGCTTGTTATTAAATCAGCATCATTAGTTGCTAAGAGGTCAAGTATGTTTTCACAGCCGGTGCTATTCGCGTGGGCTCATGAACTAACTGCCCGAAATAACTTTCAGAGACTGCATTTACCACAATTTCGGGTGATGTTTTATGTTGTTGTTGTTGTTGTTTTCAGTAATGAGACTGGTTTGATGCTACTCTATCCTGTGCAAGCTTCTTCATCTCCCAGTACCTACTGCAACCTACATCCTTCTGAATCTGCTTAGTGTATTCATCTCTTGGTCTCCCTCTACGATTTTTACCCTCCACGCTGCCCTCCAGTACTAAATTGGTGATCCCTTGATGCCTCAGAACATGTCCTACCAACCGGTCCCTTCTTCTAGTCAAGTTGTGCCCCAAACTGCTCGTCTCCCCAATTCTATTCAATACCTCCTCATTAGTTACGTGATCTACCCATCTAATGATCAGCATTCTTCTGTAGCACCACATTTCGAAAGCTTCTATTCTCTTCTTGTCCAAACTATTTATCGACCATGCTTCACTTCCATACATCGATACACTCCATACAAATACTTTGAGAAGAGACTTCCTGACACTTAAATCTATACTCGATGTTAACAAATTTCTCTTCTTCAGAAACGCTTTAATGCCATTGCCAGTCTACATTTTATATCCTCTCTACTTCGACCATCACAGTTATTTTGTTCCCCAAATAGCAAAACTCCTTTCCTACTTTCAGCGTCTCATTTCCTAATCTAATTCCCTCAGCATCACCCGAGTTAACTCTACTACATTCCATTATCCTCGTTTTGTTTTTGTTGATGTTCATCTTATATCCTCCTTTCAAGACACTGTCCAATCCGTTCAACTGCTCTTCAAAGTCCTTTGCTGTCTCTGACAGAATTACAATGTCATCGGCGAACATTAATGTATTTATTTCTTCTCCATGGATTTTAATACCTTCTCCGAATATTTCTTTTGTTTCCTTTACTGCTTGCTCAGTATACAGATTGAGTAACATCGGGGAGAGGCTACAACCCTGTCTCACTCCCTTCCCAACCACTGCTTCCCTTTCAAGTCCCTCGACTCTTACTACTGTCATCTGGTTTCTGTACAAATTGTAAATGGCCCTTCGCTCCCTGTATTTTATCCCTGCCACCTTCAGAATTTGAAAGAGAGTATTCCAGTCAACATTGTCAAAAGCTTTCTCTAAGTGTACAAATGCTAGAAGCGTAGGTTTGCCTTTTCTTAATCTAGCTTCTAAGATGAGTTATAGGGTCAGTACTGCCTCACGTGTTCCAATATTTCTACGGAATCCAAGCTGATCTTCCCCGAGGTCGGCTTCTACCAGTTTTTCCATTCGTCTGTAAGGAATTCGCGTTAGTATTTTGCAGCCGTGAGTTATTAACCCGATAGTTCGGTAATTTTCACATCTGTCAACAATTGCTTTCTTTGGGATTGGAATTATTATATTCTTCATGAAGTCTGAGGGTATTTGGCCTGTCTCGTACGTTTTGCTCACCAGATGGTAGAGTTTTGTGAGGGCAGGCTCTCCCAAGGCTGTCAGTAGTTCTAATGGAATGTTGTCTACTCCCGAGGCCTTGTTTCGATTTAGGTCTTTCAGTCCCCTGTCAAACTCTTCACGCAGTATCCTATCTCCCATATCATCTTCATCTACATCCTCTTCCATTTCCATAATATTGCCCTCAAGTACTTCGCCCTTCTATAGACCCTCTATATACTCCTTCCACCTTTCTGCTTTCCCTTCTTTGCTTAGAACTGGGTTTCCATCTGCATACCTCCGGAATTAATCATGTATTTTCGCCAACATATCGAGAGTAAATTAAAGTCACCACCAAATATAATTGTATGAGTCGGGTAAGAGTTTGAAATCAAACTCATGTTTCCTTTGAACCTTTCAGGAATTATATCTTCTGAATTGGGAGGTCGGTAAAAGGATCCAATTATTATTTTATCCCGGTTGCCAACAATGACCTCTGCCCATATTAACTCACAGAAACTGTTGTTGTTGTTGTGGTCTTCAGTCCTGAGACTGGTTTGATGCAGCTCTCCATGCTACTCTATCCTGTGCAAGCTTCTTCATCTCCCAGTACCTACTGCAACCTACATCCTTCTGAATCTGCTTAGTGTATTCATCTCTTGGTCTCCCTCTACGATTTTTACCCTCCACGCTGCCCTCCAATGCTAAATTTGTGATCCCTTGATGCCTCAAAACATGTCCTACCAACCGATCCCTTCTTCTTGTCAAGTTGTGCCACAAACTTCTCTTCTCCCCAATCCTATTCAATACCTCCTCATTAGTTACGTGATCTACCCACCTTATCTTCAGCATTCTTCTGTAGCACCACATTTCGAAAGCTTCTATTCTCTTCTTATCCAAACTAGTTATCGTCCATGTCTCACTTCCATACATGGCTACACTCCATACAAATACTTTCAGAAACGACTTCCTGACACCTAAATCTATACTCGATGTTAACAAATTTCTCTTCTTGAGAAACGCTTTCCTTGCCGTTGCCAGTCTACATTTTATATCCTCTCTACTTCGACCATCATCGGTTATTTTACTCCCTAAATAGCAAAACTCCTTTACTACTTTAAGTGTCTCATTTCCTAATCTAATTCCCTCAGCATCACCCGACTTAATTTGACTACATTCCATTATCCTCGTTTTGCTTTTGTTGATGTTCATCTTATATCCTCGTTTCAAGACACTGTCCATTCCGTTCAACTGCTCTTCCAAGTCCTTTGCTGTCTCTGACAGAATTACAATGTCATCGGCGAACCTCAAAGTTTTTACTTCTTCTCCATGAATTTTAATACCTACTCCGAATTTTTCTTTTGTTTCCTTTACTGCTTGTTCAATATACAGATTGAATAACATCGGGGAGAGGCTACAACCCTGTCTCACTCCCTTCCCAACCACTGCTTCCCTTTCATGTCCCTCGACTCTTATAACTGCCATCTGGTTTCTGTACAAATTGTAAATAGCCTTTCGCTCCCTGTATTTTACCCCTGCCACCTTTAGAATTTGAAAGAGAGTATTCCAGTCAACATTGTCAAAAGCTTTCTCTAAGTCTACAAATGCTAGAAACGTAGGTTTGCCTTTTCTTAATCTTTGTTCCAAGATAAGTCGTAAGGTCAGTATTGCCTCACGTGTTCCAACATTTCTACGGAATCCAAACTGATCTTCCCTGAGGTCGGCTTCTACCAGTTTTTCCATTCGTCTGTAAAGAATTCGCGTTGGTATTTTGCAGCTGTGACTTATTAAACTGATAGTTCGGTAATTTTCACATCTGTCAACACCTGCTTTCTTTGGGATTGGAATTATTATATTCTTCTTGAAGTCTGAGGGTATTTCGCCTGTCTCATACATCGTGCTCACCAGATGGTAGAGTTTTGTCATGACTGGCTCTCCCGAGGCCATCAGTAGTTCTAATGGAATGTTGTCTACTCCCGGGGCCTTGTTTCGACTCAAGTCTTTCAGTGCTCTGTCAACTATCTACTTCAATTTCGCGACAAGATAAACTACTTCTAAAAGCACTTATTGTCTACCATGCAAATACAAAGGGTGTTAATGGCAACAGGAGGCGGAACTGGAGGTATCCAATGGTGAGCACAGCATGAGGCTATGGAACGTAGTTTAACTGCTTAATCGACGAGTAACTCACAACAGTGCTAGCGTTGATACATAGCAGAGCGACGGCAACGATAACCAAAGCAAACATTGCATTATACCTACTACAACAGTTCCCGAAGTTGAAATTTGGTCAGAAGGAACCCAAGGTATTTCGCATAGTGCGAAAGAAGTGGCAGATGAAATATTAGCCTTTCTGCAAGATGTGTCAGTGGAATCTGTAGTGTCATATACGCTCGAATGCGCGGACAACGCGCGTGAGGAGTACAACGATGATGATACGTGCTTAACAGCTGAAAGTAATACGGAAACACGTGTCGAGCCATCTAGTTCATCATCCTTGTCGGACAAGGAGCCAAAATCCCATCCCCAGTGGAACGCAGTAAAGGACAACCGTTGTCGAAGTAGCGGGTACTAAATGTAATTATGTACGTGTAAAATCATCCGCAGCTTAGCAGAAAAGCTATTATGAACAAAATTCGAATAAGTCCGCAGCAATATGAACGTGCGGTGCATAAGAAAAACCACGGACGCTCAAAGGAGGACAAGGCGCACTTGTTACAAAAACTGGCGTTCGCGCATTTCAAGGATGCTCGATACAGTTTACAGGCTCTGCATGTTTGTGACCTGCTACGTTATGTACATCAAATTGCATGCGACATAGATTACAGTGATTTCAAGGGAAGCATTTGATGGCTGCATAACCTCAAACAGTGCTACAAGATTGAAATAAATTTCAAACAAAGCGTTAACTTGACGATGCAGAGCAAACGGCGGAATCGGTCGAAAATTTGTAGGTGAGATAAACAAACTTATCCATCCGTTGGACAAGAAATTTGTTTTCAAACCCGACCAGTCGCTGTTTGAAGAGAGTTGTATCAAGATCAACAAACATCAGTGTCATTTAGCATTCGTCTACAATCACGCCGGCTGTTAATCTGGAAAACATATTATTGCACTATCTGCAGCTACGCCTTAAAGGACAGTCGGTTTCACTATCAGTTCTACGACAGCCTGTTTCGCATTCGGTTGCATGCCGTTCACATTCCCGGTTCTCATCACCCAGTTACGCAATATGCATTTTTTAAGATTGGATACGTCCTGCACGGTTTGTAACTCCTAAGGAGTTTGTCTTTGATCCTGATGGTGCGAACCTTCGCGCTGACTGTGGCGCGCCATTTTTTATTCGGTTTTCGTGGTGCAAGTTAATGGTTTGTTTTGAAAATTTCTTGCATGTCGACAATGTCCATTTTTTGGAGTGTAGTATACACATCTATCTCATAGAACGATGGTCACTGCACCTCCCGGACACTCGTTTTCTGGCGCCCTCCTGATGTACGTCGTGAGTCATTGGCAGCAAATATTTTTTTCTTTCAAATCAGCCATACTACAGATTGATCACCGCACGCAAGGGGTTGCTTCTAAGTGAGACCTGACACGACAGAACGCGGCTTGCCGTTGCGATGCACGGCACAGTGGACGGTTGGGACTTTTCAGCTGCAAGTGACGTCACACACGGAAGAGCGGCTGGCAGCAGCGACTGAGACTGCCACTCTGTGGAAGCGGTCGACGCCTCAGGATCTTGCACGTGTAGCGCGCACGACAGAACAGCTTCACTGCTGTCAAATGGGCCCCCGGCCTGCGGTTAATCTGTATTCTGGAGTAGTGAATGTTGCTTGTCGTGAACGTTAAAGGCGGTGAAATGCGGATGGAGACGAAAGAGGCAAAACGACATTGTCAGATTTACCGCCAACAAATACTGTGCCAAACACTGATTGTCAACAAGCCGGTAGTTTACAAAACCGCTCATTTCGGACAAAGGTTTTGGACGATCGCCTCATAGAGCCATGGTTGATCGCGATCGACGCTAGATGGTGGTAAAACAAGCTATTATACAAGGAAACGTAGTATGGAAGTGTTTGCTGTAGACCTTTGGAGGAGAAAGTGAGATAAGAATAAGATACAAGTACTTCAAATGTAAGTTTAATAACAGCGGGGGTTGGGGCGAGGCTCACAGATTTTGCTTACGTACTGGAAATTTTTGCAGAACCAGTCCATGAGCTCAAAACACTCAGACACAAATGAAAATTTGAAAGATTCCCCCCCCCCCCCCCCCCGCAACCAGAGAAATTGAAGAAGCTATTGATCCTTTATAGTGCTAGCAGAGAAGATTCTATAAGAGCAGAACTTTTGAAGTGATCTCACGCAAAAATATAAAAAAGAGCTAAAATTACTCTTTGAGAAAACTTGGAAAACAAACAAACTCTCAGGAGAGTGGAAAGTGGCCTTGATACAGCCACTACATAAGAAAGGCAATAAACAAGATATTAACAACAACAGACGAATTTCTTTGCAACCAGTTTTATATAATATAGCAGTATTTTCCAAGATTATACCAGAGTAGAAACATTTACGTGAATATCAAGGTGGTTTTAGAAAATACAGATCATGCTCTGAATAAATGTTTAATCCTAAGTCAATGACGCCAGGTGGCTAAAATCTCACGAGCTTTCGACCGAGCTCTCAATGGCCGTTCTCAAGTGGTAAATGACTGCCGTGTCGCCATGGTCTCGCAGTTATACAGCCGTGCTGCTGGTTGTGACATGACTGGCGAACACGTCCAAGTCAAAGATGGTAATGTTTTCGTCCTGCTTCTGTCGCGCCTGCTTGAACCCCGTGATGGCCAGGTCCCATGCTGTGTTGAGTTGCAAACCGCCGTTTGTAAGTAACCCTAGTAGTGTACAGCTATGAAATTGTCCACGAAACTAACTGTACACCAAGGTCACAGAGACCCTGCTGGAGAAATAGTCAGAACGTAGAATATTTTATAATGCAATGGAACTCTCAGATACTAAAAGCATTTTTTCAATCACTCTTTATTATGGTGGCCGTCAATAATTCCTGGAAGTCACACCCGCCCTGCCCTGCAGTCCGCCTCGTAGCTTTGTTGCCGCATGTACACTGAGAAGTGAGAAGTGTCCCTGCAGGATGCGCAGTGGCCAATTTTCGCCCAAGGCGCTGGGCGAGTTCATTCGTTTGTTCGGTAGGGGAGGCTGACAACACCTTTCGGCCTCTCGGCAATGACAGAATCGAGGCGCACGCCCGGCGATCATTTACAAACAATTTTATAGATGCTATTCAGTAAAAGAAACCAGTTTTGCGTTAGTTGTAGATTTATATGTCAGGTTCATGATGATGTGCCCATCATTTCGTTAATTGTAATGGTTATTGTGATATTGACATGGAAATAAAGACACTGCGAAATTAGAAAAAAGTTTGCAACGAAAAAGAGGGGTTAGTATGATTTTGTGTTTGGTGCATATTACATAATATGCTACTGCATATGAAATTTAGCTGAGATATTGAATTTAGACTTGGCTGGAGGTCTCTATCTGTCAGCAGTCTTGAGAAACTTAACTGATCTAGCATACTCATTTGCGATCGCGCCGCGCCAGCTACGATGTCACAGTGAAATACTTAGAAATTCCTCCTGTTTTATAAACGGTTTGAGATATCGAAATGAGATTTTGGCTAATGATAGCACGCAAAGAGGAGAGTGTTTGCCGTATGTTTACTATGCGAAATTTAATTATTTACTGTGTTATTCTACTTACTACAGACTATTTAGGTGAGATTATTAAGGCCATTTACAATTGGTGAAACGAGTAATGCTATGGGTTTTGTTTGGAACAACATTGGTGAAGATATTACACATTTATTTTATACCGAGGATAAACCTTTGTTCCAGAATTCTCTCGCACATGTTGGTGAGGCGACACTCTGTAAACTCCGTAGCGGTTTGGCAATAGAAGTAAATTTTAACAAGTCAACGGGGGAAATGTGCAGGTTTTACCCAAAGTTCACAGCTCGTAACGTTTCTCTGAAAGTTACAAATGGTCAAAAAGCCAGGCGAAAACAAATCGCTGCCCTTTCAGCGGAATTCCTTATACATACTAACCAAAGCAAATGTGGCAGATCTGTTTGATTGGTCACCGTGCAATTGCGGCCATTTACAAAAAATGTGAAGGTAGGCTTCGGTTTAGAACGGTACGTTCCCCAATAGCGTCTGCCCATAGCCCCGCCCCGCTCATCACTATCGCTCTTCCCACGTGTGCCCAGCCGCCTGTGCGTCTACTGGCCACGTTATTCTGCGCTGAGTCGCCCTTTTGTGAGTTATCCGACTCCAAATGTCCATTGCATGCAGTTCGCTTCAGAGTGTGTGCTCGGAATCTGGTTGAGATTGACGTGCATCCGCCATCACCCAGTGGGTCGTGGATGAGGAAGCGGTTCGACTCCCGCAAATATTCACTTCTTAATTTATATTTTTTTCGTCACCTGTCTCGTTATCTAATTAATTACATTTTAGAGTTAATATAATGAAAAAAAACATGCGTTTTCATGAAGTTGTAGTGAATTTCATATGTTATTTGACTAATTACTATTTGTAATTAAATTTTCAAGGACGAGAGACAGGCTTGGAAAGCCCCAAGTCAAACCTTGATAAATAATGGAGCGAATGACGTTACTCAAAATCAATAATATAGTAAGGCGCAGTGTGCTAGAGCAAAAGAGTAATGTAGAATCACTTGTCAGATGTGCTCTTGACATCACACGTTGCAGGATGTTATTTGTCATACATACCGGGTGATCAAAAAGTCAGTATTTGAAAACTGAATAAATCACGGAATAATGTAGATAGAGAGGTACAAATCGACAAACATGCTTGGAATGACATGGGGTTGTATTAGAACCAAAAAAATACAAACCTTCAGAAAATGCCCGACAGATGGCGCTTCATCTGATCAGAATAGCAATAATCGGCATAACAAAGTAAGACAAAGCAAAGATGATGTTCTTTACAGGAAATGCTCAATATGTCCACCATCATTCCCCAACAATAGCTGTAGTCGAGGAATAATGTTGTGAACAGCACTGTGAAGCATGTCCGGAGTTATGGTGAGGCATTGGCGTCGGATGTTGTCTTTCAGCATTTCTAGAGATGTCGGGCGAACACGATACACTTGCGTCCTCAGGTAACCCTAAAGCCAATAATCGCACGGACTGAGTGAGGACTGGCGACCTGGGAGGCCAAGCATGACGAAAGTGGCGGCTGAGCACACGATCATCACCATACGACGCGCGCACGAGATCTTTCACGCATCTAGCAATATGGTTTTTTTTTTGTTCTAATAAAACCCCATCTCATTCCAAGCATGTGTGTCAATTTTTACCTCTCTATCTACATTATTCCGTGGTTTATTAAGTTTTCAAATTTATACTGACTTAATTGATCACCCGGTACTTGGAAAATATAAATTGAAACTGCATGTAAATACATGTGTTTTTTATTATTTACCCCTCAGATGTCATATAAATTAAATAATAAGATCAGTGATGAAAAAAATATAAATTAAAAAGTGTTTGTGGGATTCGAACCGTCACCTCACCTACGACCCTCTTGCCGAGTGCGAACTCTAAACACACTGCCAAAATAAATTCTTGCGGCCGATACCTTTGGACCGGTACATGATTGATATAACAGTTGTGTAAAGCTCTGCACCTGACTATTCACACATTATATTGTTTTAATGGCCTTCTAGAGGTATACAAAATCTGAAGTAAATCCGTGATCCCAGCGTAGTGGCCTCGGCTTGTGAGATGGCGCTTCGCTTTTTATCTCCGTAGCAGGTGGTCAGCGCCATCGTAATGTTCTTTGTATCCGTGCGATATCTAGGAACAAAAGCTTGTGGTATTTGCGAATCGATTGTATTCCATATTAACAGTGCAGTAACATCGAGCGATTGTTTTGATTCTCCCAGAAAGAGATATAAAAAAACGGAAATTACGGAATTTTTTTATTTATTATTTAGCGTATGGCTAATACAGACATATCATGAAATTACATATACATATGTACATATTGACACACAAGAAACTTAAGTTTGTCTTTACAACTGAATATCCAGTCCTTCAATCCAGCGCACTGCATCTGGAGTTGCTAGCAGGAACTTTGGCGCCGTGATAGGCTCGAATCCTGCATTCACTGACAATGTGGTGAACAGTCTGGTATGGAGCCCCGCAGTCACAAGCTGGATCAGGCAGCTTCTTCCACGTAAAGAGAGCATCCCTGCATCGCCCATGGCTGGTACGGATTCTGTTGAGAGTAGACCACGTCTTGCGTGGTAAGTCGAATCCACTTGGAAGTTTAGCACCTGAGAAGATGTTATGCAGGTGCACATCTGTCACTGCTTCCCACCGACCTTTCCATTCTTCAAGAGGTTTGAAATTCTTAGCAACCATGTCAGCAGCATCGCACAGAGTTGGATGACGTGATTTCAGTCTCTTGCGATTTAAAAGTGGCAGGTCGCTATGCACGGGTAGGTTAGAATTCCTGGAGATCTTGTGGAATTCTCTCATAAGGGCAGTACATCTGCGTAGATTAGGAGGCATTATACCGGTTAACAGTGGAAGCCAATAAACTGGAGTAGATCTGATTGTGCCAGATATTATGCGCATTGTCGTATTCAGCTGGGTATCAACAAGCCTTGTATGATGACTATTCATCCAAACAGGTGCACAATACTCAGCACTTGAGTATACCAAGCCCAGAGCTGAAGTTCGCAGGGTGGTTGCTGAAGATCCCCAGGTAGTTCCGCATAGCTTATGGAGGATGTTGTTTCGAGTCCTCAGCTTTTGAGCTAAGTTAAGAAGGTGTTGTTTGAAGCATAGTGTGCGATCCAGGATGACACCAAGATATTTTGGGTTCCAGTTGTGACGAAGAATTCTGCCTCTGAAACTTACCTCCAGTTTTACGTTCGCCAACTGGTTATTTAGATGGAAGCAACACACTTCTGTTTTACTCATACTGGGTTGGAGTCTCCAGATTTTGAAGTAATTGTCTAATGCAGACAGGTCATTGGCTAAAATCTCTTCTGTTGTCTTCATTTCCTGGTGTTTGACGGCTAGAGCCAGGTCATCGGCATAGCAGTATTTTCTGGACGAAGTGTCAGGTAGATCAGATAGATATAGGTTGAACAGTAAGGGTGAGAGAACTGATCCTTGAGGCAATCCGTTGTTCAGCTTCCTCTCCTTACTTATGTTGCTTCCAGTGATTACCTGGAACTTCCGATCACTTAGCATGCTGTTAATCAGTCGAGCCATTGTTCTGCAGGGTATGATGCGGAGAAATTTGTAGATAAGGCCTTCCCTCCACACAGTGTCGAAGGCGGCAGTTAGATCAACAAATGCCACAGATGTTTTCTGCTTCATTTGGTATCCTGACTCTATGAAGGATGTGAGAGACAATACTTGGTCGCAGCAGCTACGCCCTGGTCTGAAGCCTGCCTGATCAACTGGAACGTTCTCTAAGATAGCGCTACTTATTCTGTTATATATTAGCCTTTCAAAAAGCTTGTAGCAGCAGCTGAGTAGGGAAATGGGGCGATAGTTTTCTACCCTGTTGCTGGGTTTGCCAGGTTTCAGAACAGATATTATCTTCACCTTTTTAAACTCAGATGGAAGTTGACCAGTCAGCAGGATGTCAGTGAAGAATTCTGCCAGCCATTTCTTAGCTTTTCCTCCCATATGGATCAGGAATTCTGGGTGGATACCATCGAATCCAGGTGCCTTAAGAGGTTTGAGGTCCTTCAGTCCAATGTCTGAAACTGTGAAGGGATGGGTATACTCAGATGAGGGAGATGCCTTCTTTTTAAGGTCACGAAGCTGTCGTCTGATATGTCTTGTATGTTTCTTGTCAGGAGGTACTCTTGAGGCGGTAATGATGTGGGAAGCAATTTGGTCTGGTGTTACTTCGGAATTTTTTCTGCATGCTGGTGCACTTCCTCCCAGTTTTCTCAGAAGACTCCATGCTTTCCTGCTCGAGTGGGTAAAGTCCATAGTTTTGACTGTTTCTGCCCATTTCTGCCTCCGAGACATGTCCAAGCTGGACAATAGTGCCGTAGCTATCTCTGGGTCACCACTTTGCTGGAAGTGTTGGTACAGTGTTTCACTTTCCTCATTCCATCCTGGAACATATTCTTTTCGGTATCCTCTTGGCATACACTTTTTAGCTGTTGCTGTTACTGCACCAATGAAGCGTTGATAGTTGTTATGTGATGGAGGTATCCATCGAATTACGGAATTAGACGATTTTGACAAAACTTAATGCATGTAAATTCACATACCGAGTGCTGCGGAGGGTAGACTTGTAATACACTTCGATAAAAACACGAAAAATATATTTTGCTCACTCCAACGGAAATATTAGCATTACCTACAGTTATTTTTGTATAACGTGTATAGGCGATTTGAGTAATTGGCGCAGTGACGAAGGGTCAGTAAGAGATGTAAATCAAATTTTTTCGGGAAGTAGGGAATATTATCGATCTAGAGTCTCTCACAACTGAAATGCGTTCATACGTACTCGATACAGTACTGATGTCTCAGATGTTACCAAAACTAATTTCAATATTTCTCTTAACAACTTCCTTGCTGGAAGTTTCTGGAACATCCAGCGTCAGCAAAGACATTTTTCGTTACACAGGCGGAACAGTTTCACATCTGTTATGGTTTTTCATTTTTTATCTCGTAATACTTTTATGTTTTCACGATAAAATCGTATCACACGCGCTTATAAACTTTGAGAATGTTCATATGTTATTTTCAGTCCAAATATGTCAGGAGTTCTGGTTTTTCGACAGGTTGAAGTAAAAAAAAATTTCATAAAGATTTTATTTACAGTTTAATGAGATTAAGATGATATTCATTTACTGAAATGCATTTATTACACTAAAATTTTGAGATGTTCTCAATCATTCAAAAATCCATACAATTATTTCAATTTTCATACTCTTTTCATTAGTTCCACACTCTTGGAATATAGACAACAATGTTATCGGCAACTGGCTGGACCTTTACATTAAGGGACAGTTGTGTTTGAGCGAACTTTTTTCATCGCTGCCTGAAGATGCGGCAGACTGACCAGTTTCGGCGGACTACTACAACAGTACTAGCCTCAGCATAACTTCCTTCAGGAAAGTCACGTACGCCACTTTCACTTCTGAGTTCTTTTAACAATGCTTTCCGTACAGCATTTCCGTTAGTAAAATTTTGTACGTGCCATTTTCACATAAATGTACTTCTCACTCAGTGACGGAACAGCTACACGTTATAAACTCCAATGTCACAGTGACCCTACAAATAATATTTCCGTGAAATTAATTAAGCAACAGAGCCTCACGACTTCTAATGTCCATCTAGTACTAGGCCTCACTCAGTACTGGACTTACGTTGATGGCAGCGGATTGTGTTGTGTGCGGCGCGGTGACGCATAGGCAGTAACGGACAAAATAAAGTCCAAAGTTAGACTGACCCTGTTGTACAAGTGTGGCGTTAAGAACATATAATAAAAATTTATAGACTATGCCATTAATAAAAGTTATAGAAATGCCCATCCCAACAATTGGTATTTTTCATACCCAAAAATCGTGGTTTTTCCAGGCTTTCTTTTCAGTTCTGTACTAAAAATATTATTTTGAAAGAAAGATACCTTTACATATAGGAGAGAGGATTGTACCTTAAGCCGGTATGTACCTTGAGCCAATCTTATATCCCTGGTCTTCACTCTGTAACCTGCCTTTTCCACACCAAAGGTTGCCTTCCATGATAGCAGTATGGCCAGCTGTTGCTACAGGAGCCAATTATTTCAATTTTGCTATGTGTGTCGTCGTCTTTTTCACCTACAAGTAAGTTCTCCATTTTTTAATCCAATGTCATTATAGGTATATATGCACAAATAAAACGAAACTTAAATAGTTAGTAAGAATTATTGTACACATTATCTTAATAATCATGCTGTGAATGTTCCTACCATTCTATTATTTTAGATTATGTTGGCCATTTATTGAAGTGGAAGAAAAATTGTACCTTAAGCCATTTGGTAGTATCACACCATCATCATTGCGAGAGATACTTTGTTGTAGACATTAACAATATGGCAATAGAGATAAACGGTATAGAAATGCTACATAGGCTAAAAAACAATAAAAGTAATGTGTTGCTTTTAAACATTTATTAACATGAATTTTTAGTTTATAAAATTAGAAACCAACACGTGTCTGGCGGCCCAGATTTAGATTATCCATGATTCCGTAACTTGCTCCAGGAAAATGCCAGGATGGTTCCTTTGAAATAGCATGGCTGGTTTCGTTCCCCATCCTTGACACAATCCGAGCTTGTGCTCCATCTCTAATGACCTCAATGTTGATGGGATGCTACACCCAATCTTCCTTCCTGCAACATTAGGAACCAAGATCACTTGATGTGAAATAGTTTATTTCAAGATCAGTTTTGACTCTAACTATCTGACATCTTCAGATTCTCAGATTTACAGGTTACGGATAGAACAACGTTAATATAGTAATCTGCATGGTTGTAGAACAATTATACACAAGGAAGTGTATTATCTGAATAATAAAAATTACATATCCCCCAGAAATATAATGACACATAAGCCTCATTGACATACTGAGAACGTGCTCCAGTTATGATAAAACAGCTCTACACTGCCTTGTGAAATACATAAAACTTACTAAATAAAATAATTGTAGCACCAATAAGTTGAGTTGTCATCAATGCATCATCTTTCCTGATGTACCAGTTTTTGTTCCTGACCTTATTGGTGCTAAGGATATTTTATTTAGCAAGTTTTATATATTTCACAAATGAGTGTGAAGCTATATGATTATAACTGTAGTATGTTCTTTGTTTGTTGACGAAACTGATGTGTAGTTACATTTTTATGAAGTAAATAACTTTTATTATTCAGATAATATAGTTTCTTATGTATAATTATGTGATCATGCAGATTACTACATTAACATTAGTCTATTTGTATATTGTAGACCTGAGAATCTGAGGATGACATAGTTACTGTCGAAGCTAGTCACGAAATAAAACATTCCCCATCAAGTTCTGTATTATAATATTATAAATTAGAAGATCAGATCATCACTACAACATGTGTAAATTAAACAAGCTGTTAGGCCTATTTTTTTACAACAGAAAAGTTACTTTTATGTGTGTTTATTTGAATGCACAATTTATAGCCCTGTGTTTATGTTCAATAAATTCTATTCATAGTATATGAATTGTTCACTTATTTTAAGCTGTGGCTCTTGGTGCGTGAGAAGGAGTGACATTCAAACCACCATCTGACCACTGACACAAAGGTTTTCTTTGGTTCATTTAAAAGGAATCTACTTGATGATTTTCTGTTCCATACTTGTGCAGTCATACGAATGTTTCAACATTTTCGCAGAAATGAGCATCTGTATAAAATAACTGTTTTCTGTTGAAATTACAACACCAGGAAGGATACCAAATCACTAAATTGTATTTATTGCGCATATACAGTGTAGTAGGAAGAATACTTGATTTAAGTTTGTAGGTGATTTGGGGGTACAGAGAGTACGAAATGTAGTACACAGAGCTGCCCACCTTGTCTGTTGCAGTGGGTCTAACAAGATATCGAGTCGAATGGAGCGTGAGTGACAGATTCGGATCTATCATTCCGTGCTGCTTCATCTCTGTGCTAGATTCCATAAATGTTAGTGGCTGTCAGGGGTGGTGGGTGAGAGAGATCTCAGAAGCTGCTGGCCAGGGCAACAGTCGATGCCCTTGGGAATCGAGGTCGCTCCGGGCAGTACGGGCGACATGTGGTCTTGCGTTATCTTGTTGAAAAATAACGCCACGGACACCCAGGAGATCGAGAGCGGCGAAGGTGCTTTCTTTCCTTCCGGTGTAGTGCCGCTAGTATGACGAGCCTGAGAACGCGTTGCGGTCGCGCCCTATTCGTCACCTCGTTCCCTCTGAAACAAAGCGTGCTGGGGTGCAAACCCGTGACGCAGCAAGGAAACTGCGGGCACGATCGTACTGTTAGTAGTGTAGCACACAGACACTCGGGATCAGGTGGCTTCTAATGAAGGTGTGTTATGTGAGACTATTGAGGGTGTAAAACGAAAATCAAGTGATGAAGTTTATACGCTGACGGAAAGAAAATCCATCACAAAGCAGTAGTTTGAGAGAGAAACGAAAGTTGGAAGGCATGTTTATACATCTGAAAGACGACGTTAATTCAGATTTTGTCCCAGTCGCATAAGAGTGGCGCTAGTAGCGCCACTGTAAGGATACAGATCAGGTTTGCTTTAAATATGCGCTGTAACCGGCGTGGCGGTTGGTTGCCTTTGTAATTGGACGTGGTGAGCTGATATTAGTCAAAAATGCCTTTAAGACGACGAATACGCCGTTATCAGCAGTGTACTAAGTTTGAACGAGGTCGAGCGTGGTGGTGCAGTGGTTAGCACACTGGACTCGGATTCGGGAGGACGACGGTTCAACCCCGCGTCCGGCCATCCCGATTTAGATTTTACATGATTTCCCGAAATCGCTCCAGGCAAATACCGGGATGGTTCCTTTGAAAGGGCACGGCAGATTTCCTTTCCCATCCTTCCCTAAGCCGATGGGACCGATGACCTCGCTATTTGGTCCCCTCCCCCAAACCAACCAACCAACTAACCGTTGAAAGAGGTCGGGTAAGATGTTCTCTCCGAGATTTTGAACCAAGAATTGGCAGGAATATAACCGTTATACAAGATTGCTGGAAGCGGTGGTCACGGGAAGATACGGTTGCGAGAATACCAGGCACTGGACGGCAACGGGGCACTAACGAGAGGGAAGACAGTCACAGAAATTCTTCCAAACCATATGTCGCATACAGCAAACCAGTACTTAACAGTATTGGTTAAAAACAGTCTTGGTTGCAATTTTTGTATTTTATTTTTCATCTACGCGTAGTTGAAATATAAAAAAACTAAAATTGCAACCAAAGCTGTTTTTAACCAATACGGAAGACAGTCATACTCGGCGAGCGTCTGCAACAGAAGTTCGGGCAGCAGTTAGTAGTACCACAATGACTTGTTTTACATCTAGTGGCGCAACCAACTTAAAAAAAAAAAAAGGATCAAATGGCTCTGAGCACTATGGGACTTAACTTCTGAGGTCATCAGTTCCCTAGAACTTAGAACTACTTAAACCTAACTAACCCTAGGACATCACACACATCTATGCCCGAGGCAGGATTCGAACCTGCGACCGTAGCGGTCGCGCAGTTCCAGACTGTAGCGCCTAGAACCGCTCGGCCACTCCGCCGACGAACTTTGAAACATCGGTTACTTCAAGGACATCTCCGAGCGAGACACCCAGTAGCGGTGCGTTCCAAATAGGTCGGTATTACACTAACAAATTTTTTTGTCAAAGATTTGATGAAATATTCGTCAAATTTTTGAAATCTTTGACGTGGCGCTAAAAAGGGGTATTACACTGTCATCATAGTTTTAGTCAAATTTCAAGACGGCTGACAACAACAACGTGTTATTAACCGCAGCAGTTGCATGTACCACAATTGCACTGTGTGCACATATGGAAGAGAAGCGGGGGAAAAAAAGGAAACGTACCTGGGTGAAGCCGTGGGTTTTACGACGAGACGATAAAAGCATTCAACAAAATTTGTTACGTGAGTTTGTAGTGGAGGACGTCAAGTCGTACATAAATTACATAACACTCCACGATTCCTTGCTACAGGAGTGTGTTAGGTTAGGTTAGGTCTTCAATCTATTTTTGTATTCAGGGTGCCTCACGTTGTAAAGCGCCTCATCAGATTCATACATCTCTATTAATTTTGTAGTTGTCGGCACACACCAATTGTATTTACCGGCAATGTTTATAAACACTACAGACGACAGAACGCTCCACTTGGTAACATGTCACATTGCAGTGAACAGAAGACAAGGGACTTTTATGATAAAATCTTCAGTGAGATCCTAGATTTGATCAAATTTATTTGACGACAGACGAAATTTGACAAAGTGCCCTATTACACCATCAAACTTCTTTGACAAAAATATTTGACATACCAACTTTGACAATGAAATACCGGCCTTTCCCCAAACCACCACCATTGGTGTCAAGTGAGAGCTCACTGGACGTCGGAGTGGATGCCTGTTGTGTTTTCTGATGAAAGAGTGGATGTCTGTCGTGTTTTATGATGAAAGTCGGTTCTGCCACGGAGCCGGTGGTGGATGTGTGTCGGTTAGCCTGCAATCAGGCAGTCTGCGACCTGTACAACTGATGCGATCGTCTGGAATGGGATTTCGTGCGACAGCGGGAGCACTCTCCTGGTTATCCCACGCACCCTGACCGCAAATTTGATCGTGACTCTGGTGATTTGCCCTGTTGTGCTGCCATTCATGAACAACATTCCAGGGGGTGTTTCCAACCGGATAACGCTCGCCCACACACCGCTGTGCAATCCTACATGTTGTACAGAGTGTCTACGTGTTGCCTTGGCCTGCTGGATCACCAGATCTGTCTCCAATCGAGCGCGCGTGGGACAACCGGACGACAGCTCCAGCGTATTCCACATTAATCGTTCCTGTATTGAACCACCAAGTACAACAGGCACGGACCTCCATCCAACAAACTGACATACAGTACGTGTACTACACAATGCATGCACGTTTGCTTGCTTGCATTCAACTTCCTGGTGCTTACGCCGATTACGTACCAGTATTTCAGATTGACAGTCGCTTTTTTTGCGTGTACATTAACCTATGATCTTGCACTTTAATCACGTGAATATGTTACCTAGACAAATGTATTCTCGAAATTCCATTACTCTACATGAATTAATTAATTATTTGCTGGTGCTGGGATTCTTTCCGTCAGTATACAGTTGCAGATGTTCTCCAGAAGGGGAAGGGTGATGACTGGAAAAAGTTCGTTCCTATCAGACTGAAGCCGTACAGTGTTGTTCAATACAAGAAAATGGAAGTATTCTTTTCTGTTTCAGACTGTGCAAAAAAAAAAAAATGGTTCAAATGGCTCTAAGCACTATGGGACTTTATTTAACGTCTGAGGACATCAGTCCCCTAGAACTTAGAACTACTTAAACCTAACTAACCTAAGGACATCACACACATCCATGCCCAAGGCAGGATTCGAACCTGCGACCGTAGCGGTCGCGCGGTTCCAGACTGTAACGCCTAGAACCGCTCGGCCACTCCGGCCGGCTTCACACTGTGCACATTATTTTGTATTTAACTCATTTGCTTCCCTCCAAGCAACTTACTTTTTCAATTTGTTTTTAAGATCACAGTTTGCAGGGTCCTGTTAACGTTACTGTTCACATGTTCTATCAGCTTTAATGTTGTCTTAGTATCCCACTTCATACACAACACATTTTTTCAACACAATCAATCGACACCCTTTCGACAGAAACAACAAACCGCTACCGTACCAACGAACATCGTCCGTAGAGGAGAGGGGACGCGGCGGCGTCCACAGTAGGAGTAAGGTCACAAGGCCAAACTACCGCCAAAGCTTTGATGTTACCGCCCGCAGCCAGAAACGCAACCAAGACCAACCGCTTCTTTGGCTTCAATTTGCCGCCCGTACACACGAAGCAAATCACGCTTGTCGTTCGCCAGCTTAGTGTGTACGGGCCGTAAAGTGAGTATACAGACCTCTCTTCTCCACACTTGCTGTACGTAGAGCGGTAAGGCCGTGGCGCTACACCTGTGTCCACTGTTGCATACGGTCGCATCACTTTCGGCTTGTCTCTTACTGCTGTTGTATTAAAGGAAGGCGCAACAATTACTATCGCAATGCTGACAGTCCGAAGTGCTGACTGTTCGTGTCGATGCCGCTGCACACAAGGCCACTGACTATATTGGACTCGCGAATGGTGGCGGTCGTGTTTAGGCCTGTTATGCGCAACAACGTCACGCATATTCCGACAGCCAATGAGAGTTCAGTAGTGTTCTGAGCGCTCTGCTCCGAATGACGTACTGTAGCTAATGCGAGCATTAAATGTGATCGTAGCTAATTGTTTAGTGAATTTCTATTTCATTTGTTACGAGTTGTCATTGCTGATGGTGGTGGTAAGTGATAAATTGTGCATAAGCGAGCGAGACACAAAATTTGCAGGATATAAGCTGCCTTCAAGCGGAAAGCAGGCACATGCGCATAACGCAACTGTCGCTTGGAATCGTCCCGTCCGTACTTCGACATGCGCGAACCGCCACCGTTCGAGGATATCGGACTGTAGTAACAAGTGCATCAAAAAGTTTTTGTCGCCAAATCGCAAAAACTTTTCTTTCACCGCGAAAACTGCGTGCCGTTACCCAGTAGCAGAGTGTGCTTCCTGAAGCAGCACCCAGCATTATGCTACTACCAGTAATGATGTAACTTCTCGGATCCTCCCGAAATCATCTGAAGATGAACCCGAAATGGTTCGAAAACAGGTTCATGTAATAAAGCATTATTATTGGAAAAAAAGTGACTGGTTGCAGTTGTGTATAACTTATTTACAACTAATTAAGTAGTGCTTAGATGGCTTACATGTATTCTTTGATAATCAGAAGGTCAAAGCTGAACAGGAAAAACAGTCTCCTGCTTTTTGAAGCACTATAAAAGCCAGCAGTGATGTACGCCTATACAGTATGTCCAAAACAAGATACGGCTATCTATATTGATTGTTAAAACGCAGCATCCCATAGACATCCAAAACTTAAAAGAGTATGAAAGGAGGTTCACTGCATATCTGGAAGCAGTCACAGAAAAATACCATCTACATCCATACTCCGCAAGTCACCTGACGGTGTGTGGCGGATGGTACCTTGAGTACCTCTATCGGTTCTCCCTTCTATTCCAGTCTCGTATTGTTCGTGGAAAGAAGGATTGTCGGTATGCCTCTGTGTGGGCTCTAATCTCTCTGATTATATCCTCATGGTCTCTTCGCGAGATATACGTAGGAGGGAGCAATATACTGCTTGACTCCTCGGTGAAGGTATGTTCTCGAAACTTCAACAAAAGCCCGTACCGAGCTACTGAGCGTCTCTGCTCTCCGTTGGATCTTCTCTATCTCTTCTATCAACTCTATCTGGTACGGATCCCAAACCGCTGAGCAGTATTCGAGCAGTGGGCGAACAAGCGTACTGTAACTTACTTCCTTTGTTTTCGGATTGCACTTCCTTAGGATTCTTCCAATGAATCTCAGTCCGGCATCCGCCTTACCGACGATCAACTCTATATGATCATTCCATTTTAAATCACTCCTAATGCATACTCCCAGAAAATTTATGGGATTAACTGCTTCCTGTTGCTGACCTGCTGTATTGTAGCTAAATGATAAGGGATCTTTCTTTCTATGTATTCGCAGCACATTACACTTGTCTACATTGAGATTCAATAGCCATTCCCTGCACCATGCGTCAATTCGCCGCAGATCCTCCTACATTTCAGTACAATTTTCCATTGTTACAACCTCTCGATATACCACAGTATCATCCGCAAAAAGCCTCAGTGAACTTCCGATGTCATCCGCAAGGTCTTTTATGTATATTGTGAATAGCAACGGTCCTACGACACTCACCTGCGGCACACCTGAAATCACTCTTACTTCGGAAGACTTCTCTCCATTGAGAATGACATGCTGCGTTCTGTTATCTAGGAACTCTTCAATCCAATCACACAATTAGTCTGATAGTCCATATGCTCTTACTTTGTTCATTAAACGACTGTGGGGAACTGTATCGAACGCCTTGCGGAAGTCAAGAAACACGGCATCTACCTGGGAACCCGTGTCTCGAGTCTCGTGGACGAATAGCGCGAGCTGGGTTTCATACGATCGTCTTTTTCGAAACCCATGCTGATTCCTACAGAGTAGATTTCTAGTCTCCAGAAAAGTCATTATACTCGAACATAATACATGTTCCAAAATTCTTCAACTGATCGACGTTAGAGATATAGGTCTATAGTTCTGCACATCTGTTCGACGTCCCTTCTTGAAAACGGGGATGACCTATGCCCTTTTCCAATCCTTTGGAATTCTACGCTCTTCTAGAGACCTACGGTACACCGCTGCAAGAAGGGGGGCAAGTTCCTTCGCGTACTCTGTGTAAAATCGAACTGGTATCCCATCAGGTCCAGCGGCCTTTCCTCTTTTGAGCAATTTTAATTGTTTCTCTATCCCTCTGTCGTCTATTTCGATATCTACCATTTTGTCATCTGTGCGACAATCTAGAGAAGGAACTACAGTGCAGTCTTCCTCTGTGAAACAGCTTTGGAAAAAGACATTTAGTATTTCGGCCTTTAGTCTGTCATCCTCTGTTTCAGTACCATTTTGGTCACAGAGTGTCTGGACATTTTGTTTTGATCCACCTACCGCTTTGACATAAGACCAAAATTTCTTAGGATTTTCTGCCAAGTCAGTACATAGAACTTTACTTTCGAATTCATTGAACGCCTCTCACATAGCCCTCCTCACACTACATTTCGCTTCGCGTAATTTTTGTTTGTCTGCAAGGCTTTGGCTATGTTTATGTTTGCTGTGAAGCTCCCTTTGCTTCCGCAGCAGTTTTCTAACTCGGTTGTTGTATCACGGTGGCTCTTTCCATCTCTTTCGATCTTGTTTGGCACATACTCATCTAACACATATTGTACGATGGTTTTGAACTTCGTCCACTGATCCTCAACACTATCTGTACTTGAGACAATACTTTTGTGTTGAGCCGTCAAGTACTCTGAAATCCGCTTTTTGTCACTTTTGCTAAACAGAAAAATCTTCCTACCTTTTTTAATATTTCTATTTACGGCTGAAATCATCGTTGATTCCCTGTTCTGCGTTAACTGTCTGCGTTAACTGTTTCTAATAGTTCGGGTCTGTTTGTCACCAGAAGGTCTAATATGTTATCGCCACGAGTCGGTTCTCTGTTTAACTGCTCAAGGTAGTTTTCAGATAAAGCACTTTAAAAAAATCGATTACCGGCAAGGTGTCTAGGACAGTGGGACGAGAGGAAGGTTCAAATTCAGTTTTAGGTTTCCAGTAGCATCCCTGAATCGCTTCAGGCAAATGTCTGCATGATTCCTTTTGTAAAGGGCACGGTTGACTTACTTCCTAACCCTTTACCGAATCCGTGGTCGTGCCCAGGGTAAACTCCCTTCCTTCCTACTTCCCTTCTGCTCAACCAATTTACAAATTGGTCATTCGTTCACTTAATTATCACATATGATCGGCGCACAGCATAAAAATCCTTAGTTCGTACTTAGTGTTACGTCAATAGCATAAAAATAAGTTAAATGAACAGTACTATAAATATCTTTTAAAAACCTATATTCTTGTTTGTGGACAATGCATACAACCCTCTAAATAATAAATAGATACTTGTAAGACGAAATATTAGAAAAATGACGACTCAGATACAGAGGGTTGGAAGATGAGTAGTATTCAGAACACTCGTATAAGTCGACAATAACATAATTTACATATATGAGAAACGAACCAGAAAGAATCAAAGAATCCCAGAGAATAGAAAAATCTTTTTAAGAACACAGTACAAAATCTAGAAGGCTTTTAACGTAAAAGAAATAAAGAACTAGAAACAGAATGGTTAATTGAAAAGGAAAGAGACCATGGGGAGCTAAAGGAGATCTGGTAAAATAAGAAAGACCAAAGAAAGAAAAGGAATCGAGGTTGTTACGTGATTCTAATTAATCAGTACGATAATTTAAAAAATGCCCATTTTCGTGTATTGAAGCTTGATTTTCTATAATTAAGTGTAAAAGCGGTTGTAATTTTTTCCATTCGTTAAAATGTAATTACGAACTATATTGTCAAATGCAACAGTTAGTTACTTGAATCAGTGTTTATAATATATTAATCTGTACTTCTGTCACCGTGTGACTGTTTTCATTACCCATATTGTAAGTTCTTTGACTCTATATTTATTATGCCTTCATTATTACAGACTTTTTTTAATTCGGTGTAAGAACCCTTGACCGGAAACCTAAATAAAAACAAGTGGTATGAAAACGAAAACAAAACGGGCACGCTTAGAGTCCAAAAGAATACCTCTTTGTTTTAGACATGAAAAATAATTCATTTTACTTTCGTCACAAAGATTTATTCATAAATTTCATAATCACATATATCATAATACAAAATGTCGGTTTGACAGAAAAAACTCAAATCGCAAAAGGAAAAACAAGTTTTTGTAACCCTGCATAGCAGTGAAGTAAAATGAAACAAAAATTCAGACTAGTTTATTGTGTTACAAATGAAATGAAACAGTATTAGATTGCTGTAGGATGAACATATAAGCTTTATTCTTGTGTCGCATCATGTTCATTATTTTAGGAAGGGTCATTTTCATCTTCAATGTCATTTGTATTGCTACCGCCTTCCTCTAACGTTCTCATCACAATGTCCAGAGAATGTGAATCAGGCATTGGCATACTCGAATGACAGCTCGAAGCCATAGTAACATTGAAAATAAAGCACCGCGTGAATTATGTTTACCAAAATGGGTCTCAGCGAAGAAATGAAATGTACGCAATCGGGAAGCCCTGCTGAGTGCAAGTGGGCGAGGACAGTCTATAGCAGGTAAAGAGAACACACACACACACAGCAGAATTCCTGCGGATCACATGACAGGCGCATTTGACTGCTGGTGCGCAGTATCAGACACTTTCTGTCCTTGCGCATGTGGAGGGAATATTAGTGCGTATATCGTGGGTTAACAGATGCGTCGGGAGACTACTGTTGCTTAAAATAAAACTATAACAGCGTTATAAATGTCCGCAGGAGGCAGGTGGCCGTAAGAGAGCAATGAGACTTCTTTCCATACGCCGGACGTGGACAAATCTACTTACTGTACACAGCACCAAGTCCTGAGCAGTGTGAAAAAGCGAACTTAATATATTCGTTTTGCAGTCCACATTTATGTTTCAGAAGAATCATTCAGAGAACAGCAAGCGAGGATTTAACATTTGAAAAAGTAAGTGGGTTAATAGTATGAAAGACAATGAAGCATGTCCGCAGATCGTGGTCGTGCGGTAGCGTTCTCGCTTCCCGCGCCCGGGTTTCCGGGTTCGATTCCCGGCGGGGTCAGGGATTTTCTCTGCCTCGTGATGACTGGGTGTTGTGTGATGTCCTTAGGTTAGTTAGGTTTAAGTAGTTCTAAATTCTAGGGGACTGATGACCACAGATGTAAAGCCCCATAGTGCTCAGAGCCAATTGAACAACGAAGCATGCGCAATGACAGACATTTTCAGCGATGGAGAAAGCGCTTGTTAAATTTTTAAAAAATCTTTTAAATGCATAATAGATCGCGCATATGTATAAGAATTAAAAGATGATGCTTAGACTATTTTTGGTTGTCTATCAACCCATCAAATCTGCGAGAAGCACAAAAGAACATAAAATCTTCGTAGAAAAACCTACAATATAGTTTTAAAATTTAAAATGTTTGAAGGAAACAAGTACAAAGGGGTAATAACCTATTACTCATGGCAAAAATGTCATTATCTGACGTGCGGAATGAACATCAAATATAAATATTTCATGAACGTGAATCACATGCAACTTGACAGTGTTACACTACAAAGCAAATTTTTTAAACGTACCGTGCTCGTATTAGACGCAGTTTGAACAGGAACTAGATACACCAGTATTAAACATACCATGCACTATATTGCACTTGTATTGGGAAATTTAAATAAGAAGTTTAGTAGTTACGGCAACGAAAGTGGGACTGGTTCTATGCCAGTGGGAATAAATAGATAAAAATTAAAAACAATCGCCATAGAATTTTTTAAAGTAATCGTTAATTTTAAAATGTCTGAAAGAAACTAGTAACCTATCACTGATGGTAAAAATGTCAGCATATAATTACTTAATGAACATTATATATAAATATTATCTGAACTTTAATTACATGCACCTTCAACAAGGTACACCAAAGGAAAGTTTTTTAAGCGTGTCGCATATCGAACAAAAATTAGATTTACCACTAGGAACTATATCATATAACAACTTGCACCTGTACTAGAGTGAATTTCAGTGAAAAATTATATAACAGCACAATAAAACAGCCTGTTCTACACCAATAGGAGTACACGAACCAGGCAAATGTATAGCAAATAGTATAACATTAAATGTATAGTTAAAAGCTGTGACAAAATTTAAAGGAAGAGTCTACAAAGAGTAATGAAATCGCAGTCAAACGTAAAACATAAAAAAGGCCAGTTACACGTTACTTGTCGATAAGAAAATAAAATATTTGTAAATCTATACTGGCCAACATGATTAATACCCAACCAAAGCCATGACCTCGCGCAGGCCGGAGCAGAAGTTGACAGAAGAGCTGGCGAGGTGGCGCGCAACTAGTATCGAAATGGATGTACATATCTATGTGTGTACGTATGTTCCACACCTCCTCCGAAATTACTGGACCGATTTCAACCAAATTAGTACACATTACTTACTCTCCGGAGAGAATCCCTATGGGGTAAGAACCACCTACCAATCAGAGACAGGGGTGACGATGAAAAATTAGTAACTCAGGATGCGCGAATTCGCAAACTTTTTCATACAGTATTTGAGAATGAGAGCACTTAGTGGCTTGTAACAAACTGTATACGTAACTTCAAACGCGTACGAGACTTTTTCTCGCCAACAACTCCCACAAAATGAAAGGAAAAAAAGTTTACCGCTTACTATATTTTCGCAGATCGTGCAATAAAACTGCCGCATCAGGCATGGTGTTTTAATTTATTACTTCTTTTCTACCAACTTTATTCACGACACATTTTGCAGACAGCATTCACGTATAACTGAATGTACGGGTAAAATTATGTCAGTATGTGACACGTACTTCAGGAGAGTCTACGTCATATCACTTGAGGTGCGTGCACAAATGCCGCATCATGCATGACGTTTTAATTTATTACCTCTTTAGTACCAACACATTTCGCAGACAGTATAAAAAGTACCAATGAATGTACCTGCGAAATTAAATCGTTGAACGACACATTTTTCAGGACACATGACGTCATAGAGATAGACTGCATGAAATAGGAAGTGTAAGACGAAATTCGCTACATGTATAGGTGAGATACGTACGACATGTACGTACTTTGGCAAAGCTGCAGGTAAAAAGCTGCTCCTAAACCTCTGGGTCGATTTCAACCAAACGTGGTACACATATTACTATATGAAAAGAAACAGCTTGGGGATAAGAACCTACAACCTATTATTGGGGTGGTGATGGTAATATGGAGAGAGAATGGAGGAGGGAGAGATGGGGAAGCAGAGAGGGTGAGGAGGATGTGGCAGACAGAGGATGCAGGAGAATATGGAAACATATGAGGGAGGTGGAGGTGGATACAGTGATTTGGAACGGAAAATTGACACGGAAAGGGGAGAGGAGGAGCGAGACAGAGCGAGGGGGAGGAGATGAGCAGAGGTAGGAAAGACGGAGGCGGGAGGAGGAGATTGGTAGGAAGATGAGAAGGAGGAAATAAACAGAGAATGGGAAGAGGGTATGGTATGGACGGACGGAAGGAGGGAGAGGAGAAGATGGGTTAAAATTGGAATAAATACATACCCTGGCACTGCGTGTTACTCAGCTAGTAGATGTATAAATAGAGTAATAAAAGATAACAGTTACAATTGTATGTGGAAAGGACGCTGTAGTATTTAAATTCACTTGACAAAGAAAACTGTGGAAATGAAGGCAGAAAATAGAGCCAACACCGGCATTAAATACAAGCAAATTGTGCTGTTACAACCGAAACAGTTTTCTATGAACTTGACTCTCATACAAGTGCAAGTTGTTGCAAGATATGGTTTCTACCGGTACATACAATTTTTGTATGTCTTATACGAGCATGGTGTGTTTAAAGAAGTTTGCCTTTGGTGTATCATTTTTTGGGCCGCCCGCTGTGGCCGAGCAGTTCAGGCGCTTCAGTCCGAACCGCGCTGCTGCTACCGTCGCAGGTTCGAATCCTGCCTCGGGCATGGATGTGTGTGATCTCCTCAGGTTAGTTGGGTTTAAGTAGTTTAGAGGACTGATGACCTCAGACGTTAAGTCCCATAGTGTTCAGAGCCATTTGAACCATTTTGTATCATTTTCTAAGTTATGTGTAGTTCAAGTTCAGATAATACACTCCTGGAAATTGAAATAAGAACACCGTGAATTCATTGTCCCAGGAAGGGGAAACTTTATTGACACATTCCTGGGGTCAGATACATCACATGATCACACTGACAGAACCACAGGCACATAGACACAGGCAACAGAGCATGCACAATGTCGGCACTAGTACAGTGTATATCCACCTTTCGCAGCAATGCAGGCTGCTATTCTCCCATGGAGACGATCGTAGAGATGCTGGATGTGGTCCTGTGGAACGGCTTGCCATGCCATTTCCACCTGGCGCCTCAGTTGGACCAGCGTTCGTGCTGGACGTGCAGACCGCGTGAGACGACGCTTCATCCAGTCCCAAACATGCTCAATGGGGGACAGATCCGGAGATCTTGCTGGCCAGGGTAGTTGACTTACACCTTCTAGAGCACGTTGGGTGGCACGGGATACATGCGGACGTGCATTGTCCTGTTGGAACAGCAAGTTCCCTTGCCGGTCTAGGAATGGTAGAACGATGGGTTCGATGACGGTTTGGATGTACCGTGCACTATTCAGTGTCCCCTCGACGATCACCAGTGGTGTATGGCCAGTGTAGGAGACCGCTCCCCACACCATGATGCCGGGTGTTGGCCCTGTGTGCCTCGGTCGTATGCAGTCCTGATTGTGGCGCTCACCTGCACGGCGCCAAACACGCATACGACCATCATTGGCACCAAGGCAGAAGCGACTCTCATCGCTGAAGACGGCACGTCTCCATTCGTCCCTCCATTCACGCCTGTCGCGACACCACTGGAGGCGGGCTGCACGATGGTGGGGCGTGAGCGGGAGACGGCCTAACGGTGTGCGGGACCGTAGCCCAGCTTCATGGAGACGGTTGCGAATGGTCCTCGCCGATACCCCAGGAGCAACAGTGTCCCTAATTTGCTGGGAAGTGGCGGTGCGGTCCCCTACGGCACAGCGTAGGATCCTACGGTCTTGGCGTGCATCCGTGCGTCGCTGCGGTCCGGTCCCAGGTCGACGGGCACGTGCACCTTCCGCCGACCACTGGCGACAACATCGATGTACTGTGGAGACCTCACGCCCCACGTGTTGAGCAATTCGGCGGTATGTCCACCCGGCCTCCCGCATGCCCACTATACGCCCTCGCTCAAAGTCCGTCAACTGCACATACGGTTCACGTCCACGCTGTCGCGGTATGCTACCAGTGTTAAAGACTGCGATGGAGCTCCGTATGCCACGGCAAACTGGCTGACACTGACGGCGGCGGTGCACAAATGCTGCGCAGCTAGCGCCATTCGACGGCCAACACCGCGGTTCCTGGTGTGTCCGCTGTGCCGTGCGTGTGATCATTGCTTGTACAGCCCTCTCGCAGTGTCAGGAGCAAGTATGGTGGGTCTGACACACCGGTGTCAATGTGTTCTTTTTTCCATTTCCAGGAGTGTATTTGCGTAAGATGTCTACTAAGTAAGTTGTATGCTGATATTTTTACCATAAATCATAGTTTATTAGCATGGTTTTAGTTTTCTTCTGACACTTAAAAATCGACGATTACTTTGTAAAAATGTTTTCTAACGGGATTGTGTTTTTTTTTGTCTTCTTGTGGATATAATACCAATCTTGTTGCTGTTACCAGAAAATTCTTCTTTAATTTGCCCCTGATACAAGTGCAAGTTATTGCATGGTGTGATTACTACTTGTAAATCTAAGTTTTGTTGAACCTGCGTCTAATACGAGCCATCGATGCATGAAAAAAGTTTCAACGTGGTGTAACTTCGTTAAGTTGCCTGTGATTCACATTCTCATAATATTTTAATTTGATGTTTACACCGTTCGTCAGAAGCTGATATTTTTGACATAAGTAGTAGTAGGTTAGTGTTTCCTTCAGATATTTTAAGCTTGGAGGTTACTTTGTAAAAAAAAGCTTTCCAAAGGCGATTTTCTGTTTTTTTTTTTTGTATGTTGACAGATATGAGGATGGTTACAGTGACATCTGCAACTAGTCTAGGCATTATATTTTAATTCTTATGCATGTACGCGATCTAGACAATTGAAGGTTTTTGAAAAAGACACTCGTGTCTATTTGGGGCGGTAATGTATAACAGGGTATCTCCCTTAACATTTGTCTTTGACGTTTAATTAAGTTCAGGCGGCTAGAAGTCTACTCCCCCCCCCCCCCATTCCCCTTTCCTGGCCGACATATCAGTTCAGGAATATGTGTTCCCAATTCGAGCTCCCTATCCATTCTCAAATATGTTATTTGATTTATAACACAACCGGAACAACCAAGCTCGTATAACGGGAAAATAAAATTAATCATTTGTGTGTGGGAAATAGTGATGAAAATCTTGTAGTGATAAGCGACAATCTTTGTTCTTTGTGTTCAGTACTCATCGGGAAGTCTTTGGTTACACAACTTTTATTTTCCGTATACATGGCAAGCTTGAATGAACATGTTCAGATTAACGACAAAATAGACAAATTACAGAAAGTCCATCAGCTCAGATGAGTCACCTGACGAAAATTCTTGAATACCTTAGCTGTATGGAGGCCGAATGCCAGCTGAGGTGAAGTGTCATGGGAAGAAAAACTGTAACGCATCATTTCCGTGGCCGCGACTGTCGGCCGCTGTTGCGAGTGATAGGTAAGTTTGCCAGTGGCCGTGGAACAGCAGCTATTCTACCAGCTGTAGACAAACGGTAGGCTTCAGTTATTCCGTCTGGCCCGACTGGGTGTTCTGTAAAGGCGCTGGTGGTTACCACAGGGCACAGAATGATTGGCGTTTCCTGGTAGCCTTTGTGAAACAAACTTTCCGAAGTGTCGACAAGCAGCAGTACTTTACACATATCCTCCGAGCCTTGGCAGGGAATGGCCAATCGCATTGACTACTTTCTGCTCTGTACGCCGATTGGCCGAAATATCGTCATGTGATAATGATTCAGGCTGAACCATCTCTCATTCGTTACTGTGGCACTGAGAATGGATTTAAGGCAGAAAATTGACCAATTATCCAGTTTTGTTTAAAAGTGTTTAGTAGTGATTACATCTGTAGTACACAGAATATAAACAAATCAAATATTAGAATGAGAATGAGTCTGGCTTCATAAGCCGTCTCTCATTCTTACTGTGGGGTTGAAGTGATTTGAGGCAAAAATTGACCAACTATCCAGTAACGTATAAGAGCGTAACATGCCCGCAGTACGTGCCAGAAACTGACCTTTGATGAATTCTAGGATGACCCAAAAGAGGGCAGTCCTGAGGCTTCCCAGTGTCTGCTGCTCTCTCTTCAGACTCCGCCACCACTAAACAAATGAAAGCACTTGTAATCTCCCCCCTCCTTCCGACTAACAACTATTATCCTCAATATGCAAAGTATTTTCTGAAGATTAGAGAGGGGTGAAGATTACAATAAACTTTCTTTTGTTTATTTAGCTTTTTGTGTAGAGTTGGCTCCAATTTCTCTTGTCTAGGGGTCTGATTCTTGTTGATGAAAATGCCACATTTTAGGTCCTCACGGTTGGATTTAATTTGAAGATTGTTGCAGAATTTTTGTTGCTATGTTAATGTATTTTGTCACATTTTAATATATCATACGGTCTTTTGATTTTTCACATTAACAATGACGAAATTACATTGTTTGCACAAAATACAAAAATACGTCCGATCACTTCTCAGGCATGCTTACTACCATCTCACTCAGCGGAAATAACAATATTCCAAAGGGTTTACAATTTTTCTTGGCAAATGAATTTCTATTAGTTTCTGTTCCATTATTACTTTCGATCATTATTTCATAAATGGATCCAGAAATAAACATAGTAACTAGTACAGTATTGCGTAATTAATAATAGAAATTTTAAGTATGCCAATAGTTCATAATTTCAAATGTTTTTAAAAAAATAATTTTAGCTGTACATTCAGAACTAGTACTTGTCGACTGTAACATCGAAAATGAAGTAATTCCGTTTCATAAATTTTAGCTTGAAATATAACATACTGTGCATAAAATTATATGAAAGTTTCCAGATAAGCAGCTGAGATAATATCGACCTGTCCCAAATTCGAAAAATAATACTGGCATCGACAACTTGTGTTGATGAAAAGTAATGCTAGAGGAGGATGTCGCGTTATTACGCACTGTACAATATGAAATTCAGTTATACAGCTCGTCAATACGAATTCTTTTAAGGACGTTTACATGATATATGCACCTGGTATCAATGTAAGTAACTTACCTCATCCAGCGAACACTAGCGAGGGATCGATATTTGCCTTATTCCTGAATACTTCGTCCATCTCCTTTTCAAATTCGAAGGTCTTTCTCCCTGGACTCGTTGATTTATTTTTATCAACTACCTTCATGTAGTTCCGCTCTAACACCCTCCACTTATTTTCACACTGGTGAGCCTGAAAGTAGATGTCGGATACTTTCGTTAATTCTTGTGCCATGACTATCCATGAATCTTGTATCCGTCTGATTTTCGCAGAACCAACTCAGGTACATTCACCTTGCAACTCTCGATGAGCCGCAGCGTGGTCTCAGATGGATCAAATGGCTCTGAGCACTATGGGACTTAACATCTGTGGTCATCAGTCCCCTAGAACTTAGAACTACTTAAACCTAACTAACCTAAGGACATCACACACATCCATGCCCGAGGCAGGATTCGAACCTGCGACCGTAGTAGTCCCGTGGTTCCGGACTGAGCGCCTAGAACCACTAGACCACCGCGGCCGGCGCAGCGTGACCTCCCTCGACCAATGTACTTCACTGGGAGCTTGGAACTTTGTAGATATTTCGACATATCTAGTTCTGAAAATAAACAATATAAATTGTAAAATTTCCATATTCGCCGCCATATAACTGACACGCATCAGATCGACATCACAGTAGAGATTAACATGTTTCTTACCTTCCTCCTCAGCGATGCACGTGGCGTTGGTAAAATCGTTGCTCCTAGAAACACCGATTTCTGAAAATAAGTGATGTAAGTTTTAATGCAAAAAATGTTTATACTCGTTGCTACATAACCGATATGTATCAGATCGACACTACACTAGAGATATAGTAGGTTACTTACCTTCCACCTTACCGTCGCACGTGGCGCTGTTACTGAAACTGTTGCTCATCATGTTACAGCTTCACCACAAGAAGAGCTGAGCACAAATGGGAAGTAGCCACCTACGCACATTTGCAGATAGAGCTAAGGTGTCAACTAGCGCTACAAGTGGCCGCAGCGAAACACGTGAAATATGTGTTCGAGTAAACCCATAGGATTCCGACGGTCGAAACTATCACGACGCCGCGTATGCGCAATAGAAACGGTTACAAGTTACAATCGGGTGTGATAGCTTGACTCGAACGAACCTAAAATGTCATGGAGCTGTGGACAGCCCACGAAATCGAGGAGTTGGTCGGCGTCAGTGGCAGGGTGCAGGACGCTAGTTCAGTTGTGTGGAGATGTATTTTGGAAGTTCCTAGTCAGGGAGCAGCAACGTTGTCTCTCTAGATGGGGGAAGTTCAACAGTGTTCGGGAGTGCATCCCATTTTCGCGAACGTGGGAAAAGTCTTATCTACTGCTGGTTAAGTGGGATTTGATGTTAGTGAGCATACAGTAAGAGGCGGCCCTACAGATGCGGAGCAACCGGATAGCTGGAGACGTCCGACAGACGAAGCGGATTTGGAGAGAGATATTAGGCTCGATGCACACGGGCGAGAAACAGCGGCGCGTGTTCGCAGCGAGATCGCGGCGTCAAAACTATTCCATTGCACACCCGGCGGCATCGCAGAGAGAATCGCGCAACGAGGAGCGAAATTTCAAGTCATCCGATTCGCGTTAAAAAACTGTTTTATGTAGATGAAGCAAATCTACACCCATATCTATACTTAGTTTCTCAATAAAACTTATACTTTTCGCGTAAAAAAATAAAAACTACTGTGCTATACTTGCATATGTTCTTTGCAATAGTCTTTCTCATTCGATTTTGAGAAAGCTCTTAGGTAAAACGAAATGATTTTTTCGTATGTTATAGCCAGAAATCTCAGCTTAACAATGAACTGGTTCTATTTTCATTATTTCTCGTAGTTATTGTGATACTTCAAAGCAAAGTACAACGCGCATATTTTGAAAAGTTTGCAGTGAAAAATTTAGTCGCTGGCCAGTTTGCGTTTGGTGCATTTTACGGCATATAATGCTGCGTAAGAAATATAGCTTACGTATCCAAATTGTTTTTAACGCTGGAAGGAAAGCCGTACCTGTTTCCAGCCTCGAGTCTTGTGACCGCGCTGCACTATTCTGCAGCAGTACTATATTGGGAGACAACCAGTGTGGACGTACGCAGAAGAAAGCAGGCAGTGTTTGCTTATTTTGTTTACAATTACATCAAGCAATGCAACAGGAGGTTTTGGGTTCAGCCACTCGTTTGTTCACGACTGCTGAAAGGAACGTTCGTGACTCCGTTTACAGATGTACGAGAAGATGAAAGTAAATTCTTTAGGCCTAATTATTTTCGAAAAACTTGTACAGTCGTTTGATGAATTAACAGTGATACTGCAGTCATTCATCAGAAGCATAGACTTTGCGATGAGGCTTTCAGTTTCACCTCAAGAAATGTTGACTGTGACTTTGATGTAAGCAGAGAGTATTTAAGTATTCACACCATGTTAATTATTTTAATCAAAAGCTAAAATATAGTGAACTGGATTATAACTGTAAATGGTATTCTTATATCAACGATATTCTGTTACCGTATTACCGAATATGGGATTTTACTAATGTATTTTGATGCATCATAACTAACCTCAGTAGATTAGGAGTAGTCGAAAAATTTTGCATGAATAGTTGTAAAGTAATAGTATACCGTTAGCAGAGCCTGTTCTGTTGATGGTGTGAATGGAGCGTCCTACTGCCTGTCGAATCTCCGGAACAGTTCTGAAATGAATGCCACAAAGTGGTTCCTTCATCTGTCTGTGGAGTGGTTGACTGTACAGCACTTCCCAGTCCCATTGACCGAACAGCTTAGCCACAGCAAATGTCGCCTCTTCTTTCGCAAAGTTGGTCGCAGGTGATGCTGCAAAAGCAAACAGTAATACTGTGCCAGAATGAAATTTTCACTCTGCAGCGGAGTGTGTGCTGATATGGAACTTCCTGGCAGATTAAAACTGTGTGCCGGACCGAGACTCGAACTCTGGACCTTTGCCTTTTGCAGGCAAGTGCTCTACCAACTGAGCTATCCAAGCACTACTCACGCCCCGGATAAACAATGGATTTCTTCAAAGAAACAAGTTCTACTTACACAGTTACAGTCTACATCATTGAATAATGAATTTGACAAAGAACTGTATATGTATTGGTTGCAGGGAACATCCCTGGAGCAAGCTTCAGGTTCCTGAATTTAAACATTTCTTACAGAAATACTGCAATTGCAACATTTCCGATGAGCCCACTCACAGGACGAATTAACTGGATTCTTGCTATGTTGACATATTAGAAAAAATCAGGACTGACATTGGCAAATCACCTACATGGATTTCTGCTGATAAGACGTGTATGGTGCGGGTTGTTTCACCGCTAATCTAATTGTGGACAAGTTGGACTCAGAGCATGCATCTAAACCATTTTTAATTTATTGTAAACCTTGGGAGGCAACAAGTAGTTCAACAATTACTGGATTAATTGATGATGGACTGAAGGTAGTATGGCCAGAGGGAAAACAAAAAAAAAAAAAAAAAAAAAAAAAATAGAGGGTCCTAGGTGTACACCGATGCAGCTCAATGTATGTTGAAAGCGGAGAAGTTGCTTAATTATTTTATTGAAACTTGGTGTATGCTACATGTATGTCACTTGCATTGCAACGAGTCGGAGAGGCAGTTAGACATGAATTCCCAGAAGTAGATAAATTGATAGCAGCAATGAAGAAGATTTTTTGAAATGTCCTTAGCATGTACAATGCTACAAGCAGCAGCTACCTGATGTACCTCTGCTTCTGGAACAAGTGATAACAAAGTGAGCAACATGGATTGAAGCTGTTATTTTCTACCGGAATGACTTTGGAGCTGTGAAGTCAGTGATGAAATTTTCTTCTGATTTTTCAGTGTCTGTGAGTGGATCCTTGTCAGCAATCAGCAGTTCAATTTCATACATTGCAAGTCACTTCAGTTGGCTTCCCGACAGTGTCAAGATACTGGAGACTTCAAGTAGGCCTCTTCAAGAGGCTGTGGGAATAATGGAAGATGAACCTCATGTAGTCTGCTATTTAATGTACTACATACTCTTACATAGATGTCGCATTGCTCATGAGAGTTGTAATTGACTATACAGTATCTGATCAAAAGTATCGGGACAACTGTTAGTGAACATGAATATGGGGTGTGTCCACCCTTTGCCTTTATGAAGGCTAGAACTCTGCTGGAAACACTTTCAATGAAATGTCTGAATGTCCGTGGAGTAATGACAGACGAATCTTTCTCGAGAACAGAATCCAGAAAAGGCAGAGATGCTGGACACAGGTATGGAGAGAAGTCTACTTTAACTCATTCCAAAGGCTGGGCAGGCGAATCCATTTAATTAATACCGGCAGAAAAATGCTCCAATCGGAGTGCAAAAATTGCAAATATGTTTCTACTTTCCTCAGCACCTTTAAAAATTTTCCCACAATTTTGGCATGGGAACGTATTCACATCTTTTTTTAACACGCAGCTAACCTCAAATTCCCACAAGCTCCCCTAATTGTAACTCATACCCGTCCACTCCCAGTTGCCCGTTCTGACTCACTCATTCAGCCCAACTCATTGTCATTATCTCTTAGCGTTTGCCATTGTCTCCTGTGTCACAGCCACAGTCCCATTCGTTCTCCCCTACTACTACAGTCTCCTCTTCCTGTCACTGGCTCCCTCTTGCTCTCTCTTACTGCTAATCTCTCACTTACTGCTAATCTCTCATTGCTTCCTTCCTGCTCCTGCTGTCTCTTCTCACTGTCATCTCTCTCTCTCTCTCTCTCTCTCTCTCTCTCTCTCTCTCTCTCTCTGTATCACTGGCTCTCACCCACTTCCACTTACTATTTATTCCTCCCCTCCCCCCCCTCCCCCCACCACCACCCCGCGCTTCCCCCTCTGGCACTGTTGCCTTCACTCTTTTCCTAGTACTGTTCCATCACTGTAAACTATGTTTCACTGCCACTGTGTTTCTCTCTCTCCCTCTCTCACATAGCCATTGTCTCCTTCACTCTTTCTATAACACAGCTACTGTCTATGTGTTATTTTTCTGTCTCATTGCCACTACCATTGTCTTCCATTCTGTTTGAAAAGAAAGCACTAATATGCTTTTATGCCAACATTTTTGGGAAATTTTTGAAAGGTGCCGAGGGAGGTAAATGAAACACACCCCACTTTTCAGCCAGATTCTTCTAAATAAACAGGAACATATTCACATTTTTTGTGCACCGATAGGGATTTGCTCCATTTTCCTAAGCAGAAGAAAGTGTGTAAAATTCATACTTTGACCCTGTACTGGGGGATAGTGACACTAAGGCGATGCTTCTGTTGGGTATTCAGATAGTCCCTAGCCCAAAGGATATCCAAAACACTTGATCCTACCATCTTCGTCACCAATAAAATCCGAGGTATGGGCACTGCAAAATCCCGTTTCTGTGCGCGGCATTTTGGAAAATATTAGGTATGCATGCATATTGATAATCAATCGTCCACAGATCGTTAACCTCACAGATGCTACTTTATGACAGGGTTCATGGTCATACTGGTATAAACAATCATCGTCTCCGAACTGTTCCTCTGGAGTACGTGGTACACAATGCTGTAAAATGTGTTCGTATCCTTGCGATTGTATGTTCAGTAAGAGCACACACCAAAATCCAGAAAAACACTCCCAAACCGTAACATCACCTCCTCCGTAATTCCCTGCTGGAACTAACATGCTGGCAGGTACCTTTTCCAGGCACTCTCTAAAACGCATCCTTACATCTGATTGCCACATCTTTTCTCAAAATTTCATTACCACCTTCCTCATCCGATTTACGAAATATACTATCTAATCAAAAGTTTTCAAATAGCTGTTAACAGATATTAATATTGTGAATGTCTGCTGTCCACCTTTATGGCGCCTTGAACTCTGCTGCTGGCACTTTCAGTGAGGTGTAAATGTGTCAGCAGCAAAGTTCAAGCAGCGATAAAAATAGCCTCCTTAAAAGCTGAAACCAGAGAATATAGTGACGTTGGATGCCAGGGTCTGGAACGAAGCCAATGTTCTAACTCATCCCAAAGGTGTTCCATTGGGTTCAGATCAGGACTGGGGAGGTTATATTCTTGAAATGGACTGGCCTCCCCAGTCCATTGACTGGGGAGGTTATATTCTTGAAATGGACTGGCCTCCCCAGTCCATTTCAAGAATATAACCTCCCCAGTCCTGATCTGAACCCAATGGAACACCTTTGGTTCCTCTACTGCAATGGTTCTCAAACTGCAAACTGTGGGGCATGACCTGTGAGGGGGGGGGGGGGTAATTGTGGTATGCATGCATATTGATAATCAATCGTCCACAGATCGTTAACCTCACAGATGCTACTTTATGACAGGGTTCATGGTCATACTGGTATAAACAATCATCGTCTCCGAACTGTTCCTCTGGAGTACGTGGTACACAATGCTGTAAAATGTGTTCGTATCCTTGCGATTGTATGTTCAGTAAGAGCACACACCAAAATCCAGAAAAACACTCCCAAACCGTAACATCACCTCCTCCGTAATTCCCTGCTGGAACTAACATGCTGGCAGGTACCTTTTCCAGGCACTCTCTAAAACGCATCCTTACATCTGATTGCCACATCTTTTCTCAAAATTTCATTACCACCTTCCTCATCCGATTTACGAAATATACTATCTAATCAAAAGTTTTCAAATAGCTGTTAACAGATATTAATATTGTGAATGTCTGCTGTCCACCTTTATGGCGCCTTGAACTCTGCTGCTGGCACTTTCAGTGAGGTGTAAATGTGTCAGCAGCAAAGTTCAAGCAGCGATAAAAATAGCCTCCTTAAAAGCTGAAACCAGAGAATATAGTGACGTTGGATGCCAGGGTCTGGAACGAAGCCAATGTTCTAACTCATCCCAAAGGTGTTCAATTGGGTTCAGATCAGGACTGGGGAGGTTATATTCTTGAAATGGACTGGCCTCCCCAGTCCATTGACTGGGGAGGTTATATTCTTGAAATGGACTGGCCTCCCCAGTCCATTTCAAGAATATAACCTCCCCAGTCCTGATCTGAACCCAATGGAACACCTTTGGTTCCTCTACTGCAATGGTTCTCAAACTGCAAACTGTGGGGCATGACCTGTGAGGGGGGGGGGGGGGGGTAATTGTGGTATACTTTTATCTTGTCCTTGAGCAAAGATGATGCCATTGATCTAGACTGAATTTTGCCAGACTTCGGTGGCAATACCAGACGCAGTCCACACGACAATGAAACCGTAGTCATATTTTTAGCATTGTTTGCTGTCGGCAGAATCATCTGTTGTTGGCTGCGTTGACTGTGTCCTTAACGCTTAACTAACGAGCACAGTGCAACCTTTGGCTTGTGTATCTCAACACATCCTTACTTTCTCCCAGACTTCGCGAGGAAGATTTGAAACGACGAAGACGTAATTGCACTATGAAGTGGTTCCTGATTAGTGACAGATATCAAAACACCAGTGGTCCATCAACTGGCGAAGGGGAGAGAGATAACAGCAAAGGTGAAAACGAGAATGTGTGATGAGAACTATTTATTGCTAAGGTTCACAAAAGCTTCAACCTGCAGTGAAGAATATCTGTAGTGTGTAGCTTGTTTAACCATTTGAACCCCTGATAGCATGAAGCCTAAGACGTTAAAGACGCATCTTGAAACCAATCGCCCTGAATTAATGAGAAAACCAAAAGAATTTCTCGATAGGGAACTAAATGTTGTCATTGTCTACCCAGAAGAACGTTGCTAAAACAATCCATGTCACTTTGAGCTAAACTGTAACCAGCAGTGTCTGATCGGCAACAACAGTGTTTGGCAATTCATTTGCTCAACAGTTTCCAACATCCATATCTTTAATGACACAGTGAGTAGAAAAATTTGAGATATTTCTGACGATTTACACGAGCAGTTAATCGATAAATTACTTATTAATAACAACTGTTTTGCACTTCAGGTGGGTGAAGCAATTTTATTTATTTTCTTATTTCGAGTTCTGACGATGCCAATAGCAAGGAATTTTTAGAATATGGAACGAGTCGGTATCGTCAAAATATTCACAGAACAGTACAGCACAATATGGTTTCTTCATGATAAAGACCACAGCAGTGTTACTGTAGTCGAGATTTAGCAGGATCAAGGACATGACATGGAAGGACTAGACCCTTTTAACTAACTTTATTTATCCTTTTTGACAACAAACATTTATTTTTCAAAGTAACGATAGGTCCTCTTTAAGAAAAACAGGTAGGAAAATTCCAAGTTAATTTGCCATGTTAAATTTACACACTTGAAAATCGATCAGAATGGTGAATTATACAGTTACCCTTTTAGTCACCTTAAACAAGATGCAAGAAGATAAGACTTTAACAACATTGGCCTTTAAGAAAAATTGAAATTTAAATAAACCAGCAAAAAATTAAAATTGAGCTCTAGATAAGTTTCTGGGCGTTAGGCAGACACCCAAAAGGTTAATATTAAAAAGTTAACAAGACACAACAGTTCGCCTGTACGGCTTACTCAAAGGGTTGACACCAAATAATTTAAAATAAAATTTTGAACAGGGTGACAATGTGTATCAAACAGAACAATAAAATTAAAGGGGAAATTCCCTGTGCGAAATTCCATTTACAGTGTGAGTCAGGTAACAAAACTTGAGCACAGACAGTCAGGACACATGACTGCAAACAAATAGCAAACTGCACTAAGAAATACTGGAGAGACATTGATGCGGCTGCAAGTAAGCCAGGGCCCGATGGCAAGGAGCTGGGAGCTGTTGACATGGAATGCTCTCCCAGAGCAACTTAGTTGGTGCTGTCCACAAACACTGAACATAAGGAATGCTCTCCCAGCAACTTTGTTGGTGCTGTCAACAAACACTGAACATAAATGTCCCACTGAATTACACTACAACAAGTTATTATTTAAACATGATTTCAATTACACAGCCTTTCCAGTAAGGCCATCCGCCCTAGAAAATATGCCTCGCAAAAATGTAAGATGTAAAAGGGAACTTCTCAAAGGGAGCTGCAAATTCTTCAAGGAAAGAATATAAATAAGAACTCACTAAGGTCATACCATTAGCTGGAGGTCATAACATACAAAATTTAAAGGACTGGACAATAATAATACCAGAAAGCATGTAAAACATAGTGAAACCAAATATTAAAATTCAGAAAGAGTTTGTTCTCTCGTGTAAAACAAATTAAAAACAAATGCAAAAATTTTAAAAAGTTGGATAATTCATAGGCTCTTGATATAATTATGCATGAAAGCTGGGCACACTACATAGTAACACAAATCACCATAACAGCATTAATGATGGCAAATTATTATAGAGAACCATGGCCAGCAGTTTAACACAAGTCACTTCAAAAACACACAGAGCAATAAATTTTTCTGTAATCACATAGTTAAATGAAAAAGGCATGTTTGGTGACTTAATGAATATAAACACAAGCGTATGCTCAAACTGTTTGCAGAGCAGGAAATTGGTGCACAGAGCAGTGCAGAGGCGAACTAAATCTTTTGCTTTCGGCCCAGTCCGGGCTAAGAAGAGTGAACAATGACTCAGAAAAGACGTCCTGCCGGTCTGTGTATCACATGTATGTAGCTCTAAACTCTGCTATTGGCCCCAGTTTCACACTGTGTGAAGCCTACATGTAAACTCCCTGCACAGAACTGTTCAAAAACCTCGCTTGATGAAGCTGTAGTGGCCAGTTTTGAGGCCTGGCCAGGTCAGCAATAATCCTACAAGGAAGGTAATACTGGTAATACCATTACCCTGATTGCCACCCATGCAAAAATTTGGAACAAAAACCTTATCCTCAACTCCTTCTATTATTATATCTACTCTCTTGATGCCGATGGGCTAGGTTGATGTTTTTCCTAGCTCTGTTCCAGTTTTTTAATAATGGGACAATGGGTAATCTGCTCGGGCAGCAAGACAGTTTATATCCCACAAATTAGCCAGAGTAGAATTAAGGAAATAAGAAAACATTAAAGCTGCAAGAAATGCTTTAGAAGCCTCATGATGTGCTGAATTGAAGGCAACATTAATCCAAGGGATGGAAGTATCCCATTTGGTCTGATTCTTACCATGATTAATAATTAATGTGGCCTTAAGATTATGATTAACACTCTCAGAAAAGAAAGGTTGAGGGATAAAAAGGGGTCACTGCAATGTGCTTAATGGCATTATCGTAACAAAACTGCTTAAATTCTCATGACACAAATGCAGGGGCATTTATCACTGACAAGTGCCTTTTGCTGATTGAACCAGGAAAATACTTGAGTTAAATAATGGATAGTTAGTGAGGTGTTAACCCCTCTACTTGGCAACAACATATAATGGTTCCCAACTCTTGTTCAAAGCAGGGACCTACATAATCGATGAATACTTTATCCATAGAGCTTCGCTCTGATTCGGAATGCAGGAAGCCTTTACGCAAATTGCAATTGACCTTTGCCATTTTGCAAGATTCACACTCCTGAACCAATCTGGGAATATCCTTGTACAAAGCAGATATATGTCTGCTTGTGTTTGTTATGTGCGGATGGATATGTGTGTGTGTGCGCGAATGTATACCTGTCCCTTCTTCCCCCCAAGGTAAGTCTTTCCACTCCCGGGATTGGAATGACTCCTTACCCTCTCCCTTAAAACCCACATCCTTTCGTCTTTCCCTCTCCTTCCCTCTTTCCCGATGAAGCAACCGTGGGTTGCGAAAGCTTGAAATTTGTGTGTGTATTTGTTATTGTTTCTATCAACGTACCAACACTTTCGTTTGGTAAGTTACAGAATCTTTGTTTTTAGATATATTTTTCCCACGTGGAATGTTTCCCCCATACTGTGCAAACCACTGTGAAGTTCTTGGTGTAGCAGTAATTGGGGCCACTTCTCATTTCATTCATATATGAAGCTTAGGAAATATCGTTGTTTAAATGTCTCGGTGCGTGACATAATTAGTTGAATCTTGTCCTAATGACACGTGCAGAAGTGATACTATTATTGTAGCAATATTGGTAGAGGATCCATAAAGATATGCCAAATCAGAACACAAATATATTGTACAAGTAGGGTTTTGTGGCCGTTGTCATCCTTAATAAAATATTCTCAGTACAATCATCACATGTCTACAAGACCAACAGTTTGGTCGATGTTGCAAGTGGTCTTCTTCAGGATGATATGTTTACTGCGAGGCCGATGACATTCAGATTTTGTTGTTGTTGTGGTCTTCAGTCCATGGACTGGTTTGATGCAGCTCTTGATGCTACTCTATCCTGTGCAAGGTTCTTCATCTCCCAGTACCTACTGCAACCTACATCCTTCTGAATCTGCTTAGTGTATTCATTTCTTGGTCTCCCTCTATGATTTAATCCTCCACGCTGCCCTCCAATACTAAATTGGTGATCCCTTGATGCCTCAGAATATGCCTTACCAACCGATCCCTTCTTCTAGTCAAGTTGTGCCACAAACTCCTCTTCTCCCTGATTCAATACCTCCTCATTAGTTACGTGATCTACCCATCTAATCTTCAGCATTCTTCTGTAGTACCACATTTCGAAAGCTTCTATTCTCTTCTTGTCTAAACTATTTATCGTCCATGTTTTACTTCCATACATGGCTACACTCCATACAAATACTTTCAGAAATGACTTCCTGGCACTTAAATCTATACTCGATGTTAACAAATTTCTCTTCTTCAGAAATGCTTTCCTTGCCATTGCCAGTCTACATTTTATATCCTCTCTACTTCGACCATCATCAGTTATTTTGTTCCCCAAATAGCAAAACTCATCTACTACTTTAAGCGTCTCATTTCCTAATCTAATTGCCGCAGCATCACCTGATTTAATTCGACTACATTCCATTATCCTCGTTTTGCTTTTGTTAATGTTCATCTTATATCCTCCTTTCAAGACATTGTCCATTCCGTTCAACTGCTCTTCCAGGTCCTTTGCTGCCTCTGACAGAATTACAATGTCATTGGCGAACCTCAATGTTTTTATTTCTTCTCCATGGATTTTAATTCCTAGTCCAAATTTTTCTTTTGTTTCCTTTACTGCTTGCTCAATATACAGATTGAATAACATCGGGGATAGGCTACAACCCTGTCTCACTCCCTTCCCAACCACTGCTTCCCTTTCATGCGCCCTGACTCTTACAACTGCCATCTGGTTTCTGTACAAATTGTAAATAGCCTTTTGTTCCTGTATTTTACCCCTGCCACCTTCAGAATTTGAAAGAGAGTATTCCCGTCAACATTGTCAAAAGCTTTCTCTAAGTCTACAAAAGCTAGAACGTAGGTTTGCCTTTCCTTAATCTATATTCTAAGGTAAGTCATAGGGTCAGATTGCCTCACGTGTTTCAGATTTTATTGAGTGTAATTTCATCCCACTTGTAAAGTCAGTTTATCTGGAACATAACTGAACTCTTACTTTGACTTGATGGCAGGAATAGGGAAGTAGGGATTGACAACCATTATTGATTGTAGTTTTTATTGTGGTGCCTATTGGCAGGTATTAGCGAACATGGGGTAAGGTGATACACTGACATACAGTGTTTTGATCTAGCAGGTGGTACTGGCAAGTTTCTTGTAAACACTGAGAAAGACTGAATCGTCAGGTGGCAGCTGAGCTGACTCAGTGTGTGATGTGCATTTGGCTGCTATTTTTACTGCCACACCTGATGGGGACAGTCTCAGTAACGCTGTCATCTCATAGACTGGTCACTGTTGGCATCTAAGATGATAAGAGTCTCTATCCCTTGTCACTGTTCATGTTGCCAGGCTGCTTCACAATTTCAATTGCCTCATATCTTTCTTTTAAAGGTAAACTGCATACTAGCTTGTACTTCGGCTTCCTGAAATTGTATAGTATAGTCACACTTATTGTGATGTTGCACCACTACTGACTTGCTGTGGTGAACTATATATGTTTTCAGTGATTCATTAGGCATGTGATAATAGGATGCTCATTTCAGCAGTGTACACCATTCCAAACTCATAGCTGACTTCATTGACTGCTTTGCAAAGCTTAACACGTCTCTGATTTTGATGCTGTTTCGGTAGATTGGCTTGATGCCCAGTGGGCAAAGAATTCTCCCAGTCATCCACTGATTTCCTACGTGGTGGTAGGAGGGTGATGTTATTTTGTTTCATCTTTTCCTCTCCCACAGTCTTATTTTGTGATATGATAATGCTATTATTGTTCTGCTGCCTTTGCCATTCTCAGTGTTTGTGGATTACAGTTTCTACAGTTCCTCCGGCAAGTATCTTGCATCCTTGATTCCACATGCTCTGTTAATTAATGTGTGGAAGACAACTATTTTGTTTAGGCTGAATATGGGAGGTAGCGTGCAGGAATTTTCAGTACTTGTGTGTTTCTTATACACACTGTAGACATGTGAACCATCAGGCTTTCTATACAGGGTGGTCCATTGATAGTGACAGGGCCAAATATCTCACGAAATAAGCATCAAACGAAAAAACTACAAAGAACGAAACTCTTCTAGCTTTAAGGTGGAAACCAGATGGCGCTATGGTTGGCCAGCTAGATGGTGCTGCCATAGGTCAAACAGATATCAACTGCATTTTTTTAAATAGGAACCCCCATTTTTTATTACATATTCGTGTAGTATGTAAAGAAATATGAATGTTTTAGTTGGACCACTTTTTTCGCTTTGTGATAGATGGCGCTGTAATAGTCACAAATGTATGTGCTATGTAAGCTGCTCGGTATCCTGGATGACATCACCCAAGTGTCCGGACCGTTCACCAGATAGTTACGTTATTTAAGGAAACAGGAAGTGTTCAGCCACATGTGAAACGTCAACCACGACCTGCAACAAATGATGATGTCCAAGCAGGTGTTTTAGCTGCTGTGGCGGCTAATCCGCACGTCAGTAGCAGACAAATTGTGCGAGAACCGGGAATCTCAAAAACGTCGGTGTTGAGAATGCTACATCGACATCGATTGCACCCATACCATATTTCTATGCACCAAGAATTGCATGGCGATGACTTTGAACATCGTGTACAGTTCTACCACTGGGCACAAGAGAAATTATGGGATGAGGACAGATTTTTGGCACGCGTTCTATTTAGCAACGAAGTGTCATTCACCAACAGCGGTAACGTAAACTGGGATAATATGCACTATTGCGCAATGGAAAATCCACGATGGCTGTGACAAGTGGAACATGAGCGACCTTGGTGGGTTAACGTATGGTGCGGCATTATGGGAGGAAGGATAATTGGCCCCCATTTTATCGATGGCAATCTAAATGGTGCAGTGTGTGCTGATTTCCTACGTAATGTTCTACCGATGTTACTACAAGATGTTTCACTGCATGACAGAATGGCGTTGTACTTCCTACACAATGGATGTCCGGCTCATAGCTCGCGTGCAGTTGAAGTGGTATTGAATAGCATATTTCATGACAGGTGGATTGGTCGTTGAAGCACCATACCATGGCCAGCACGTTCACTGGATCTGACGTCGCCGGATTTCTTTCTGTGGGGAAAGTTGAAACATATTTGCTGTTGTGATCCACCGACAATGCCTGACAACATGCGTCAGCGCATTGTCAATGCATGTGCAAACACTACGGAAGGCGAACTACTCGCTGTTGAGAGGAATGTCGTTACACGTATTGCCAAATGCATTGAGGTTGACAGACATCATTTTGGGCATTTATCGCATTAATGTGGTATTTACAGGTAATCACGCTGTAACAGCATACATTCTCAGAAATGATAAGTTCACAAAGGTATATATACCACATTGGAACAACCGAAATAAAATGTTCAAATGTACCTACATTCTGTATTTTAATTTAAAAAAACCAACGTGTTACCAACTGTTCGTTTAAAATTGTGAGCCATATGTTTGTGACTATTACAGCGTCATCTATCACAAAGCGAAAAAAGTGGTCCAACTAAAACATTAATATTTCTTTGCGAACTACACGAATATGTAATAAAAAATGAGGGTTCCTATTTAAAAAAACGCAGTTGATATCTGTTTGACCTATGACAGCGCCATATAGGGGCCAACCAGTGCCATCTAGTTTCCCCCTTCAAGCTAGACACGTTTCGTTCTTTGTAGTTTTTTCGTTTAACGCTTATTTCGTGAGATATTTGGCATGGTCACGATCAATGGACCACCCTGTATGCTCCCACGTTGAGGAAAGGAAGCATCCTGCTCATCTCAATCCCCATTGTGGATTGGATATTGGCATGTTGTTGACAGAGACGGTGGTGGAAATTGTGTAATTCCTCTTTACCATTATGACCAGTTGTTAAAAAATGTCAGGTGGAGGAGGTTGTGTGACTAGGGCCTCCCGTCGGGTAGACCGCTCGCCGGGTGCAAGTCTTTTGATTTGACGCCACTTCGGCGACTTGCACATCAATGGGGATGATATAATGATGATTAGGACAACACAACACCTAGTCTCTGAGTGGATAGAATTTCCGACCCAGCTGGGAATCGAACCTGGGCCCTTAGGACTGACATTCTGTCGCGCTGACCACTCAGCTACCGGGAGCGGACAAATGTCAGGTACCGAAATAAGAATTTTGGGTATAACGATACAGACTTGAGCACTGGTTCTTCAAATGCATCAATGAAGATGTATGCTGCAACTCACAAGATTGGGGATCCCATAGTTATACCATCTGTATGTTCATAAACTTTCCCCTTCCACCTGAAGTAGATGTTCGTTAAGACAGTGATGTACAAGAATGTAAATGTAAAGTGCCAGACATTTCTGTAGAATGTTAATGTTTGTCCGACTGGTATATCTGTGAATAATGATGTGATGTGGATGCTTACCATAAGGTCAATAGGTAAGATATACTTGTCTTCTAGAAGTGCGGAGTCACTAATGAATAACTCTGTACAGTGACCAGTTACCACAGCTTCTGTGTTATGAGTTTTTTTGCCAGGATTAGGTAGAGGTAGATTAGCAAATTTATACTATTGACTGTGGACTTTCGTTGGTAAGGTTTTGCTTGTACCTTGGGAAGCCCACATATTCTTGATGCTATTGGAACCTGCAATATCAGTCTTTTGGATGTATTGAATTCTGTCCAAGATTTCTGCCTGCACCATTACACTAGCTATCTTGGCCATCTTCCCTAGGTTCCATGTAAATGGATTCACTGAGCAGGTTGTGCATTCTCTTCTGGTAAGTAGTCATGATGATTACAGTGATGCCTTTGCTTGTATTACAATATGTCACAGTCGATTTTGAGTTCCACATTGGAATGTCATTCTTCTTTTGTGATACTTTCTTTTGATGGATTTGTTTGGACTAGTGGCATCATCACAGGGGTCTTTATTTTATGCCTGTGCTTTTGGCAGGCGACGTGACAAAACTCTGAACGATTCGATAATATCTTCTTTAGGAGTGTGTTTGGGTACTATGGCAAAATTGAACCCCTCGGGCAGGATTTGTGTGGTGGTATCACTAAGAGTGATGCTAGGAAGGTTACCACCATCAAGTCTAGTCAAGTCAAGCTTGTCTAGTTGTAGTTTTTCTTCAGTTATCTTGTGCTGTCAAGTGTTGCATTTCTTCTGCTGTGTGTTGGAGATACTTTCACTAGAGCTGTTCAATTGTCAGTAGGTCGGTGATCCACCAGTCCACCACGTACTGTTTTACAGCTAGGATAAGGTGTATCAGAATCAGTCTTCTGTCACCAACTTCAAGGTTGGAATGTATACAATGAATGCTGTACTGCAGCAATCCTTTACTAGATTGTAAGCAGATGTTGTTCACTTTCTTCGATTTCAAAAGGCGTGTTAGCTGTGTGAATCAGCCATAGCAGTACAGGTAGCACCCAAGGGTACGTAACACAATGAATTGTCTCAACTGCCACTGGCCACCAAAGGAATGTCACAGTACTGGCTTGCCCCTCACATGCTGCTAAAACCAAAAGCAATCCCAGTTACAACTAGTGTTAATAAAATTAGTCACTTCTCAGCTCCCAATTACTCCCATCCAATCTAAACAGAGTTTAAATGATATCCTGACAACCTTACTCTGTGAACAGGATGAGATTACACTTTATAAGATCTGAATGTAGCACTGGCACATTAGTGAATACATAAGGTCACATACCTGGATGTGTGTGTTAATTAAATCTTATTTATAAAATTAATTTTATTTTGAAGTATATTCATCATAGTGCATGTTATTTTTCAGGTGAAAATTCTTTATGTGCGAGGTCTCTCAGCAGCGACAACAGAATATGATATACGGGCAATGTTTGAAAGTGTGGCGGAAGAAGGATGTATATCAAGGGTTAAAAAGGTGAAAAACTTTGCCTTTGTCCATTTTAAAGATAGACAGAATGCTGAAAAAGCATTGAAGCATTGGAATGGTAAGTGAACCACCACATCTATGCTTATCACATGTCATACCATATTTTTGTTTGTAGCCATGTCCCATGGTAAATACCAGTGTTCTCAAAAAATTTCAGAGAAGGAGGTACACGGATCTGACTTGGAAGTGACTTGGGCAAAGCCCGCAGACAAGTTACAAAAAATTCCAGCAGTGAGGCGTAAGCAAACAGAATCTGCCAAGCAGATGTCAAGGTATATGTTACAATATTGCGTTTCATATAAATGTGCATTAGTTCCAAAATTTGTAAATAGTTGGCCGTTTACCTAAAAATTATTTTTTATACTGCACACCAAAGTAAAATTGCTGGTCTTATATGTGGTCTCTCCTAAAGCTTATACTGGAATCAATAGGAGGCTTTGCTGTTCTGGGCCTGTATGGTGTCTCATGTTAATAGTATTTGTGATTCTTTGTTTGTTAGTTGGTCATTTGCATGTTCTGTGGATCATAATTGTGATCTGCTCTATGATATGGAATGAGTACGTATCCTCATCAGAAAATATGGCATCATGCTGATCATTTACATGATTTCTTAAGATGTTTGGACAAAAAGTGATTTAACTATGTCCAGCGTCACACACACACACACACACACACACACACACACACACACACACACACACACACACATGCTGCTGCTGCTGCTGGTACTACTACTACAAACTCAGAAATGCTTCTATGGAGTGGAAGGAACTGTGAAGCAGATATGATTTTAGTTTGTGTTGAGTGTTGTATTTATAAATGTTACTGTTGTTTTCTCAACTATGATTGTTGACAACAAGCTTAGTAAGGGAGTAAATACATTGAGAGGCTGTTGCCAACTGTTTAAAGAGCTGTTTACAAGTGGTACATGGGTGGATGCCACATATTATCCTTACATGCTTCTGTGCTATAAATGCTTGTTCTGGCAATGCTAAGTGATCTCCAAATATGATGTGTTAAGACTATAGTGAATGAAAATAGGAAAAGTTAGTCAACTGCCTGAAATTTTCATCTCCAAAATCTGGTAGTATTTATAATGCAAAAGTTGCAGAGGTTAGAAGTTTAAGATAATATGTAACTTGTGACTTCCAGTTAAGGCTTGTATCAGTATTAACGCCTAAAAAATTAGAAGACTCTTGTTTCATTTATGGATTTATCCATGAGCATTATTTCTAATTGTGTGGCTAAAGTGAAGATCAGGCCCAGAGACAGTCATGGCAGTGTTTCTTTATCACTAATAGGTTGTCGACACATCAGTTTCATGTAGCCATTGGAATGATACTTTCATGTATCCAGTGAGGAGTCTGGTGTAATGTGGGTTTCTGCAGAATATCATGTTCCACTTTTATCCTCTTAGGGCAACGAAAGATATTTGTGGAAACTGAAAATGTAGTTCAGGTAGTTTTTTAGTATGTAACATCGCACTTCTCATGCCCTCATTTGATGGATGTTTGGGTAGTAGCAAGAGAAAGTCATCTCAGCATATCGGCAAGGCACAACTGTGACAGGGTGCTAATTGGCAGTGTGAAAAGAAGAGAGCATTTACGGTTTTTCAAGAATTTTGATGAGAATAATAGAAGATGAAGAACATACAACATTGTCCAGAGCTATCAAAGTTGATAACTTAGAAGATAGCAGTGGTTTGGACTAAGTTAATTCGAATAATTATAAGAAATAAGTTTAATTCGGTTAAAGCCAAAGGACTGTTAATTGATCCTAAGAGTTCAGAAAAGAATGTTAGTTGACCATAGCAACCAAGTCAGCAGCAGAACATATTTGTGTAATTAAGTAACGTTTGGCACATTTGTGAAGAAGAATCTCATGGGCAACACAGAAGAAATTCGTAGTGTGATTTCAAGACTACAACTGCAGCAGCGACCTCCAACAATGCAGTGCAGCATCTGGTCGGCTGGCTATGCAACGACTACATAGTAGCTCTTTGCTATGTCACCTAGCTTATATGAAATGCACTGGCAGTGGATTGCAGCTTGCCTTGCGCCCTAGCAGGTAAGCTGTAAACAGCCCCAAACTGAGATTCATTTTATTAGTAGTTTATTTTGTGAAATGTTGTACGGATCCTTTTCTCTGGACTTGAGTAGTTGAGGCAGAATAAAGCAACATTGTTTAGGTACAAACAAGAATACATATATTTCTGTTAAAGTTGTATGCCCCTTCAGACTAGGAAGATGGAAGACTTAGTAGCAGTTAGATAAATTAGTCAAATTAAATAATACAGAGCCCGCCAAAAAAATGTATACATACTTTAAGGAATGAAAAGTATTACTTATATGTGTATTTTACATTAAATAATTGATCACACATGTTGTACAACCTTCAGTTTAGCACATGGTTACTTTAAATGTTCAAAATGTTTACCGTTGGCAGCTATACACGTAACAGAACGAGGAGCAGCTGCCGCAACTACGTCAGTCAGTGTTACAGCGGAGATCGCAGCACATGTTACTGTAATCTCCTGGCGAAGCTCTTCCAGCATGCATGGCTTACGTTGATAAATGTTATCCTTCACATTTCCCCACAAGTAAAAGTCCTGGCGACCATGAAGGGAACTCAATGGGCCCTCTTCATCCAGTCCAATGCCCCAGAAAATTGACATCCAGGAAAGCTCGTACAGCTAGGTGGTAGTGCCCTGTCCTGTTGGTAGAAGACCTTTTCATCAGCTCCATAAAGCACATGTATACCTGGCAAAATTGATGTGCATAACATTTCCAGGTACCCCTCTCCAGTAACAGTAGCATCAAAGGAAAAGGGTCCTCCTAGCAGCTAGCCGTTAGATGATAGTCCACACCACACATGGACTCCTGGTAGATTGACCTCTTTATCCACATAAACATGCAGATTTTCCGGTGACCAGTACACACTGTTATTCCGATTTATGGTTCCTGTGCGTTTAAATTGTGCCTCATCACTCCACAATACCTTCGTCACAAATTGTTCATCATCAGTTACCATTTGCTGATACCATGCACAAAATTGCATTCGGTGATCAGGATTGTCATCATTAATCACGTGCAGTAATCGTGGAATGTAAACTTTCCACTTTGCAGCTTTCAGATATCTTCGTACACTTGTACTGCTAACCCCCATATCACATGCACATTTCGTAGCGGACTTCTGTGGAGAATTAACTAAACGTTTCCAACAAAAGAGCCGACGAAGCAGGAATTGTACGAGGCATGTTTTTTAAGTAAGTACTGTTTTGAAATTAAAAAAAGACGTGCTAAGATATCTCAATATTTTTATTTTTAAATGGAAGCCTGTACCTTAATCTATTCACTGACGCCATTACAGTATGATTCTTCCTTGTTTATGTTGTGTACTGAGTGTTTAAAATGCCTCTGATAATCATGAGTCCCGCCGACTGTGAAGTACAGGCTGTTACAAGATTTCTTAGTGCTAAAGGCCTAAAAGTGATTGATATTCATCGTGAGATATGTGCAGTTTACAGAAAAAACATTATGAGCGATGGAATGGTAAGAAAGTGGATGAAAGCATTTAAAGATGGCCACACAAATGCGCATGATGAACAACGGAGTGGGCATCCTTCGGTCGTTAATGAAAGTTTGGTGCAGGAAGTAGACAATAAGGTGACAGAAAACGGACGCTTCATGATTTCCTCCTTGCGGGATGACTTTCCTAATGTTTCTCGTAGTGTTTTGAATGGCATTGTGACTGAGCACTTGAAATTACCGAAAATTGTGCTCACGTTGGGTACCGAAAATGTTGGCAGATGTGCACAAATCCAAACGATTAGACAGTGCATTGACTTTCCTGGAGCGGTACCACAAGGACGGTGATGATTTCTTAAGCCAAATTGTCACAGGTGATGAAACATGGGTGGCCTACTTCACACCAGAATGAAAGAAACAGTCCATGGAAATTGAGCAAGGGCATCGTTTTGCTGCAAGACAATGCCCGTCCGCATGTGACGAATCGGACCAAAGACCTCATCACATCTTTTCGATGGGAAACTCTAGATCATCCTCTATACAGCCACAATCTTGTGCCCAGTGACTACCATCTGTTCCTGAATTTGAAGAAACACCAGGGCGGTCAGCATCTTCAAGACGATGACGAAGTCAAAACAGTGGTGATGCAGTGCTTAACAAGTCAGGCGGCAGACTTCTATGAGGAGGGTATTCAAAAACTGGTACAACATTATGCCAAGTGCCCCAATATTATTGATGGAAATTATGTAGAAATGTAGATTAAGGTACAGGATTTCATGTAAAAATAAAATTATTGAGATATCTTAGCACGTCTTTTTTTAATTTCAAAACGGTACTTACTTAAATAACACGCCTTGTAGCTTTATGATGTTTTCCTGATCTTCCTTTGTGAATATCACAAATTGTTCCATGCAATTCAAACTTGTCAGTGATAAAGTGTTTGATTGTTAGGTGGGTTGGCGGTTCTGTTTCAAATTCCCACCTTCACAGATATTGCACATCAATGGCATTATCAAACATGATAAACCACTTCACAAAACATTGTCGTTGCTCGAATGTCAAGCATGCTCCAGCCATCTTGTTTTCTCAATACTGAGATGAGAGTACTAACATCTGTTGAGCCAAAGACCATACTACAACACACTCGTAACTCAAATCGAACAACAATATCGATAGAGTTGTCAAGTACTTTTAAAGAATTCAATACAAACGTCTCAGTATTAAAGAGATAAAGGGAGGAGATAGGTACAAAGTAGGTAAGATTTCTAGTTTAGAAACAATAATATTAAATTTGTCTTACAAATTACAGACTGAATAAATGAACATTGTGAACCAATAAGAAATAAAGTGAACGAGCAGTTAAGAGAGGTACATAAAGAAACTAGGATATTAAATAATCAAATCTCAGATACACAAGAACGGGTAGAAATATTAGAACAAAATAAAGAATTTGGTGGTGTAATATGTTCCCCATACACTTTGACTAGTTTGGAGGAATGTCTACAAGCACTAGATATACAGGGTGTACATAAAGTCTCGGAACACTTTCAATTATTTATTGCACAAGAACCAAACATTGTACAGGTATCATACATATGTCATTTTGAAGAGAAACCCTGAATTATTATTATTATTTTTTTTTTCATGTATACTACCACATCATAATTTGGTAATTTGCCTATAGTCAGTGCTAGTTGCAAACATGGTGAGTTCAGGTATGGAATGAGCTTTCTGTGTGTTGGACTTCAGCAAAAACAAGTGTGTTCCAGCTGTTCAGTGGATGTTTAGAACCAAGTACAGTAAGAAGCCACCAATAAGGAAGGCCACTTACCACTGGCACAACAAATTTGTTACGATGGTTGCTTGTGCCCTGCAAAGAGAAGCGGACGACCCAGTGTGAGTGAAGTGAATGTGAAGCACGTACGAGAGACATTCATAAGTAGTCCAAAAAAATTGGTGCGTCATGCATTCCGTGAACTCAAAATGGCTCCAATGACAGTGTGGAAAGTCCTGCAACAGAAGCTGTCTGTGAAACCATTCAAATTGGAGCTAGTGCAGAAGCTCAGTGACGATGACAAAGACAAGCGTTTTGAGCTTTTGTTCGCAGTTGCAACAATTGAATGAGGGTGGGGATGGCATTGTTGATTGCTTAATTTTTAGTGATGAAGCCACTTTTCACACTAATGGGAAAGTGAACAAGTATAATTGTCAAATATGGGGTACAAAGCATCCACATGAATGCATTTAATCCGAGCGTGATTCCCCAAAGGTAAATGTTTTTTGTGCCTTGTCGCATCAAAAACTGTATGGGACATTCTTCTTCACCAAGAGCACTGTCACTGGGTATTCCTACTTGGACATGTTGCAGCAATGGCTGATGCCTCAAATGCAATTGGACTCTCTTTTCATCTTTCGGCAGGATGGGGCTCCACCCCATTTTCATCGTGAAGTTCGTGGGTTCCTGAACATGGAGCTGCCGCATCGATGGATCGGCCGTGCTACAGAAGGGGACAGCTGTTTAATGAAATGGCCTCCCTGACCACCAGATCTCACTCTGTGTGTCTTTTGTCTGTGGGGAGACATTAAAGATGTGATGTACCAGAGCTCCGGGAGAGAATATGGGAAGCGACTGCCACAGTCGACGATGCCATGGTGGGATGGGTATGACAAGAATTCGATGACTGTATTGACGTCTGCCAGGTCACTCATGGTTCTCATATTGAATGTTTGTAAAAAAACTTTCAGAGTTTCTCTTCAAAATTCAGTATGTATGATATATGTACAATGTTTAATTCTTGTGAAATAAATAATTGAAAGTGTTCCCGGACTTTATGTACACCCTGTATTAAATGTATGGTGGGAAACCTAGTTTCGAAAAATATTAAACATAAAGAATATTAAGGTTGCAGTTTTAGATTTGAAAACAGTGTTTATGGACACAGTGAAAGTACACGTAGTGACCCTAGTATCACTTCGCGTTTTAAAATTTACAGCAATAGGTATATGTGCCTTGTTGATTACTTGAGGGAAGTCTTATGTTACAATTACATACTATTTAAGCTATTATGTCAAGTGATGTTTGTGGGAAAAGTGAAGCTTGAAGGTAGTGGTCTGTGCATCATGTCAGATTTTCTACAATTTGTGGATGCAATTAATTCGTTGGTGAAAAGAGTATTATTTTACAGAGAGGTAGGTGAGAAAGATTTACAACGCATATTTTCTCCTGATCCAGGAGGAGGTTGTAAGGCGTAGTGTAAGGTCATCTGGGATCAGGATTGATGTGAGTCTCTCGTGGACTGGTAAAAGACAGCATGAACTTTATTTATTTATGAAATTTGTTTAGTTACACGAGTTACTTCATTGTCTTATTGCTTTATGTCATTTCATATCTGAGGCTCAATAGCCTTATTACATTTTATTGAAATGATTGATTAAATGTAAACGATGGGTTTTGAACAGTGCAATGAACAAGTGAGTCATACATTCAGCTGTTACAGATCTGTTGTTAAGTAAGCCAGTTAAACATTATTTCTGGAGCAGTGATGGTAATGTCATAGTGTTAAGTCATCACTAGCAGGAAGGATGTAGCACTTTGTGGAGTTCTTACTCTATACTATACAATATTGATATGTGAAGGAAATCCAAATCCACAGTTGAACCTGTGATCCTTGGAGCTTTGGCAGGTTGCTGGCCGTTCGGTGTTCGAGTTAACTGTTTTAGTATTTCACATTTTGTTTTCTCTGGAGCAGTTTCTTCTGCTCTTTTTATTCTGTGATCTTTAATTTAAATCTATGTTCTACTGTCCAGTCCTAATTGTAGTCATAGAATGATGTCAAAATTGCCACTGTCCTGTTACAGAGAGACTTACTACTGTTAACTTCTAAATAAAAGGAAGGAATATAATAAAACAAACAAATTCATTACAGTCACAATGTATGATGCCAAATAGAGATTATGTATTATGAAGAGTTGTATACTTCTTAAATTTTAGGACAGATTGTGGTTGCGTTGTATGGCTTTTTATATGGCAGATTACATATCGAAAGGAAATAGCTTGTGAAGATAGTGACCATAGACTGACTGACTTGTAATGATGACTGCTTTATGAATTATGAACATGTTGTTACTCCATACGTTTATGCTTACCATAGGTTCAGTTTTTGGGCCCATTCACATGAAGCCGAGACAAGGCTGTTCTGCAGGGTATGCCTACCACACTTCATCCTCCCACACCTTGGAGAAGAACCCATTAGGGATGGGATACTGGGATGGGGGGTGGTTTGGGGTGCTGTCTATGGAGCTGTATTGTCTTTCTTTCTTCATTTCTAGCAAACTGATTCTTAATTTTCATTTTCTTACTTCTCTGACAGTAATGCCTATTCTATCATCTGTCTATCCACAGTCATATGTTTCTATCGATGAAACCATTCTTTTCCACTGACCACATTGAAATCTCTAAATTCAGGATGGGGTAGGACAAGAAAAGCATGGAAGGGCAAACTTGGAATAGTAGCGTCACTTCTTGTTTGATTGTTAACATTTATTTAGGAACCACATTATATCAGGAATAAAGAATAACCGCAAATAATTATGAGTGACATGGTAAAGCTAATTAGTTGCTTAAACCAATAATCTGCTTTAACAAACTATTTTACCTTAATGAATCACAGAACTCAGTGCCAGAATAAACATAAAACAACACATTTTTTTTTAAAAAACATCATTCTTTATAAAACAGAAACTGCTCAAACTACAATAGCAACAATATTTTAAGATAACTTAAGAAAAGTCAACAAAGCCTTCAAAGGATTTTTGGGAAAATAACTGACAATTTTTTTAATAAAACATGCCCTAAACACACAGGAGGGCAAATACAGTGCTAAAAGTCATCCTAAAATCTACTGAAAATTTTATAAAATACCAAAACAGCAAAATGGATTAAGGTTATCCACACGTGAGACAAGTACAATGTAAAGCTAGGCTCAAACAGTAATAATGGTTAAATGATTTGGAAACATTTGTGTAACTTAATAATCAAGACAGTGCTTTGTTTAAGGAAAACTAGTTACCTGGAATTCACAAAATGTGCGATGCAAGCATATTCCAAAGGAAATGTAGAACTTTAAATATGATTCCATAAATCTGAACGTTAACTAACATGGCCATTACTTAACTTAAAATCTTTTAGGAGGAAGCGCAAACCAGCAGGCTAAGGTGATCGTGGACATGCCTCAAGGACATTCGATTAACATCAAAGTGGTGTGTATGGCAACAAGCCCATGCAGCCACCAGCCACTGAAAACCTGGCCGTGAGGCTCAGAAGACTATGTACGGCTGTTAACAAATGCCACTTAGGTGAAACATAGGCCAAACAAACTAGTTAGGCAAAAATTAATGGCCACAGTCTCAAGAAATTGGCAGCAAAAGGACTCTTAATCCTCCACAAAAATTGAAAAATTTATCCTTAACCAAATTTACATAATATCAAAAGCACAGTACTTCTTTATGAAATTCTCTATGTCTGCCTTCATCCCAGGCCAAGTACAGTATTGTTTCACCCGTTCATATGTCCTCCCCATCCCCTGATGTCCGCTGATAGGGGATATGTCCATTTGCTTTAGCACTTCTAGCTTTTCTTTGGTACTCATCACATTCTCCTCGCTTGTTTCCATTGCATCTTCTCTATGTGACTGGCTTGTTTTTCAGTGCTTGGTGTCGAAGCCATATCGCTGCTACAGCTGATTCATTCTCCTCGCTTGTTTCCATTGCATCTTTTCTATGTGACTGGCTTGTTTTTCAGTGCTTGGTGTCGAAGCCATATCGCTTCTACAGCTGATTCGGCTTGCATCACCACGGACGTGCCCTTGGCCGGCTTAACTTTACACTTGTCATTGTCCCTGGCTGGCTCCTCAGCACTCTGTTTCTGTTGTGCATCCCGATCTAACATGCTGTGGATACGGAAAAGTGCATCAGCTACTCAATTCTGTTTACCTTCTTTGTACTGTATCTGGTAGTTATACTCATCTAGCTTCAGGCGGAATTTTAACAACCTAGATGATGGATCAGATATACTGCCCAACCACACCAGTGGTTTGTGGTCTGTGATTATCTTGAATTTTCGTCAGAATAAGTACGGCAGAAATTATTTGACAGCCCATACTATTGCCAGCAACTCACGCTCTACTGCACTGTAATTTCTCTCTGTTTTGTTTAGTGTCTTTGATATGCATGCGATCGGCAAGTCTTTTCCCATCAGCCCTTGGCTAAGATAAGTGCCCAAAGAGTGACTGCTCACATTCGTCGTGCTAAAATGTCCTTGTCAAAATCCAGATGTTGGAAGGTGGAAGGACTGAGCATTTTCTCCTTCAGCTGCTGGAACGCTTCTTCTGGCGCTCTGTCCCATTAATAGGGAACCTCTTTCATTAGTAGCTCATGCAAAGGTTTAGCAATTTTACTGAAATTTTTCACGAAATGCCTGTCATATCCAATCATCTCTAAAAAAACTTTTTAATTCAGTCGTTGTCTTTGGCTGGAGATATTTTTCTATTGCCTCCAATTTATTAGGATCAGGTTTTAATCCTTCCTTGGTTAGCACATGTCCTAAGAATGTCATTTCCTTGTGGAGAAACTCACATTTATCTACTTGTAACATCAAGTTTCCCATTCGCAAACGATTGAACACTTCTTCCAGATGAGCATTGTGCTTTTCTAGTGATATGACCACTACTACAATATCATCAAGATATATGAATACCTTGTTTCCTTGTACACCCATCAGCACTGTATTCACCAGTTGCTGAAACGTAGATGGAGCCATCTTCAGGCCCATCGCCATCTTGTTATGTTCATAATGGCCCGGTGGTGTACTGAACACAGTCTTCTCCTGGTCTTTTTTTGTCTATCAGTACTTAATAGTATCCCTTGGCAAGGTCTGGCATGGAGAAGTACTTTGCCTTCCCTACGCTGTTGAGTATCTCATCTATTCTGGGCAATAGATATACCATACTTATTGCTATATCATTTAGTTTCCTGTAGTCTGCCACTACTCGCCATTTCTGTTTGCCACTCACATCTGGTTTTTTTGGTAAAGCTATGAAAGGAAACTTTCAAGCACTGGTGCTGGGTGATATTATGCCCTCGGCTAACATCCCCTCTATTTCGGTTTGTAAGACGTCCTGCTGTGCTTGTGGTATCCTGTAGGGCCTCTGATTTATTGTGGTTCCTTCTGCTTCTGGGATTAGCGGGATCTTGTGTGTTACCAATGTGGTGTGCATGAGCACATATCCTGGTAAGTGGAATACATTATTATAAGCAGCACATAACTCCTCTATTGTCTCTTGTTCTTTACTATTCAAGTGCACTGTGTGCATATTTTCTTTTAGCAAACTCTGCTGTGATTTTGCTTTCTCTTTCCACGTGGGCAGGGTGTGTTGGACTTTATACTGCTCGGAGAAGGAACTTTCTCTGCAAACACTTCAGGTGTGGGAAACCGTACACCCTGTTCTTTGGTGTTCATTATACTTGTGATACACATCCGATCCTTGACTGTTACTAGTGCTTGCGGTGTATAGACCCCTGGTCTAGTTTCTTGTCTCTGAATTATTACCTCTGACCCTAGTTGGCGTGTCACCCAGACTTTTAAAATCCTTTCTTCCCTTGCTCCAATAATTATTTTGGGTGGATTCTGGTCATTCCATCGCCCTTGTTTGGATAATTTCTCATCGCTTCTGGTGCACATAGCCTGTTTGCAACTCCCTATTCTTGGCTCACGTGAGATGGTGGGCAATAGTAACTTTTGTGTTTGTTCAGTTATGATACTCATTTGCTTGCCCTTAACCCAGGTTCACGGCGTGTAGCTATCTGCGGGCAGCTGTGCTGCTATCATATCAGGCTCTGTGTGTCTCCTGTGACTCACCTTTCGTTTGTGAGACACTGCTGTACTTTCATTACAACTCGTTTTCATTAAGACTGAGGACTTTGGTTCTTCGTCCCCCTCTCCCCAGTTTCTGTTAGTTTGCACTGTAATTTGACCTGTAATCGCATCTTTCGTGGCTTCCCTTAATGTGATTCATTCTCCATGTATCCACATTTTGCAGTGTGCATAATTTAGTATGACCTTGTTCTTTTCCAGAAATTCTCACCCCCACAGTTTGTCAAACGTTAAATACTTGCCCTTCTGTTCGGATTTCTTCGTTCGCAAAACTTTTTATAGTTACTACCTTCCTGTTGTCCCATTGTACATGCTTTTCCAAGACACTCATCTTTATGAGATTCACATGAGCCAGCTATCAATTAATAGCTTTGTTTCTGTTCCATTGACATCTCTACTTTGCAAACACACATAATCATTCTTTCTAGTGCAGTCAGCAGTTTGTACTATCCCTGACGCAGCATAATGGGACTGCTGTTTTATGCCTGTTTCGTGTTTCTCGGCTTTCTCCGTATATTTGACCACTTACTCTCCTGGCATTACCAGGAAAAATGTCCGAACCAGTGACAAGTTAAGCATGTCACAGGCTTTGCCTTGAGGTATGGTGTAGAGTGCCCCATTAGATTACACTGTGAACATCGTACCGGCAGAGGGCAATGGGATCGTGACCCGTTTCCCTTGAATTGGCAGCATAGCACAGTCGGGTCTGTGAGGAGCTTCTTTTACTGTATCTGCCTTACGAACAGTATACTTCTGTCTACAGTCTCATGTAATATGCCCAGTCCTGCCACAGTTGAAACATTTAACAGCTACTTTTAGTTGAAACATTTAGTCGCTACTTTTTGTTCTAGCCGAGGCATGCTTCTCCTTGTCAGACAGAATTACACATTCTTGTGACACTGCTAAATCAGTGGCCTCCGATAGAGTCAAATTTTCCTCCTGAGCTCTTATTACTGTCTTTATCTTGTCGTCATATAATCCTGAGCTCTTATTACCATCTTCATCTTGTCACCACATAATCCTAACAAAGACTGCTCTGCCTAGTTCCCCAACTAAGGCGTTACTGCCTACCATTTCCTCCTCCTTCTTTACTTGTTTTGCTGCCTCCCTGAAGTGGAATTGCATTTTTCCACGTGAGACCCCATTGAATCACGCTTTCCTCTTCCCATTGCCAACTATTAAACATTTTACATGCAAAGAAATAGATAGTACGTTTATTCTCATAATTCTCTGATAACACAGCCCTCTCTTCGAATCAGGTTTCTGTGTGATCTCTTAGTAAGAGATTATTGTGGGCAGACCCGTTATGTGTCCCATGATATATTTTAAGGATACTGTCCTAGCATTAGGTTCTATTAAACTATAGGCATTATCACAGTTGTCTATAAATTTAGATAATTGGTCCTTATCTCCATCAGATTTTCTCAGAACTAATTTAGCTGCTTCAGTGTAACTCAGGTACACCAGAACCGTCTTGGTTGCTGAAGCTCTATCAAGAGCATTTTCGTCTGTAACTTCCCTGCCGGTTGTGCTACTGGGATTACCGCTGTCTTCCATTGTCGCTAACATTGCCAATTGTGGTGGACTCTGTAGTCATGTTGCCGGCGTGATGTGTGCCCTCTGCTGTGGTGAGCCACCTGTTCACGGTCACATGGCAGTGTCGGCATGAAGCGACACCATGGCGGTGGCATGGTGCGGCGCCCTCTTGGAGCTTTGCTACGATGCCCCTGTGGTTCAGTGATGGTCCATTGTGGTGCTGTCTTGGAGCTGTGCTGCAAGGACACTTGATGACGGATCCATTTATACCACGATGGAGTGTTGTGACGCTCCCGTTATACCTATTCCTTAACTCAGAATTGCCTCTATTATCAATCAATTAACTAGTCATCCCACACCTGGCACCAAACTTATTGCATCACCCATTGTGTCCTGAGAGGGAGTAAGACAGACACTCACTGTGTGATACAGAGGAACTTACCTCAGTTGGCGATTCTGATGAGGCACTGCTTGTGGGCCACCTACTGTAGCCCTGACCTCGGCTGAAAAGTAGACTATTGACTAGTGTCAGGTGTGGAACTCGGTAGGAATCTGGTCAGTTAGAAGATGCAAGTCGTCTACTCGTAGACAAGTAGTTACTTTCTGGAGTACCCCCTGGCACATTCCCTAACTATATACATGTTACTAAGTGCAAGTGTCATAAGTTTGAAACTTTAGCATCCCAACTGCTGCGTGGAGGCAAGTGGAGTTCTACTAAGTACTTTCTTCTATGGATAATGACAAGTCCGGCTCCTGATCCCGACCAACACAGAGGTAGCATCCCTGATGTCTGTCCATTTGAGCTCCCCCTCCAGTCGGCAGGTCACCTATTTATAAGGAGTGGTTTCATTCGACACCACCTATCCATAATGTTTCATGAAGGATGTTTCATTCATGACAGTCATGAGGCTAATGAGTCTCTTCTTGCTGCTAGCATGTGATATTGCTCAATGTTTTCTGTAAGTGTTCACCTTGTGCTGGTGTCTGTGCCATCCAGGTGTCAGGCGGCTGTGCTTGCTACAAACCTTGTGATGCTCCAGGGTCCGCTCCTTGTTAGCAGAACAAGCTTAGCATAGTGACTTCCGGCTTGTCAGACAAATATTTCACAGGCCTCTCACTTAGCAGCGGCTTGCAAACTGTCTTTCTGACAGAATCTGAATACTTCCCACTTGGCATTTTACTATTCTCAGGACTGAATATTTTACTACATACGACACATGTATAAACTAAAGCTCATTCCGGATGCAAGGTGATGACTTTCTCTCTATTACACGAACCGTGAGCTACCTCAGTGTTGCCTGACTGTCTAGGGCAACAGTAGGCTTAAAAGCCCTTCGACAAAGGGTAAAGTAAAGACAGTATAACAGAATGTGATATTTGCAACACATCAGCATGAAGTTCAAATCAGACATTAAACCACATTACGTCACAAACTTGAATCAATTGATCAATAGCTGACCCAGAAACACCATTAAAGAAATGTATCATCGTATTAGGCAAGTTTGCAAATTAATTAGAAACTGACCTACCAAAGCCTTGAGTATCAACATGTTGTAAACTTTGTCACTGTTTACCAGCTGAAATGCCTTTTTCCACACCACCCATTTCACTTTCCAAAATCAGTGAACTGTTATTAACCTGTAAATATTTCACTTGGATAAGCAATTGGTTAACTGTCTAAGCACAATATGGGTTAAATCAGCAGGACAATTACTCCAATAATACAAATGCACCTGAACTCTACACCATTGTCTTTGGGTGTGCTGATTAGCTTCCAAAAATAGCAAATTATGGGACACTTCTCCCAGAGCTACAGAGCAATAGGAATAGCGGCACCTACCTTCCCAACGATGTTAGGGGAAAAGTGAAGAGGGTTACCTAATGCTGCAAGCAACTTTGCTGCCAATTCCAGAACGCTGCCTTCCATAGAAAGACACCGTATCTTTAATTCATACTCAAGATGTTGACACTCGAGATACGATATACCAAACAACATGTGGCTTCCATGACTATAAGTGGCTACCTGAAACAGCACCAAAAATTTTAGTGAAGGAATTCTCGAGTTTCAAATGACAAAAGATGCTAAAGAGGTAGACAGTTGTAACTCCCCTGCTTCGCCCCCCATTACCTGAACAGAACACAACCGAAATCTGTGGCTACCACTGAAATCCCTAAACAAAGAAGGGGTAGGACAAAGAAAGTATGGAAGGGCGAACCCATACTAGCAGTGTCATTTGTCGTTTGATTGTTTACATTTATCTAACCACAACATTATAGCATGAATAAATTGATACAATAACCACAAATAACAATGAGTCACTTGGTAAAACTAATTAGTTACTTACACCAATAACCTGGTTTAACAAGTGATTTTGCTCTAACAAACCATAACACTCAGTGCCAGAATAAACATAAAACAAAATAATTTTTTTGAAAAACTTGCTTCTTCACAAAACAGAAACTGCTCAAATTGCAATAGTGACAGTATTTAATTTGAGAAAAGGTGGCAAAGCTTTCAAAGGATTCTTGGGAAACTAATTGACAATATTTTATAAAACAGGTCCTTAACACACAGGAAGGCGAATACACAGCTAAAAATGGGCAAAAAGTGTACCAAAACATCAAAATGGATTAAGGTTATCCACACGTGAGACAAGTAAAATGTCAAGCTAGGCTTAAACAGTAATAATGGTTAAATGATTTGGAAACATATGTGCAACTTAATAATCAAGACAGTACTTTGTATAAGAAAAACTAGCTACAAATGACAAGCTTACCCCTGTGAGGCAGTACTTTTAGATCTTACAAGCAATGCCTCCTTCTGTGGTATTTTGACAATTTTAATACATATATTAAATACAGGAATTTACTGTTAAAGCAAACAAATATAAAATGAAAGATCAAACACAAAATGCTTCAAAAGACTGAAAACACTGGTACAACTACTTATACAGCCAAATTTGACTGATCAGAAGTATAAATAATCTGAAGCAACAGAGCCTTGGTTTATATAATTATACTCAAACAAATATTTCAGAAAGCCACCAAGTACAGGCAATAGAGATGGGCTGACCATAAATGCACAAAATGGCAGGTATTTGATAATCCTCGAAGTATCCAATGTGGCTTGTAGCACCCAGTCCCAAACATCATGGAATATCAAAGCTGGACAAATCTGCGCCCTTGGACAGAAGGATGCTGACACGGGAAAAAAAAAATTTGCAACACCAAGGAGGAGTTGTATGACATAAACAACAGTTGGTAGCCATATTATTACATCTGTAAGATGATGTCTATTAAAATTTCACACCAGTCGCATATGAATGGTGGTAGTAGCGTCACTATGAGGTTGCAAATAATATTAGCTTTAAATACATGCTGCAATGGTCATGAGTGTTAGTTACCTTTGAGATAGGACATGGAGAGATGATGTTAGTCAAGAATGCCTGTAAGGCGATGAAGATACCATTCTCAACACTTCACTGAGTTTGAACGCGGTTGTGTACTAGGGGTACAAGAAGCTGGATGTTCCATCTGTAATATTGCAGAAAGACATGGCAGGAATGTAGCCACTGTACATGATTGCTGGCAGCAGTAGTCACGAGAATGTACAGTCACAAGAAGACCACACTCTCGATGAACATGTGTCACTACTTAGATGGAAGACCATTGTATTCATTGTATGGCTCTGGCACATTGTACTGCATCTGCAGCAGCAATTTCAGCAGCAGTTGGCACCAACAGTGGCACAATGAACTGTTATAAATTGATTACTTCAAAGATAGTCCTGAGCCAGATGCTCTGTAACAGTGCATTCCACTGACCCGAAACCACCACCATCTGTGGCATCAATGGTATCAAGAGAGTGCTCATTGGAAGGCAGAATGGAGATTTTTCATGTTTTCTAATGTAAGCTGGTTCTGCCTCGGTGCCAGTAACGGCTATCTGTTTGTTAGAAGGGGACCAGTTCAGGGTCTGGAAGGAACCTGCCTGCGTGCTAGATAAATTGGATCTATAGATGGAGTTATGGTCTGGCGCATGATTTCGTGTGGCAGCAGGAGTACTCTCATGGTTGTGTCACGCTCCCTGACTGTAAATCTGTACATCAATCTCGTGATTCGACATGTTGTGCTGCCATTAATGAAAAATATTCGAGGGGGTGTTTCCCAACAGGATAACACTCGCCCAAATACTGCTATTGTAACCCAACAAACTCTACAGAGTGTCAAAATATTGCATTGGCTGATGCAAAATAATCAGATGACAAGCCCAATGTCACTCATAAATGGCATTTACAATCCCTATATTGACCGAGCAAGTGCAATAGGCATGGAACTCTGTTCCACAAATTGACATTCGGTACCTGTGCAACACAATGCATGTACATCTGCTTGCTTGCATTCAACATTCTGGTAGTTACACTGGCTTTTAGACCTGAATTTTTTCTGGAAGAAGGAAAAGTTTTTTTGTGTGATAATGCTCTTAGGTGATTTTTAATGATTTTGGATGCAAGATTTATAGGAAATATATACCTGTTTTCAAACCTACCTTGTATGTTTGGCTTCATTTTCCAGACTAAAATAACTAATTATGAAACGTTATTTATTGTAATAAATAGTAAAATAATTACCATGCAAAATAACAATAGCAGTATTAAATTATACAGTGGAATATAACGAACCAACCACATCCATGTATTCTGATAGACATGAGCTGCTGCACGTTGCCACATTGACTTGCTGATATTTTCATAGTGATGCCCAACAGTTGGCAGTACTTGTGCATGATGAAAATGTTAAACATTCACAAATGTGTACCTCAGGCTTTCATTGTGGAAAAAATACTTTTGTAGCACTTAAGACTTAGTGAAATGTAGTGAACACAGTTGTAGCTGGAGGATCTGAAAGGGTTAATGTACCAGCATTTCACATTTTCAATGGCTTATATCACACTTACTTTAACCTGTGACCTTGCAATACTAATCACTTAACTATGATACCTAGATAAGTGTATTCCTGAAATTTCATTACTCAACATTAATTATTTTTTGGTGTTAAGGTTTTTTTCCATCACTGTATGTTGTCGAGAGACTGTGACAATATTCCTTTGAAACACACTGTTTGTCAGCATCTCTCTCATTATTTACATAGACTTGGCAACTGAGACACCCTCTTTCCATCCCACAATACCTCACATCAAGCACTGACAACATTGTTACATGAAAAACATAATTATGCCACTGGCCCTAATCTAGGTTTCCACTGGTTACACCTAGTGCATTACTGAATTGCATGTATTGTATTTTATCTGAAATCCATTGAAGTTCATTTGTGGGGACCACTAAAAAGTATTCGAGATTATCTACTCTTTCATGTGTTGAAGTTACTTCATTAGGCATCATTATGTGATACTTGTACCGTCAGCAAAGAATATTATTTCTGCTCCTTGGAAATATGGAAAATTATTTCTTATTTGTGACCATCTGTGTGTGATATATTGTTTTCAATTTTGTATTCATTGAGGGCTAAACACTGAAAATACGATATATGAAAATAAGATAAATTTTCAGTGCATCAGAGGGAATGCCAGAATCTGCATCGTAAGATAAAACTTTCTGTTTGTGTAAAAAGAGGGGTACAGATTGCCACTCTTAAAATGCTGGCAATTAGTTGTTACATTTTATTCTGTAATTACCTTAAAGATAACCTAATATCTAATGGGAATTAACACTAACAACTCGCAGTTGCACAGTTGAGCCTCCGTGGTTGACAGGCACATAAACAAGACTGAAAATGTTACTGAGCTTAAAAACAGTGTCCTTCTTCAGAGCTAAATAATACATAAATGACACACACACACACACACACACACACACAGAGAGAGAGAGAGAGAGAGAGAGAGAGAGAGAGAGAGAGAGAGAGAGGATTTCTACCACTTAGGTGCTAGTATATTTAATCTTTAATACTCTGTGTGTGAGAAATTAAAAGGCAGTTTATTAAAGTGGAATTTGATATCACAATCAACAGTCATATAACATCCACTGGTCCTTACAGGCCGCCTCTAGACTCCTGTGTGCATTATGGTTTTTAGCTATATGCATTCATGTTGCTTCTGCATCTTATCTTCTGTGTTCTCCGACTTTCTGTTAGCAATTTTCTTCATCTTACTTGTCTCTTCCGATCCAACACTAAAGATTCATTCAAGTGGCATCATGTCCTGTCCACACCACATTATTTGTATAACTGTCATAATTGTACATTCCATACCTGTTTGTTTTCTGACTCATTGGCTTGTTTTCCCATCTTTTAGTTATTTTCAACATTACTTTATACATTGCTCATTGAGCAGCCACCATTTTTGAATATGTTTTTGCATTAAAAGTCTATATTTCATTCTTGTAAGTCAAAACAGAAAATACACACAGACTGAATGTTTCCTTTCTGATACAATATGGTTACTTTACCTAAATTGCTCTAGCCCATTTTTATTCATATGTTTATTCCTTCCCAGTTCATCCTGTCACTGTCTTGTACTGGCCTAAATACAAAAGTTCATCAACTCATTCTGTAACTGCATTGTCAATTTGTTCATTATTCTTTTCACTGTGTTGATTACACATTATTAGAATCTTATTATACAGGGGCTAGATAAAAAGTAATAACTATTATTTTTCTGTGAAATGACTTAATTGACAGAGGTACTTATAGTTACACACCTTCAATATAATTGCCCCCCTGTTATTTATGTGCTTTTTCCAAATGTCCAGAAAGCACATCTGCACATCTGTTTCTGTTGATGTCCTGTACACTATGGCATGGATAATGTTACCTGATGTTGTACTGGATCCCTTGCAATCGTTCTTTTACTCTGGCAAAGAGATCGTAATCACAGGGACTCATGTCAGGTAAGGTGGATGTTTCAGACTCTCCCATTGCCAGTGGCACAGGAGGTCCTGGTCTGCAGCAGTGGTTTGCAATTGTGCCTTGTCATATGCGGAATGATGGGGTGCTGTTCCATGAAGTGTCATCGCTTTCACCTGAGTGCTGGTTGATGGTGGTGTTAGTGGAATGTGCAGTAGTAGACAGCTTCTGCTGTCACCCTTGGTGGTACAACGTGATGGAGTATTACCCCATCAGTGTGATACATCACAATGAATGTTATCTTCACAGCACTTGATGTAACAAGCAGTTTCTGTGGATGAGGAGAGCCGGAATACCTCTATTCACTGGATAGGTACTTCATGTTTTGTTCATACAAGCATGCACAGGTTTTGTTGATCGTGATGATGCGCTGAAGAAAGTTGTCACCTTCCCTGTGGTACCAAGCCAACAAAACCTGTGCGACAGCATAGCGGTGCCGTTGTTGCACCTTAGACATTTCACAGGGTGTGCTGAAATTCTGTGGTACCCGAGAGTATTGCCCCAGAATGTTGAGACCAGTTTTGTGGAATACTCCGACTTCTGCTGGTATACTCTGACTTCTGCTGATAACTCGTATGCAGTCAAGTAGTGATCAATATACCACAAGGAAGCAAAGAGTTGAACTGTACTGTCATCCACATGGAGTTGTCCTGTACAGGTTTGATCTTTCACTGCATCTCTGCCTAAAATGAACACTTTAACCAATCATACGACAGTGCTGTAAGGCAACACTCTTGTCACAACATGCTTCACATAGTTCCTGGAAACATTCTTGCGTATACCAAGCTCGTGCCACTTCAGTTTTGAGCCAAGAGTGTTGCTCTGTCTTTGTAAACATGATGTTAGGGCAGTTTCACTATTGCTGTGACTTTTCAATGGTCTACTCACTGCTGCAGCAGATTGTCTCATTACCATCCCTGCTCACTGTACAAGCTCATCCTATAGGCCTTTGCTTGTGTCAACACAGATCGCAGCTCACTGATGTACCACTACTTTGTGTACAGTCTGTGTAATTGTTTTTCAGGTTACTTTGAAAAACTTGTTTCCCCCAGCTGTTGCTGAAGTTTATTTGCACTGGAGGCAAACAGTACTATGTTATAAGTAAAATTGGAAATGATTCAGGAGTGTTGTATTAACAGATGTTCCTTCTTGCTTTTTCCATATTAGAGGTCTGAAAGTTTCTTCTTCAGATGTTTAGAATAGCTTTAATCATTGACTCCAGTTTAATTTCTGAATTTCCCACTATCTTGACGGTCTTAAATAAAAGCTGTCACAGTAAGTAATATATCTTTTGATGTACTAACATAGGCTGAATCAATGCTCTGTTTTTCAAGAACTGTTGGTAGATTTTTGTTGAAACTGAGTGTAAGATATTTCTCAGAAACTTTGAATTCCTTGCAAAGTGGTAAAAGACTCACTGCTGTATTCTGTACTTTTGCTAACAACTTGCAAACAATTCACTGTGCAGTATTCACTAATAAAGTCGACTTGTTCCTTTGCTTGATTAAAATCGACTGATATATTTGATGTATAATGTTGGTGACTGTATTGGTAATTATAGATGACACTGCTTCAACTAAAACTTCATATTTATCGCCTCTCTCCTGTGTTGTGAAATTACAGCATGTAAGAGTGTAGGCTTTTGCGACTAGAATCGATTTCAATAAAAAATTTCTGGATGCGAGACTGTGGCATACACTATGATTAAACTGTCAGCTTTTTGACTGCTATTGTAGACACATTCATTAGGGTGATTACTTGTGGCTCGTGGTTGCTGTTTTATGTTTTTAATTGAAAATGGCTGGGAATTTTGCACACTTTGTTTCTTTTAGGTAAAGGAATCAAGTCGGAGTGATGTCAGGTGCTATTATCAGGAAATTTGATGTGCATTTTTATTGGTTTTCGTCTCCACTGATATGAGAGCAATCCAGAAAGTAACAGACATTTTGGTCTGTCGTAGCGCTTGGTGGGGTTACAGCTGCCCTCTTGGTGCCATAATTTTGACACTCAGCATGCATACAGCAGTGGTAGCATGTGGTCTGTGTCTCTGCTACTCTGCTTTCTGTGATGTGTTAAAATGTGTGCTGCAGTAGAAAATCCTGCCACTTGTGAGGTGCGTTCTGTGATTAGGTTTTTGTTAGCAAAAAACTGCAAATCAATTGAAATTTATTGCGATCTTTATGATGTGTACAGAAAAGGAATAATGAGCGAAGGCCAAGTGAGACAATGGTGTATTGATTTTAAAAATGGCCGTAGCAGTGTGCACGTTGAGGACCACAGTAATAGGCCTAGCCTTGTGACTGACAAACTGGGTATGAAAATCAACTACAGAAACCATGACAATTGTATTTTCACAATTGCAGAACTTTCGCAACTACCACTGACTTACAGCAATGAAGACCTGGATTGCTACACAACACTTTGATACTGATGCCAAACTGCATGTTGGTATAAACCAGTGCTTGCAGTCACAAGCGGCAGATACACTCCTGGAAATTGAAATAAGAACACCGTGAATTCATTGTCCCAGGAAGGGGAAACTTTATTGACACATTCCTGGGGTCAGATACATCACATGATCACACTGACAGAACCACAGGCACATAGACACAGGCAACAGAGCATGCACAATGTCGGCACTAGTACAGTGTATATCCACCTTTCGCAGCAATGCAGGCTGCTATTCTCCCATGGAGACGATCGTAGAGATGCTGGATGTAGTCCTGTGGAACGGCTTGCCATGCCATTTCCACCTGGCGCCTCAGTTGGACCAGCGTTCGTGCTGGACGTGCAGACCGCGTGAGACGACCCTTCATCCAGTCCCAAACATGCTCAATGGGGGACAGATCCGGATATCTTGCTGGCCAGGGTAGTTGACTTACACCTTCTAGAGCACGTTGGGTGGCACGGGATACATGCGGACGTGCATTGTCCTGTTGGAACAGCAAGTTCCCTTGCCGGTCTAGGAATGGTAGAACGATGGGTTCGATGACGGTTTGGATGTACCGTGCACTATTCAGTGTCCCCTCGACGATCACCAGTGGTGTACGGCCAGTGTAGGAGATCGCTCCCCACACCATGATGCCGGGTGTTGGCCCTGTGTGCCTGGTCGTATGCAGTCCTGATTGTGGCGCTCACCTGCACGGCGCCAAACACGCATACGACCATCATTGGCACCAAGGCAGAAGCGACTCTCATCGCTGAAGACGACACGTCTCCATTCGTCCCTCCATTCACGCCTGTCGCGACACCACTGGAGGCGGGCTGCACGATGTTGGGGCATGAGCGGAAGACGGCCTAACGGTGTGCGGGACCGTAGCCCAGCTTCATGGAGACGGTTGCAAATGGTCCTCGCCGATACGCCAGGACGATACGCCAGGAGCAACAGTGTCCCTAATTTGCTGGGAAGTGGCGGTGCGGTCCCCTACGGCACTGCGTAGGATCCTACGGTCTTGGCGTGCATCCGTGCGTCGCTGCGGTCCGGTCCCAGGTCGACGGGCACGTGCACCTTCCGCCGACCACTGGCGACAACATCGATGTACTGTGGAGACCTCACGCCCCACGTGTTGAGCAATTCGGCGGTACGTCCACCCGGCCTCCCGCATGCCCACTATACGCCCTCGCTCAAAGTCCGTCAACTGCACATACGGTTCACGTCCACGCTGTCGCGGCATGCTACCAGTGTTAAAGACTGCGATGGAGCTCCGTATGCCACGGCAAACTGGCTGACACTGACGGCGGCGGTGCACAAATGCTGCGCAGGTAGCGCCATTCGACGGCCAACACCGCGGTTCCTGGTGTGTCCGCTGTGCCGTGCGTGTGATCATTGCTTGTACAGCCCTCTCGCAGTGTCCGGAGCAAGTATGGTGGGTCTGACACACCGGTGTCAATGTGTTCTTTTTTCCATTTCCAGGAGTGTATTTACAGTGATGGTATTTAAAAACGTGTGCCATGGTGTGATAAGTGCCTCAATTTGAATGATGATTATGTAGAAAAATAGCCTAAGAATGTACCTTTAAAATGTATATAATAAAATTTTCTTTTTCAATATTGTTAATTTTTTATTTCAAGGCATCTGTTACTTTGTGGATAGCTCTCGTATTTCCATTGTTCTTCACTAGCACCCAATCGACAGTTTGAGACTCCACAGGTTTTATTGTATCATAATGTCTTGCCATGCAATATGTGCTGCATATTTGTTGCAATAGGTACATAGTAAGCGCACTATCCAATACAAAGGAGTGAGGCCAATTGTACCCAAACATATGGATTACACATTATTCAGGCCTAAAAAAAAACAGTGGTATCCCATTTTTTGCATAATACTCATTGTTATTTTGTTGTCCTTCACATAAATGTAATTGCTAATTACATTACCAGTCAAGTCCCCTGTGGTTCCTCAGACCAGACAAGTTCAAAGGCCTTAATGCAACCCATGACAGCATATAATGCACAATCCATGAATAGAAATGAATTCTCCCACGTATATAAATGTAACATTAGATCAAAACTAAATATTAATTACTCAGTTTTTTTATGTAGGTCAGAATTTGTATGTTTGTGTGACTCAGCGAATTCCAAATGAATGAGGAAGAGTACCGTATTTACTCGAATCTAAGCCCCACTTTTTTTCCGGTTTTTGTAATCCAAAAAACCGCCTGCGGCTTAGAATCGAGTGCAAAGCCAGCGGAAATTCTGAAAAAAGTTGGTGGGTGCCGCCACAACTTACTTCTGCCGTCGAATATATGCAGCGGTACACAGGCATGCTTTGTAGGCACAAAGATAAATACTGACGCCAAAACCTCTGCGTCAGTAAATAAATTAAAAAAAAAAAAGGTGGAAGACGAACTATTTTCAATGTACTACGAAAATCCGACTGGTAAGACTGTTTGGGATGTTTGTCAATATGGCCAACTCTACGTTCTGAATTTTTTCCTATCTGTGAGAAGAGATGGTTGCTATAATAGGAACTTTTATAAATTGTGCGTCACATGCAGTATTCTCGTCAACATAAGAATAATACGCACATAAACATTTTGCCATGTATTGTTTCATGTTTGCTGCTATCTCATTTAAATCCGGTCTGCCTAATAAACTACGAAACTAGAGTGAGACAACAGCAAACGCGGAAGAATATAAATATCATGTCATGTTTATATTCGTATTATACTTATGCTTAATAGTGATACAGTCAGAAATGAAGCACGGCAATTGACTAGATTTTTAAATCTAAGATGACTCTAATTTCTGTGTACTAAAGAGGCGCCTGCAAAGATTTTCAAACGGAGAAAAATTTTCGCTTAACTCTCGTTCAGAACATCTTCTATCATACGCAGTCTATTATTTGGTTCTTGTTGATCATTATCAAAGAAAGCAGCAGTGTAAGTAAAAACAAATAGCAGTTTCTTGCCATTGTTTCGCTAATGAGACGATCCCTCCTTTTTTTAAAAAAAAAAAAAAAAGGCGGCGGTAGCGTGCACAAAAGCAAGCCATGCCGCGAGCGGCGACAGGCCGTAAACACGCACTATCAGAATGCGGCAAACAATGCATGACACAGTGCAGTAACGCATTTTCAGCTTAGAGTGACGTAAACACTTTTAACAAAGAAAACTGCGCTTATCAGATCAAAGAAAAATAAGCTATCAATTCAAACCAGACGAAGCACGTTGAAAAGGAAGGGTACCCGTATAAATACGGACGGACCGCCTGACGCATAGCAATGGCTACGTGGTAAAGCTTGACTGCTAACTTACGACTCGAACCAAACTACTGTAGCTGTATCGTCATTCATTCGACCTAAATTGTGTCTCATATTACAATGGACCAACTTTGTTTCGATTTGGAGATGCGGCCTATAATTTTTCTCTCCCCTTGAATTTCGAGTCTCAAATTTCAGGTGTGGCTTAGATTCGGGAATATATTTTTTCCTTGATTTCGAGTCTCATTTTTCAGGTGCGGCTTAGATTCGAGTGCGGCTTAGATTCGAGTAAATACGGTATTATTGTACCCATAATCAGAGTAACAAAGAGAGTTACTGATTGGACACATTAGGAATCCTACTGTAGTGATAAAAAGTCAAAGTAAATACAGCTGTGTAATTAAAGTTTCTCACAATTTCTAATCCACCTACTAATAATATTCCAAACTAATAATTTCTTGTTGTTCACAGTTGTAAAAGAAAACAGAATTTTCCTTAACATTATTGCTAGACCACAAACTCTAGGAATATGTTAACTCATATTATATTCAGTGAATTGCATTGAATGAAAGAAAAATAAATTAATTCATATGGAAAGTATACACTGCTCTCTACTGCTTTTGGTGATAAAGACTGTTGAACACTTGAAAGTGAAACAAAGAAATGCTACCCACAATTAGGCCTTTTTAAAACTCGTATTTCATTATACAACAACCACCAGCATTGCCTCCTATTTGTAGAAGAGCATTTTTAGCAGGAATCAAGGCATGGAATAATTTGTGAGTGGCTTAAATCATTGGATAACACCACTCAGTCTGGGAAAACACATATTTACTGTTGTGATTGTTGCCAATGAAATTTCACAACAGTTACAGTTTCCAATTCACCAAGATATTGGATTTTGGATAGATATCTTGAATATTTTAACAAACAGACTGAATTTTTGCCAATAAGTAAGGATCTGTTATCTGATATTTGTCTTCTTTACAGTATATGCATATGAAACTACACCAGTTTCCAGTCATACGCAATGATTATTTCTTTTCCAAACTTTTTGTAAAGTTTGTTAGTTAACATCATTAAGCATTCCACTTAAACTGAATTCTTTGAATCACTCTTTTGTCTGGACTATTTCTCTGGCCAACACCATGACACGGAAAGTCCATAATTCTACACTGCCTACCTGCCATCCCTTTATTCCACAATTCTCCACTATCAGTCTGTTTGGTCTGTGGTCTCTTGACTGTTGATGAGACCTCGACAGTTATACAGGAGTGCTCCGCTACACAAGCTATTGGAAACACATGATCATGCAAAAAATATACTGAAATGCTACAGTGTCCTATCTAAATCGTAATATGCTTGTTGTGGTCACTGATATAAATTTTTATTTATAGTCTTACTACTCATTTTGGGAAAACTGAACCATCAGGTCAGTGTTATGAAGCACACAATATAAGACAATGTAACCCTGGAGAAAACCACAAGATATTTGAGATGAACAAATATTTAATGAAAAGTGCTATACTGAAAAACCATGCCAAATTAATTGACATAAACTGGTTTCTTCAATGAGAAGATTTTTCAAGACATGGATTTCAAGTGGCAAAATTAGGAAAAGCTAAGCTCTGTGCAAATTTATTGAATGTGCTGACAAACAGTAGGCCCACTATCAAATGCCTGAACCCTTTCAATAAACGTATTCTATCACCATGTGCCAATAAGTGGACCATAATCCAAGCAAAATGGGAGCCTCAACAGGCCACACTTCCCAGGAAGACACTACTACCACATGCAGAAAAGAAGAAAGTAATCATAGTAAGTATAGAATCCACATAATCTCCTGCTGAAATGGTATCAAGTGCTTCAAAACAGGGTGGTCACATAAATCCTGCAGGAGATCACGTAAAGCGCACTGCTATGCATGTCTCAAGCAGACCAAAAAAAAAAAAAAAAAAAAAAAAAACCACTGAGAAGTGAAGATTTTTTTTTATGGGATGCTTCAAGGAAGACCAATCACAAACTAACTTATGATTCAGTGCCACATGAACAGTTCTGTGTTCCTCCAAATTGCCCCATAGCACACTAAATTGCCCTCCTTGTAATAACTGCTCAATTTTATTTTTACAGTTAAATGTCAGTTACTGTAGACCCAATGAAGATTATGGGGATTCCTCCATATATACATAAGTAATGATTTAGACCTGTAATTTACTGCTCTGGATGTTAATGGCTTATGTATTTAAAGTGTTTTTGAAGCAGCTGTTATGTTTCTACAAACAGCAAGGCTTGTAACTGTTTCTGTATATCACTCCACTGAAAGTGATGCAGAGAAATTACTGAGTGTTCAGAAAAGCTTATTCTCTGTGTACAGAAATATACCAAATATAATATACTAACAATGGAAAATCCAAGATGGAATGTAACAATATTATGAAAAGTATAGTTCCTGCTCACCAAATAGCGGAGATGCTGAGTCTCAGATAGGCATAGCAAAAAGACTGTCAGACAGTGAGCTTTCGGCCAACAAGGGCTTCGTTATAGATAGACAAAACACACACACACACACACACACACACACACACACACTCACACTCACTCACACATAAATGTAATGAGTTGTGATTCTTCAGTTTCTCCCGGTGTATTTCTTGCTCGAACAGTCCACAGGTGCAGAGCCTGCTAAATGATGAATCTTACAGGAAGATCAATGCTGACCCCACAAAGAGGGTGAGAACAAGACTAGGGCTCGACCCAAGGATGTGGATTTACCAGAGGGTGTCGCTAAGAAACTGGCACCTCAAGGACCTGTCATGCCAAGACTTTACGGACTCCCTAATGTCCACAAAGAAGAGTGGTGCCATTACGCCCAATTGTCAGCAACATTTGGGCACCTACATATTTGCAGGCCAAATACCTGGCAGAATTACTAAGCCCTTAGGTGGGTAAATGCCCTCATCACATTCATAATTCTGTGTATTTCGCAAAACGTCTCGACAACTTCAAGCTGAAAGACTCAGATATTCTGGTGAGTTTTGATGTTGTTTCATTATTCACTAGGGGGCCCTTTGCACAGAAATTTGCCGAGAAAATGACTGACATTTTCAGGCACATTCTGACTTCCATGTATTTTCTCTTTAATGGAGAATGCTATGAACAAACAGGAGTCACAATTGGGATCCCACTCTCACCTGTGATCACAAATTTCTATATGGAATACTTCGAGGAGGAAGCTTTGACGTCATCCAAATGGAAACCTACTTGTTTTCTCTGTTATGTGGATGACACGTTCATGGTCAGGCCCCATGGAAGGGACAAGCTTCTAAGCTTCCTTACACGCCTGAACTCCATGCATCCAAACATCAAATTCACTATGGAGACCGAAGCAGAAGGAAGATCACCATTCCTGGATGTCACGGTCAAAAGAAGAGCGGATGGCACCCTGAGCCAAGGGGTATACAGGAAGAAAATGCACACTGGCCTGTATTTGCATGCGGATAGCTGCCACCAACCTTGGCAGAGGAATGGGGTGCTAAAAACAGTGGTGCACAGGGCACACACCATCTCTGATGCATAGAGTATGCCCCATGAGCTGGAACACCTCAAGACGTGTTCTCCACTCCACCTTTACAGTACAGCATGTAGAGACGGAAGAAGTCACGGAGAAAGAGATAGCCACTGCCTATATACCGTATACTGGCAAACTATCAGGTAAAATAGGCCGAATATTGTGGAAACACCGAGTAGAGACTGTCTTTTGCCCACGCAATAAAACACTAGCATTATTGGGAAGTGTCAAAGACTATCTCGGTTTGTGGAAGGCTGACATTTACCAGATTCTGTGTCAGTGTGGTAAGACTTATATTGGACAGACAGTGCGCACCATAGAAGATCATTGCCGAGAACATCAGAGGCTTACTCGACTTAGGTACCCCAACAAGTCGGCGGTTGCAGAGCACTGTTTGTCCGAAAATCATGAAATGGACTACCAACATACCAGGGTCTTAGCACAGACATTGAAATACTGGGACAGCGTCGTTAGAGAGGTTATCAAAATTCGTGCCAGGGACAGACTCATCAACTGAGATTGCGGCTATAACCTCAGCAAGGCATGGGATCCAGCATTGAGGCACCACCACAGACGCCAACGCCAGTGTCGCAGCGACCGCCGATGCACGGCTGCGGGCATGGACCATGGAGAGAACACCTCGCAGGGGAAGGGGATTTAAGATGGCCACCCACCCTCAGAAGCTCAGTTCGTCAGTTCACCTGACAATGGTGACATGTCTGATCGCCGAAATATTGTGCCCATTGGACACTATGGACCGACAGTACACCCTTGGACTGTTCATAATGAGTTGTGTTTGTATGCACTTGCCTGTGCGTTTTGTCTACTTCTGACGAAGGCCTTGTTGCCTGAAATCTCATTTTCTGACTGTCTTTTTGTTGTGCATACCTGTGACTCAGCTTCTCTGCTATATGGTAAATAGCAACTATCTTTTTCATAATATAAATACAATATATTAATTTTTGGAGATTTAAATGCTGATGTTAGAAAAAATAGAGCTAAAATATTAACTTAGCAGATATGTTAAGGTCATAAAATCTTTTCTTTACAAATGAAAGTCCTACAAGGCTTCAAACCTCTGCCTTGATAACTTCACGACAAATCTATATAGAAGTGAATTTGAACTAGGATTGTGTAATGTTGATTACCTAACAGACCATAAAAGTATGAGAGTGAAATTAATTACTGATAAATTAAATGTAGAAGAAGAATAAATTCAGCATTGAGATTTTAGATTGTTAACTGATTAAAAATTTTAACCTCTACAGGGAGTAACTAAAATTAGTAGACTGGAAAAGTGTCTTAGTAGACTGGAAAACTGTCTTACTTTCTTCCAACAATATTGAGGAAGTCTTCAACAGATTTATAAACATTATCTCTAATAAAAGTTTTAATGTCTGTTGCCCAAAGATCAAAAAATCATATAGTAATAAAGTCAGAAGACCCAGGCACCTGACAGAAAACAAATAGTTTATCTGACTTACAGAAACTAAGGCTCTTGGTAATTATTTGCTATGAAAAAGTTAAAAGTGGTGTTGTGGACTAAGTCATTTATAACAACCTCAAAGGACATTATAGATTACAAATCAATATAGCCAAGTGTAGGGCAAATAAACATTAACATTGAAAACGAAATAATAGATGTAAGGCAACATAAGGGATTATAAAAGCAGAGTTAGATACAGATGTAAATTGAAAATAAACCACAAGTGCTATCAATATCACAGCAGATCACTTTAATCAATTTTTTGTAATGGTAGCAAACCCCACTACCACTCCAACTTCTGATTAGCATATTACCAATTCAATGTACACTCTCAATCTCGATCTCATTTCTGGTAACGAGTTTCTTCAAAATTGTGCAAACACTGTTCCAACTTTCAAGTGGACAGATGTGGTTAAGTCAATAACAAAACTAGGAAATTCAAAATCTGAGAACATTTATAACTTATCAAATGTTGTGATGAAAGGAATAGTGGATCTTATATCAAACCCTTTTTGTACTCAAATAAACTGGATGTGTGCTAGTGGCCAGTGACCTTATTACAATGTAATACCTTTATAAAATATTCAAGTTTTCTGTTTATGAAGGAATCACATTGTAACAAGGTCATAATTCTTACATTCTGTGCTGCTAGATTTTGACCCTAGTTAGTGACTAATCGAAGTAGCTCCATAAATAAATTCTAGCTAAAATGTTAAAAACAATGTTAAGTGGCATATCAAAATTGCAAATAGCTCCATAACTATAAACTGTAAAAATACACTCCATGTCACATGAAAAAATACAATCAGGATCAAGCCCGTTGCAATAGAATACACGAAGGATCCATGTTCACAACTATTCAGGGAAATGAAACAGAAATTGATAATATAAAGCGAATGTAGGAAGAGATATTATGTCTGAAAGCTATAATTACCAGCCTCAGTAGCGACTTATAAATTTTAGAAGAATATTTTCATAATATGAACTATCAGTAAACATAGCCAAGGTTCCGTTAAAATACAGACTAACAGGACAAAAATGCAGGTTAACACCAGAGCAGAAATTGAAAAGTCCCATCACAAGAACGGCAGCTACAGATGGCTAAAACATCCATGTGGAAGAAATGACGAAATTCGATCGTCAGGCACCAGGACACAGGCAGGAACTCAAGTAAAGTGAATTCGCCTAAACAAGATGAAAAACTCGTGCCCAAAACGGAAAGTTGTGCTACTAAGTCACAGTTATGGTAGACAGTGCACAAAGATTCTGAATAGTATTCTAGAAAAGAATTACACCATAACTTCATTTATAAAGCCAGGTGCACATTGGCCCAAAGTTACAGAAAACATTAATGGAAAGACCAAAGGTTACACTAAAACTGACAGTGTAATAGTGATTGCTGGAACAAACAACAGCTACAATGGAGAAAAACCATATCTATTTCAAAAAGCTGTAAATGAAGTAATACACAACACAGTTCAGACGAAACTAATATTGTGTACAATCCCATACAGATGCGACATTCCCAGCAAAAACGATTCACTTTATGAATTATACAGCCAAATAATGAGAGCTGCAATTGAGCATGATCATGTTACAGTAACATCTTTCTGAGCAGAAATGATTATACAAGGCATGGACTACATCTGGTGTCAACAGGAAAAATTGCTTTGTGTAAAGATTGAAAACAGAGGTGATAAGTGAGGCAAATAGGAATACAACAGCAACTAACATATATATTGAAACCAAAACAGTTACCCAAAATTTATCTGACAATAGTGAGCTGTACTGTGAAATCTCCACAGGAGAAGTGATGAAACCAAATAAAAATCCAATACATGCTTCAAAAGAAGAAATAATGTCACTGGAAATTAATCCGAAAGACAAAACCAGGAATGAAGAGCAACAACAAATGGTTAGACCTAATGAGACTGAGCTGAATTGCAACATATCCACAGTAGAAACGAAGACAGTAATTGAAAACCAAAAAGTGGTGAATTTTGAGAGCTCCATAGTAGAAATGACAGAACCAATTCAAAAATCAAATTATCCAGCACCAGAAAAAGCAATAGCATTGCAAATTAATCAGAAAGGCATAACTATTGATGAAGAGCAACAAAAAATAGCTAGGCCTAATGAGACTGAGATGAATTGTAACATTTCCTCAATAGAAAGAAGGACACTAAATAAAAACCCAAAACCCACCGCAGAAGAAGAGCATATAATACTGGAACTAAGTCCAAAATGCAAAAGCAATAAAGATGAAGAACAGCAGCAAACTGCTGCAAAGAGGAAAAAAGGAAAGTCTAGTGATCAGTGCCCATGAGAACTTTAGTAAGAAGGAAGATGATGTCTCAACATTTGGGAGATGATTTTTTATGGTACAGTCAAGGGAAGCAAAAAACTGGAAGTTAAATATTATTGGCAAGAAACATGAAATGAAGCTCAGAATTCTGCATCAAAATCTGCAATACATGAGTAATAAAAAACTAGAAGAAGAACTACTGGCAAATCAAATATGCCCAGACATAGTGTGTGTAAGTCAACATGGCTTAAAAGAAAATGAAATTTGAAGTCTTACCATAAAAAAATAATGTTCTTGTAAACTATTTCTGCAGATCAGAATATAGAGGTGGAGGAGTAGTAATATTTGTCCAAACAGCAGAGAATTATGATAGTTGTATGAATGATACATACAAAACCTTGCCAAAATGTAAAGAAAATGGTTTTGAAATTACAGGTATGGTCTACAATGAGTTAAGAGTATTCTGTGTATACCGATCACCAAGTGGCAAAATAAATCCTATCCTCAAAAAAGATGTCCATTCTGCTTAAGGGGGGGGGGGGATGAAAGATTGTGTAATATGTGGTGATTTTAACATTGATATGGAAAGAGAGACACAGAGAAAGTAAAAATTTGAGAAGCTGCTACTACAATACAACATGAAGACAACTGTCGTGGATACAACAAGAGTGACTTTGGAAACTGAGTCAATTATTGACAATATTATCACTATGTATAGATAGCAATGCATATCCAACAAAGGTTCTACAAACAGGAATTTATGATCTTTTGGACAGTTTTGTGAAGTATATGGAAATCTGAACTCACAAAAGGAAGATAAAACATCTTCAAAGCGATGTTAAGAAAAGAACAGTGGACGGACACACTTCAAGTACAGTGAACAGATGAAAAATACAGTGCTTTCCAAGACATCATAACACATTACTTCAATTTAGCATTTCCAAAAACCAAGAGGACAAGAAAAAAATCTCGAAAATAAGCAGTGGATCATGAAGGAAATAATAGAACAGAGAGCTACCTTAAGAGAAACGAAACAGAGAGAAAATATTGAAACCTACAGGCAGCACCAGAAAAGAAATACGGGCAGTTGATAAGACAAGAAAAAGCAAAATCAATTAATAAGAGACTATTTCAAAATCAACAAATAAAATGAAAGCAGTGTGGAATATAATTAACTTGAGAGGGGCAAGAAAAAATACTCACAGAAAACAAATGAAATAGAAACTATGACAGTAAATAAGAAAATCATCACAGATAAAACAAAAATTGCCAACATCCTGAATAATAACTACACAGATGCAGTAGAAAAACTCAAGCATTGATATAATAGCCAAGGAACTCACCAAACTATTGTGACAGATATTCCAAGCCACTCAATGTTCCTGAAACCAGTGCCTGAAAAGGAACTCACAAATGTTATGAAAAAGCTAAAAGCAAAAAAGTCAGCTGGACAAGATGAAGGGTCAAACTACCTAATCAAGTAGGTGGCAGCAGAAATAATTATGCCACTACTGGATATTGCCAACTGCTCTTTCCAAGAAGGAGTATTTCCAGATAAATTCAAATTAGTGAGAGTAGTACCTGTATACAAAAAGGGAAAGCATAACAACCCTAACAATTACAGGCCAGTATCTTTAGTATCAGGCTTCTCGAAAATATTAGAAATTCTCATGCTAAACAGACTAACTGCTTATTTGGAAAAACATAATGTAATAATTCCAGCATAGCACGGATATCAGAAAAGGAAATCAACGGAAACAGCAATTGAATCATTAACAGAATCAATCGTACAGGCCTTGGACTACAAGATGGTAGTGTCTAGAGTTCTTCTTGATCTATCCAAGGCATTTGACACAGTTGATCTTACAGTCCTACTAAAGAAAGTAGAGAATACTGATATTTGTGGACATGCAGCAAACTGGATAACATCATATATAAGTAACAGGAGGCGATATGTAGCCATTAATAACTTATACGGATCCGAAGTTAGAAGCATTAAGTATGGTTTACCTCTGTAATGGGACCTGTTTCCTTCAATTTATTTGTGAATAACATACAAACACGTGAAAATGAAATCAAAATACTTTATGCAGATGATATGACTGTGCTAAATGTTTCCAACAATTTGGAGGCACTTGAGCAACAAAATACATTCATATTAGTCAGTAGTACAGCAAAATGGACCTCTGAAAATGAGTTAATTATTAATCTGAAAAAACTATGTACATGGTATTCAATAATAAACAAAAAGAAGAACTTATGGACGTTTTCTTAGATGAAAAAGGACTGGAAGAAGTAGCTTCAGTTAAGTTTTGGGCATTACAATAGACAGTGAACTAAATTGGAAACAGCAGATAAATACTGTTTCCAGTAAGCTAAGCTTAGTGATATTTATAATCAAACAACTGGCTCAGTGTACTCACTGAGACCTCTTGTGCGCTGTCTATCATGGACTTTTTGAACCATACATGCGATATGATATCACAAAATGGGAGAATTCAACTATCACAGGAATGAAGAGAATATTTACATTACACAAGCAAGCCATTCGAGTTATATTGAAAAAGAAGCAAAAAGAATCTTGTAAAAGTTGTTTCAAAGAACTAAACATTCTAATGTTTCCATCATTGTATATATTCAAGACTATTGCGAGTGCATTACGTGACCACACAAAACTGGAGACTAATGAGACTGTTCATACACACAGCACAAGGAACAGAAAACAACTGTGGTGCATTCCACATAGACTTAAGATTTTTTGAAAAAGGACCCAAATACTCTGGCATCAAGTTAATACAAGCAGTGCCAAGGGAATTACAAGACCTCAAAACTGAGAAAATGTTCCCCACAACTCTAAAAAACTTTCTGATACAGGGAGAATTTTATAGTGTAGCTGACTACATTAGCAAACAGTGATCAAAAGTTCATCCTGTGAGTGATAAATCTCACGCATCATAAAAAGAACTAGAAACAGAAATCAAGGTTAAAGAAATGAACTATAATTAGGAACCACTGATGTATAATATAAGCTAATTATATCTCACAAAATTATTATTATTATTATTTGTATGTATCATGTATCATACGTCATTTTGTACTGTGTAATATTATGAATATACTGCATCATAAAAAAATGGATCACTTTGTTATCTTGATCTTTCAATTTGGACAGAAGAAATTAGCATATGTGCATATTTACCACAAACCATCCAGCATTGATTTTATCATTAGCCACAATTCTTGCCACCCACTGATGCATAAGTACTCTTATTTTCATGTTATGTCACATAGGCTAGTCCACATGCAAGAATTCGTTACTATTAACCCAGTTGGTCAGGCAAATTGATATAAAGGAAGAAATATACATATTGTATTCCATTCTGTTCTTTCAGCGAGGGGAAAAAAAGGAATCTGTGGTTAAAAAATAAGAAAGGGGTAAATATGTGTCGCTCACATACCACAACCCACTTCATGGTTAGATAGAAAATGCAATTAAAAAAGGTAGGTTTCCGCACTAGAAAAAGCTGGGTTCATGTCTCCATCACAGACTGATGTTTACAGGTTGAAAAAGTTGAAATTTGGGACTTGTCAAGGCTACTATATTGGGCAGACTGAGTGCGATTTTTATACGTGTTTCAGGAAGTACACTTATGCTAGTAATTATAGTGTGTTAGGATGCCATCTTGAGACACAATAACCATGGATTACACTCCATTTACGAATGTATGGAAATCTTCCATATGGTACCGAAAGGCACCGCTCTTGTTTGAAGAAACAGATCTTCTCATACCCAAAAAAAGCAGCAAATTGAGTTATAAATGAAAAAGTGGCTTCACCATAAAATTGGTTTTATCCCATGTTCGATGATTATTTGGGCTGATTCTGGTCCCTAGTAAGTAAATTAAACATTGCTATCCTGGTTTATTCCCTTGTGTGAAAACTTTGGCACCAGTGACACATATTACTTACTTTTTTATGTTATAAATAATACCTGTATTTTAAACTTTATGGTTTCAAATTATACTTCATTCTGTACCTGTAGCTTTTCAAACTGCAACACTGTTTAAACATTATATGTTTCATTTGAATTTTGCACTATGCACTGTGATTTGCAGTTGTCATGGTGTCACAGTGGTGACTTTTTTATTCCTTTGGAATAGGGTAAGGCGTCACACTGGCATCATTAACAAAACTGCAAAGACAGAGCAATGTTTTGTATTATAGTGCAATGACTTAGAACCACGATCTTACAAGTTAATTTGCTACTAAGCCATAATTAACTGGGTTGGCTTTAGATTGTAATTAATGCCCCTGACTAATAGTTATTTTGACTGTCGTGCACTAATGTTTTTCCAATGGAGTGGAGAAACTCGATTCCCACATGCACTGTATTCCTATATTCAAACCCAGTGACTAAAACACTGTAGCTACAGCGTCTTGGTAGAAATTGCACCTGCAATAACTGTCTTCAAATTTGTTTTAAAATATGGAATTTTCATTAGGAACTTTTTGAAAATGGCATGTTCCATTTTGTTCAGTGACATTCACTGTGATCTGCAGTAGTTGCAGCGTCATGGAATGCCTCCATTTTCTTTCGTATGGGGCAAGGTGTGGCACCCATGATCTATGAAACTGCAGTGGCTGATGGCTGATATCTTTTTAGTATAATGCTATGAATGATGTCCATCTTCCTACGAGTGTAACTTGCTACTAACCCATAAATTTCTATGGTTCTTTACAATCATAATAAACACCCTTGCTCCCTTCCCACACATTAAAAAGTTTTATTTTTGCTGTTTCATTATTTTGACTGTCCTGAACAATTGTTTTAAAGGTTGGTTGAAAATTTGTCTGTTATATAGTACCATTTTTAAAAAATTTACCATCATGTGCTATTGTTCAAATAGTGGTTGAAACCGGCATGTTGAACAGTCTCAAATGCATCATATTAAAACAGCCTGAAGAGCTGCAGCTACGGCCTTGGTAGGAATTTGTGTCTCCAGCTACCAACCATTTTGACAGTGTAACAGTAATGACTGATTCTTATGTACAAACATTACCTGTTACTTTGCCATTACTGGTAGTGGTTCCTAGTAACCATAATAATTGATTATGATTTTTACTGGTTCCATAAATTACCTTTTGTACAGATATGTATTCGTAACATAGGACAGGTCATTAGGCTTACAATCCGGATTATATGAAATATAAAAGTATATAAAATAGCTTGCACATTAAATATGCATAGGAGCTTTCACAGTATATATATATAATATTACATCGTACACAATGACGTATGATGCAGTATATTCATATGAATGAATGAATGAATGAATGAAATTTTATTGTCGTTTAGCTATTACAGCAATTGACAAAGTCAAGTTACACATATACAAGTTATACAGCATATATACATGGGTTAAAGATCAATATGTGACATAAGTTTTACATAAAATACAATATTTAAAATGAAATAATATGAAAACATTGCATCATAACTGATTCAGTTAAAGAAATTATGCTACACTCTCCAAATCGGTACCACTATGATATTTTACAGTCGTAAAATTCCTGAAGTGAGTAGTATGGGTTTGCAGCTAACCAACTGAACAATTTGTCTTTAAATACATCAAATGGAGCTTCTACCCATTCTAGTGGCAAATTATTAAACATCTTCATACCCACCACTTCGTAGCTGTTCAATGACTTGGATAATCTGTAGTAAGGTATGTCAAGATTGCTACTATTCCTGGTTCCATGAAAGTGTACATCTCTTCTACGCTCGTATTCTGATAAGTTGCTCTTTATATGCAGTAGGGCAGTGTAAATATACATGTTTATCACAGTTAATATTTTTAAGTTGATAAACAGTGGTTTGCAATGGGCCAGTTTATCACTGTTTGTGATAATTCGAATTACTTTCTTCTGAAGTACCAGAATGTCCTGAAGGTGTGAGCTATTGCCCCATATTAAAAGCCCATAAGATATAATACTTTGAAAAAAAGCAAAGTAGGCTGATCTTACATAGGCCGCAGGTACATGGTTTATTAAATTCTTTAACAAATACACCACTCTAGACAGCCTTGCACTAATGTATTTAATATGTGGCTCCCAAGTCAGTTTAGTATCTATAACAATACCTAAGAACTTAACACTGTTCTTGAAGTCTTCTGCTGGCGGATCTCTCAAACTAAATACAATCTTTTGAGTTTTACTTTCATTAAGCAGGAACCCATTAGCTCGGAACCAGACTGATGCCTGTGATATTGTGTCATTTGCCACAGTTTGGAGCATATCAATGTCTGAGCTGATATTGAAAAAAGTGGTATCATCTGCATAGAGAATGGAGTGAGTATTTATGTAGGATGGTAGATCATTTTTCATTAGGATAAATAGCAGAGGTCCTAATACTGAGCCTTGTGGCACACCGCACTTAACTTCAGCTAGCTGTGATCTCTGTTTACCAATACAAACAATTTGTCTACGGTTGCTGAGGAAAGATTCAAAAATGTTGTCGACTTCACTGTTTGTGATTCCGTAATAAACTAGTTTGTTGAGGAGTGAAATATGCTCCACAGAATCGAAGGCTTTGCTCAGATCACAAAATGTAGCCTGAGCAAAATTTTTTCTTTCATAAGCATTAAGCACTTTTTTAATCAGGGAGTCAATGGCATGGACTGTGGATTTGCCCTTCCTAAAGCCAAATTGTACCGGAGTAATAATGTTATTACATGTCAGATAATCACACAACTGGGAGTAGATGATGGATTCCAAAACTTTAGATAAAATAGGTGTCAGGGATATTGGGCGATAGCTAGATGGGCAATTTTTGTCTCCTTTCTTGTAAATGGGCACTACCCTGGATAATTTTAATACTTCTGGGAATACTCCTTCAATTAGACATCTGTTTATACATTTAGTAAGAGGATATACTATGTAGCCAATTATCTTTTTTAACATATTACAAGAAATACCATATATATCTTCACTATCAGAGGGTCTAAAGTTATTTACAAGAGTTAAAACAACATCTGGTGTGACCTCTATTAAAACGAATTTATCGTTCAGGGTGTAGTCTACATTATGGTATTTAATGAGATCAACAACAGTCTCTTGTGGCCTCACAATGCTTTCCCTAATTTGGTTAACAGATTTTATACAGTAGTTATTAAATTCGTCTGCTGAAATTACTACCTCAACTTTCTGCTTGCTTTTGGCCACTGAATTTATTATAGTCCATGCTTTTCTGCCTTTATTTTTTGATGACTCAGTGCTGACTAGGTTATGTTGTTTTTTGGCCTCATTTAAAGCATACTTATATTCTTTTTGTGCTCTTGAGTACCTTTGTTTAGCCATATCAGTTTTCTTAAGTCTGTAAGAATCTCTATACAACAACAACCTTCTTTTCATATTGGCTAGTTGAGTGGTATACCATGGACTCTTATCCCTATGTCTATTACTGTTACTTTTAGGGTTAACTTTACATTTGTATTGAGGGCAGTTAGTCTCGAATATATTTAAGAAATAATGAAAAATCTATCAAACAATGTATTGGCAGAGTCCTGAGCATTATTGTTAAACAGATGTGACCAGTCATAATTACTGAGTGAGACCATAAAATTAGACAATTTTTCTTGCGTTATTGGTCTTGTGATGACTACTTTAGGCTCTTTAAACTCCTTATACTCCATGTTAGGCCTATCTGTACCTATTTTTACCCAAACTGAGTCATGGTCCGAGAAATCGAAGACAGCTACATCTGAAGACAGTAACTCTCTATTGACATTTGTAAGTATGTTGTCGAGACAAGCGGACTGTCTTGTGGGTTTTCAGTTCGTAAAAATGAAGTTGAATTGTCGTAACAGGTTTTTAAATTCATTTACAGTGTGCACATCTTTGTTTACATCAAATGCGGCATTGATATCACCACCAATCACGATACTATATTTCTTCCACTGAGGACTAAGAAAGAAGTTTAGTAAAGTCTCAAGTTTTTCTAAAAATATTAATGGACTTCCATCTGGTGATCTATAAAGAGATACAATAGCAATTTTTAAATGATCCAGATATACGCCTGTGGCTTCAAAATGTATCTCACTGCACAAAAATCCTAGATCTAGTTCATTACTACAATTTATTAATCCCTTCTTAATGTAAATTGATACACCCCCATGAATATGTTGCTCTCTGCTAAAACTGTTTGCTAAGTGAAAATCATCTAGTACATGAAAAGATATTTCATTTCCTTTACACCAGTGCTCACTTAAGCATAATGCATCAAATAAGTTCTCATTTGCAAATTCATTTAAAATTATGTGTTTTCCACTTATACTTTCAATATTGAGATAACCTATCTTGAAAGACAAAGTTGGTGAGTGGTTTTTGTTAATGTCACAGGAGGGGAGGAGTACAGTATTATGGGACAATGGAGAACATTTAATTGTTTTTTCAGCCCTGGAATCTACGTTAGGTGGCGGTTGGACTTCCTTGGGATAAACCATAAAAAATCTTCATTTCTCTTTGATAATTTTTTGGGTCTGTTTGAAACACGGTTGGAAGTTTGTTTCACTTTACTGTCCACAAGTTTTATAGGAACATGTTTTCCCAAATCATTTGGTATCACTTCATCATGAGACAAAGGTGATACTTTACTTACTGTGACTGGTCTATTCTTTTCTGCTACTCTTGAAGGTGATGGAGGAGGAGCTGGTGATGTTTCTGCTGTTGGTGAAGTTGGTTTAGTTGCTGCTGGTGGAGGAGTTGTTTCTGCTATTACTGGTAAAGGAGTTGGTTCTGCTACTGCTGGTGTGGGAGATGGTGCTGCTGCTATAGGAACTGGTTCTACTGCTGGAGGAGTTGCTTCTGCTGTTGCTGATGGTGTTTCTTCTGCTATTGCTGGTGAAGTAGTTTGTGCTGCTACTGCTGGTGAGGGAGATGGTGTTACTGCTGTAGGAGCTGGTTCTAATGCTGGAGGAGTTACTTCTGCTGCTACTGAATGTGGTTCTTCTGATGCTGCTGTTGATTCTACTTCTGTTAGTATTGCTTCTTTAGGTACTTCTGCTGCATTTTCTGCTACTGTATCTGATTCTGCATTAGTCACTCCTAGAGATACTTTCTGTGATGATGATACAGGTACCACTGATGATGGTGTTGGTAAGTATTGCAGTCTCTGAATAGTTTCCATTAGCTTTAATGTAACCAGTTGCTTTCCAAGGCCATTTAGGTTACGAAAAGGTACGGCCAAACTTTCAGGAAACATTCCTCACACACTAAGAAAGAAAAAAAGTTATGTTATGTGGACATGTGTCCGGAAACGGTTACTTTCCATGTTAGAGCTCATTTTATTACTTCTCTTCAAATCACATTAATCATGGAATGGAAACACACAGAAACAGAACGTGCCAGCGTGACTTCAAACACTTTGTTACAGGAAATGTTCAAAATGTCCTCCGTTAGCAAGGATACATGCATCAGCCCTCCGTCGCATGGCATCCCTGATGCGCTGATGCAGCCCTGGAGAATGGCGTATTGTATCACAGCCGTCCACAATACTAGCACGAAGAGTCTCTGCATTTGGTTCCGGGGTTGCGTAGACAAGAGCTTTCAAATGCCCCCATAAATGCAAGTCAAGAGGGTTGAGGTCAGGAGAGCGTGGAGGCCATGGAATTGGTCCGCCTCTACCAATCCATCGGTCACCGAATCTGTTGTTGAGAAGCATACAAACACTTCGACTGAAATGTGCAGGAGCTCCATCGTGCATGAACCACATGTTGTGTCGTACTTGTAAAGGCACATGTTCTAGCAGCACAGGTAGAGTATCCAGTACGAAATCATGATAAGTGCTCCATTGAGCGTAGGTGGAAGAACATGGGGCCCAATCAAGAAATCACGAACAATGCCTTCCCAAACATTCACAGAAAATCTGTGTTGATGACGTGATTGCACAATTGCGTGTGGATTCTCGTCAGCCCAAACATGTTGATTGTGAAAATTTACAATTTGATCACGTTGGAATGAAGCCTCATCCGTAAAGAGAACATTTGCACTGAAATGAGGATCGACACATTGTTGGATGAACCATTCGGAGAAGTGTACCCATGGAGGCCAATCAGCTGCTGATAGTGCCTGCACACGATGTACATGGTACGGAAACAACTGGTTCTCCCGTAGCAATCTCCATACAGTGACATGGTCAACGTTACCGTGTACAGTAGCAACTTCTCTGACGCTGACATTAGGGTTATCATCAACTGCACAAAGAATTGCCTTGTCCATTGCAGGTGTCCTCGTCATTCTAGGTCTTCCCCAGTCGCGAGTCATAGGCTGGAATGTTCCGTGCTCCCTAAGACCCCGATCAATTGCTTTGAACGTCTTCCTGTCAGGACACCTTCGTTCTGGAAATCTGTCTCGATACAAACGTACCGCACTGCGGCTATTGCCCCGTGCTAATCCATACATCAAATGGGCATCTGCCAACTCCGCATTTGTAAACATTGCACTGACTGCAAAACCACGTTCATGATGAACACTAACCTGTTGGTGCTACGTACTGATGTGCTTGATGCTAGTACTGTAGAGCAATGAGTCGCATGTCAACACAAGCACCGAAGTCAACATTACCTTCCTTCAATTGGGCCAACTGGTGGTGAATCGAGGAAGTACAGTACATACTGACGAAACTAAAATGAGCTCTAACATGGAAATTAAGCGTTTCCGGACACATGTCCACATAACATCTTTTCTTTATTTATGTGTGAGGAATGTTTCCTGAAAGTTTGGCCATACCTTTTTGTAACACTCTATATATATAATATTACATCGTACACAGTGACTTATGATGCAGTATATTCATATTATTACACAGTGCAAAATGACTTGTGATCCATGATACATACAAATAATAATAATAATAATAATAATTTTGTGAGATATAATTAGCTTATATTATACATCAGTGGTTCCTAATTATAGTTAATTTCTTTAACCTTGATTTCTGTTGCTAGTTCTTTTTATGATGCTTGAGATTTAGCACTCGCAGGATGAACTTTTCATCACTGTTTGCTAATGTAGTCAGCTACACTATAAAATTCTCCCTGTATCAGAAAGTTTTTTTAGAGTTGTGGGGAACGTTTTCTCAGTTTTGATGTCTTGTAATTCCCTTGGCATTCCTTGTATTAACTTGATGCCAGAGTATTTGGGTCCTTTTTCAAAAAATCTTAAGTCTATGTGGAGTGCACCACAGTTGTTTTCTGTTCCTTGTGCTGTGTGTATGAACAGTCTCATTAGTCTCCAGTTTTGTGTGGTCACGTAATGCACTCGCAATAGTCTTGAGTATATACAAAGATGATATCTGTGCAGTTGGAAATATCCAGTAGTGGCGTAATTATTTCTTTTGCCACCTACTTGATTAGGTAGTCTGACACTTCATTTTTGCTTTTAGGTTTTTCATAACATTTGTCAGTTTCTTTTCAGACACTTGTTTCAGGAATATTGAGTGGCTTGGCTTATCTGTCACAATAGTTTGGTGAATTCCTTGGCTATTATATTCATGCTTTAGTTTTTCTATTGGATCTGTGTAGTTATTATTCAGGATGTTGGCAATTTTTGTTTTATCTGTGATGATTTTGTTACTTACTGTCATAGATTCTATTTCATTTGTTTTCTGTGAGTATTTTTTCTTGCCGCTCTCAAGTTAATTATATTCCACACTGCTCTCATTTTATTTGTTGATTTTGAAATAGTCTCTCATTAATTGATTTTGCTTTTTCTTGTCTTATCAACTGTCTGTATTTCTTCTGGTGCTGCCTGTAGGTTTCAATATTTTCTTTCTGTTGCATTTCTCTTAAGGTAGCTCTCTGTTCTATTGTTTCCTTCATGATCCACCACTTATTTTCGAGATTTTTTCTTGTCCTCTTGGTTTTTGGAAATGCTAAATTGAAGTAATGTGTTATGGTGTCTTGGAAAGCATTGTATTTTTCATCTGTTCACTGTACTTGAAGTGTGTCTGTGCACTGTTCTTTTCTTAACATCACTTTGAAGATGTTGATATTTTGTTTGCTGATAAGCCTAACATCTCTTTCTACACTTTTATCTTCCTGTTGTGAGCGAACTTTATTCACAGATGCAAAGCATTCAAGGTGGTAGCAAACCTGTGGATGTCATCTTCATCACCTTTAAACAAGATGATAATATTTTCGACATATCTATGATATAGAATAATTTTCTGGGAGATAGTGGGATGGGAACTGAAAAATTTATTCTCAAGGAAATTAATAAATGTACTTGCCGCCACTGTGGCACCAGAGCTGTTTCCCATGCCAAGGCCTTTAGTTTTATGATGTAACTTCTCACTGAAGGTAAAGTAATTAAAAAATGAGACAAAAGTGCACCAATCTCCCTCATGCAGTGGTATACTGGCTGACTGGTAAGCCGATATATATTTGGCTTCAGTGTCGGGAATATGCCGTATACCATGCACATGCAGAAAAGTTTATGTCGGAATGACTGGACATCAATCAACACCAGGATCAAAAAGCATAAGCGACATTGCAGGTTGGGGCAGGTGGAGAAATCGGCCATGGCAGAGCACACACTGAATGAGACCGACCACGTAATAAAATTCGCTGACACGGAAATTCTGGCTGTAGAGAAGCACTATCACACGCGCTTGTTCAGAGAAGCTGTAGAAATCCAAAAACACGCGAACAGTTTCAACAAGAAAGAGGAAAGCCTTAAGGTAAACGGATCCAGGCTGCCCGTACTGCAGCGAATGACCGTCGCAGGTAGCAAGAGGAGAACCGCACCGGAAATGACCGCGGAGAAGCCCTCGGACGTTGGCGCGCCAGGTACATATAGTCTGCGGCCGCAAGCTCGCCTCCAGTTCACCACTGGCAATGGAGGGTGAAGCTTTGACAATGCCAGCCACTCGTGCTGGCGAAACGTCAGAAAAATCATTAGATGAACGTCGGCCGAAGAACCCAAAACAGAAGCCAATAGGCAGTTTGTCAAAGGAAAAGTTGTTCGCATTTTTTGATTATTTCCTTTCGCCCCTCGGGGTTTTTTTTTTTAGTAAAGAGTAATGTAGTTTATTTACTGGCAATGACACAATTCACAAGCTTATACGCATTTACTTGTGACTCAGTATGGTAGGTTTTTGTTGCACTGAACTTTGCGATAAAGCAGGAGGGGGGGGGGGGGGGGTTGCAAGATGGGTAAATAAAGTAATAAATCTTACCTAAGTGTAAACATACTATCTCATGCAATGAAAAAAAATCTGCCAGACGCAATACTTGAACCCTAGGCTCCATGCACTAAAGTCATGTGTGTAGTTCTGGAGACAAACTGGCGTGAATGCTTGGCTTGGTTGGGATGACCAGGTGTGGCAGACAGATAGGCTCAACTGCCGCACGTGTTGTGAGGTAAGTCATGTGTTCAACATTTGTCATCCACTTTCGGTGTATTTTCTGACATTTGTGACCTGACCCCATTAGTCTTATATTAAATTACTTGTCTCAGTGTCATCTATGTTGTTTGAGGTTTTTGAATGTTAATAAGAATCACCCTGTACAAAATTATTTTAGTGTTGAACCATTTCTACATAATATTGACTTTTATGACTTTTAATTCATTTTCTTGAAAGGAAAACACTATCTCCCCCCCCCCCCCACCCCCCCACCCCCCTCTTCCTTCCCAGGCATGGGCACCCTTGCTATAGAAACTGGGCAGGTTTAATCCACCACCTACTACTACTATAAGCTCTACATGTATTTCCATACTATTGAGTTAGGTATATCTTCTTCCGGTTGGCTATGACTGATGTATTTGAATCTGGTGGCCAGTAGAAACATCTTTATTAGTGATTAGCTTATCATGGTCAGGGTTCACGGTCATGTAGAGTATTTAGAAGGACATCATATTTGCTGTTTACTGTTGAATATTTGGGCCATTTTCAAGGTGATACTGCAAAAGATTTTGCTTCAACACATATCAGACTTTAAAATCCTCCAACATCTATGCCTGTCATCATCTAAAATATGGCTTTTCACTTTAGAAATACAGTAACATCAGATGAATGCGAATTTCTGTACATCATGAGGTGTAAATTTCATGAAACGTTTGCAATGTTAACACCATTCATGTAAATCATTACAAATCAATGGTCTGGTACATTATTTAAGTGTAAACTAAGGCTGTTGGCATGAAAATACATTCACAAATATATTTGCAAACAACAGCTCTTTATCCCACAATCCTAAGCCATATGTACTCATGAACGAAGGAAGGCAGAAAAAAGCAGAGGAATTAAGGTCAATACTAAGCTGTACTTATGCAGAGAGTGATTCCATCATGATGTTACAAACTTTCAGAAAAGGTAAATGTATCAATTTGGGGATGGGACCCTGGCTCGGAAATGACGGAGTTGAAATTTACAAGTGAAAATCATTCTGATACTTCTTGCTGTGGGCCTCTTCCACTGCAAGCTTGTTGCTTTCCATATGGTGGTAGTATGGACCAAAATAAGCAAAAATCTGCAGTAAACATGGGTTCTAAAGTGCATATCATAAGGGCTATGAATACTTGTACATCTTTGCTACTGTGAAGCATATCTCTTCTGTTGATCAAGTGCTCTTATTTCTTAAGGTAAACATTTCGGAGCCCATATTTACTAGACAATGTTTTATTGATTTGGTTCATACTGCATACTACCAAAATATGGAAAGCAAAAAAGTTGCAGTAGAAGAGATTCACTACCAAAGGCATCAGAATGATTTTTGCTTATAACTTGCAACTCATTCATTTATGAACTGGGGTCCCTTATCTCAGATTGATACATTTTCCCTTCACCATCATCCCTTAAAGTTTGTGACGTCATCACAGTATCATCATGAATAAACTAAGCCAAATGCAGTCCACAAATTTTAAGGTTCGGCTGCTGTGACTGTTGCTGTCACCTAGTGCTGATGCCTCAGGATCTACAGCACTACTGAGTGTTTCATTGGTCACTACTTCATACTGAATGAGGCAATAGTGGCGTTTATAGAACTATTCAAATACACTACAAAGTCAAATACTTGTGAGCCTATAGTCAAATTTAAATTAGTTGACATCTGATGTTTTCTGTCTGAAGTTGTGACAATGTCTGCAGGCAACCACCATAGTACTCTAAATGTGTAAGATTTAATTTCTGACAGCTACTTCTTTTTGTTAAGGGGTACATTTTCAATTTCCATGTCCCTGGTGCATCTCTTTTGTAGTGATTGGATCATGATAAATGACTAAATTGATGAATAATATTTTAGAAAGGTATGTGGGAAATTTGATTATATTAGCAGTACTTCCAGGATGATACATACCAGAAGTTCAGTCTTAAACACAATATTCTTACTGCTTAGCTTTGGTGAATTAGTCTTTTACTCCCAGAGGAAAATTCTGTAAAACAGCAGATGGTGAAAGTATGTTATCACCGTGGATTGGAAATCAGTCCAATGATAGATACTCATACATGCATGAATATTGAATGCTTTATCTTTGTCATCTCGAAAAAATATTATTGACACAATGTTTGTAATAATTTAGACTCTGACATCAATGAAATGCGCTCAGAGAAGTCCGCCTTGATTCATGTTTGTTCACTCTCAATAAAACAAATTAAATCGTCTTTCACCTTCACTTAAGTCACAAGAATTTGAAAATTCCTGTTGTGTTAAATTACTAGCTGACAAACCAGGTATGCTTGTACAGATTCTCAGATGCACACATATATATGTTCCACTAAGTATGCCCTGTTTCCGAAACACATGGTAGACTGTTAACATTTGCTTTGAGCATTACCATGTTTTGGTGACAGTAATGTCTCTAAGCTTGTTTAGGTTTGATCATTTTCGCTCCATTGTGCTAGAAATTAATTAGAAATTGTGGGGAATTCGCAGGAAATTATTTTCATACAATTTGAAATGATGTCAGCCACTCAGTATTTATATGTACATTTCCTGATGTGTTTTGTCATACATAATTCTACTGGATTACCTGTAATAGTAAAAGCAAGTATAATCTTTGCTGTAAGTTAAACATTTTACCAGCACAAAAGAGGTAAAATTTGCTGATACTGAAATCATTTGTCAGTCAATATGTGTGTGGCCTCTGTTCTGTGTTGCTCATATTGTATTGTTGATATTATGGAATCTTTTTATGCAGATAGCTATTTTAATGGTGTGGTAAAAATAGTTACCTATGTCTGTTTTCATATTTTCTCTGGTTTCAGCTTACAAATTGTTAAAATTTTTTGTAGTGATATTTGTTGGTTATGTTCATTATTTTCGTTGAGAATATTCGTGTGTAATAATGTAACTTGTTTTCTTTTCCATTACAGGGATTGGTCAAACCTGAGAAATTTGGTGACTTCCTCATGCAAAGATTCAGTGGGATGTAGACCACAGTCTGTGGTACTTCCCAGTTGTGCACCTTCTTACGAGCCGGTGAATTCTGTAAATTTTCTCAGTTTTTTGTAATTTTAATTTACATAATTATAAACAGTAGTAGTAGTATCTTCATGATAACATGGTATCTATGTTTCCACAAATTAGGAAGAAACTAAATGAAAACAATTTATGTGTGTTGAGTATGAATGATCACAATACTGCTGCGCAAAAACTTCATTTGCAAACCAGTAGAGTTGCAGTCTGCTTGTGTAGTCCTTAGATTCTAGTTAATGAACCCATACAATTTGGAGGGCAGGGGGAGGAGGTTTTTGGTAGATTGTCATACTGAAGTCAAAAGTGGCCATGTAGGTAACTATCAATCTTTCTGCTGTTCATAGATGTGGCAGCAATTTATCACTACGTATTTGGTGCCCTTGAAGATTCAGCCATATATGGCCTAGATCTATAATGTGATGTTCTTGAAGAAGCTTATTTATATCTATGTGTAACTACAATAGATGCTGATTTTGGATAACATCTTGAGATGCTTTTACATCTTTATGATGAGTATTTTATGGACACTCACATTGTCCAAGGTGAGAACATTTGTGTTCATAGAGAAGCATAGATTTGTTCCTGATTTAATAAACACTCAGTCATATTAAATCACCAAATAATAACCCCTTAGAAAAGTTCTGGGACTGTGGCAGCTATCGACCAACAAGAGCAAATGTTTGGACCCCCCCCCCTCTCTCTCTCTCTCTCTCTCTGACTGTGTAGTAAGCACTGTGCTCTAGTCAAGCACAGATGTCTCATGTAAATGTCTTCAATATAAACTGCGTTAGTCTATGTATGGATCATGTATTCGATACTCTGCACCCGTCTCTATCCCCAGTACCCATTTTAGTGTCCCTGATGACTCATGATGAGCACATACGAGGTAAACTTCATGTCAATATGGCTGTGGCAATGAGATCAGCACATAATCACCAATTGCCAAAATTTTCATGCCATGCTGTGATGGTTTCTGTTCTGGACAGTGTAGTGTTTGGTCACCGACTCTTCCACGATCTTTACATTTCTGTTGTGTAAGTGAAGTGCTTCAGTACTGTGGTTCAATGTAGGTGCTAGCCCCAAACAACTGAACACAGCAAATGATACTCTGTGGAACCTCATTGCTGGACCATACTCGCAGAAATACTACGCAGAAAGACTGCACTGCAACATTCCGGCAACATGGATTGCCATTCATTTCCCACGGACACCACGACTTCTAGACAACGTGCAAATTTGTTCGATCCACCCTTGCTACTGCCAATTACCAGAATTTTGAACATTTAATATACCCAGTTTTGTCCAGTCCAACCTCAAATCTGGCCTACGAGTGTCGACAATGATATTTCTGACCAGTGATGTTGCAAATGAACAGTTGTATCAAGAAAATTCCACAGACTTGGTATTCATAAAGTTGACGACAGTGCTCGCTGCCATGTGCCTCAGCCCCAGCCCCAGCCGTGGCACCATTGTTCCATGCAGCAGATGAGCCAGACTGACTTTGGCTGCTGGAGTGATTATCTTTGTACGTCCCCCTTGAGACTTGCTCCACATCCATGCCTGTGCAGAAGATCACTATCCATGTTGCTCCCGGGTGTGGGCATAACACTACTGAGCACGGTGTGCTCTCACCTGTGCAGAACATCGTTAACTGCACCATGTCCATACAGTTGTACATGTGGCTAACTCTGCTGAACCTGGGCAGAGCCACTTTTCTTGGCATCATACAATCTATATCCTCACTGCAGCTTGGCACAGTGATCTGCAACCCGTTGAATCAAATGATTTCTCACTGCATGACCGCATGCTAACACGTCCTCATGCGACTTGTGGTCTGGCTTGTGACTACCCAGTAGTGCTCGCAAGAAGTTTTATCTATTCAACAAGACTATCCTAGTTGGCTGAATGTTCTGCAAAGCAGTGAACCTTCTCTGACTCCACTGACAATTGCTGCATCGGTTTTCACATCTCCTATTTTGCTCATAAACATGATCGTTTCACTGGTATGAATCCTGACAAATGTTCTCTGAGGCTTCCATCCCCACCCGTCCCACTTCCCGACAAAGAATTTCCCAGTAGACATCGGCCCTGACATTAACTTACTACCACTTGGTAGCTCATCGACAGTGGAGGAACCTATGGCATTGCAATCGCACGAAACTGCCAGCTCATAAATCACAGATCTGCAAGTGGCATCATCTTGCCACCTCACATCGACATTCTCTCATAAGGACATCATAAAAACCAGACCTTGTGATGGACTTTTTATGCCAGTTACACCTCTCCCTCTTTTTCATCATGCTATGCTCCTGTACTTCGACATAGGCCACTACATCCCAGGATCTTTTGGCCTATCACCTCTGCCCCAACCTGGTACATCAACTATTGCAGGGAGAGACAGCAGGAAGACAATTGTACATCCTTTGACACACTCAAGCAGTGTGCCTTCTCAGCAGACGAATTCTCTGTGCTCCACCAACACTATAACAACTGCCGTGCATCATCAGAAGCATTCCATATGGAGAGCACGTTGTTCCCACAATGTGATGATGACACATTCATAACCCTCACCATGTTGTGTGAGCAGCTCACAGTCTTGACACACAACCATCGTGACAATGGTGTGGCAGCATATGCCTGACCCCAATAGCGGTGGCTGGTCACACCTAACTAACATATGACCACATTTGTTCCCCTCACTCCAATCCGCATCTGCACTGTCTCTGATCCCGGACTTGCAACAAAACATGCATGACAGTACACCGTGTTTCTCCTTGCACCAGGCTCCTCCACCGCTAGCATTGTCAGGCATGCTTTTCCGGCTGCACAGCACAGTGTCACCATGTCTCTTCTGCATAATTGGATAAAATGCAGCTCAATCCCTGCCTACTGCTGATTTCCACAAGACATCATCTATTCCACTGAGTAAAACTGAAGTGATATCAGGTGTTCCCCAGGGAAGCGTCCTGGGACCTCTGCTGTTCCTGATCTATATAAATGACCTGGGTGACAATCTGAGCAGTTCACTTTGGTTGTTCGTAGATGATGCTGTAATTTACCGTCTATTAAAGTCATCCGAAGATCAGTATCAGTTGCAAAGCGATTTAGAAAACATTGCTGTATGGTGTGGCAGGTGGCAGCTGACGCAAAATAACGAAAAGTGTGAGGTGATCCACATGAGTTCCAAAAGAAATCCGTTAGAATTCGATTACTCGATAAATAGTACAATTCTCAAGGCTGTCAATTCAACTAAGTACCTGGGTGTTAAAATTACGAACAACTTCAGTTGGAAAGACCACATAGATAATATTGTGGGGAAGGCGAGCCAAAGGTTGTGTTTCATTGGCAGGACACTTAGAAGATGCAACAAGTTCACTAAAGAGAAAGCTTACACTACACTCGTTCGTCCTCTGTTAGAATATTGCTGCGCGGATTGGGATCCTTACCAGGTGGGATTGACGGAGGACATCGAAAGGGTGCAAAAAAAGGGCAGCTCGTTTTGTATTATCACGTAATAGGTGAGAGAGTGTGGCAGATATGATACGCGAGTTGGGATGGAAGTCATTAAAGCAAAGACATTTTTCGGCGCGGCGAGATCTATTTACAAAATTTCAGTCACCAGCTTTCTCTTCCGAATGCGAAAATATTTTGTTGAGCCCAACCTACATAGGTAGGAATGATCATCAAAATAAAATAAGAGACATCAGAGCTCGAACAGAAAGGTGTAGGTGTTTGTTTTTCCCACGTGCTGTTCGGGAGTGGAATGGTAGAGAGATAGTATGATTGTGGTTCGATGAACCCTCTGCCAAGCACTTAAATGTGAATTGCAGAGTAATCATGTAGATGTAGATGTAGATGTCCCAAGTTCATTACCACACACCTACTGCAGGTTGACAATGCTCTACAGTGCTACATTCGGGACGTATTGAAGGAATCTGAACTAAACGCAATGCTGATGCGACCACTGTCAGTTGCACTATTCACCTCCAACTGTCACTAACAACTTCAGTGCCTCTTCCCAACATGAGTTCAACACAACAGTGCTTGCACTGACTTTAACAACGACGCAAAATGGTACCCAGAATTCCTGCATCCTCTCGGCCTCCAGCCTATCACTGTCAGTCACCGCACAGGCTACATGCATCACACTGGCTAATAAGTTAGCAGCTCACATCAGTTGCACCACCCTCTTGAAGTAAACCATCACATTGATCAGATCAGAGTCCCTTTGGTATGCACGGTGGCTGCATGCCAACATCCTCATCACTGACATTCCACCCACGTCTCTCTAGTTGCTGTCCGCCCCGATAGCTGAGTGGTCAGCATTTTTTAATATGTGACTTGTAAGTACTGCATCTTTTTCCAGTCAGTACAAACTTTAATTTTATTAATGTATTATATACTTAATATGTTTTAGAACAGTTAGTCTAATTCTGAAGACGACGCTCATAGTAGCATAGAAACTTGGTCAATTTTGACTTAATATTTGTGATCAAGGTCTTATTTGTTCTAATATAATTCTGACATGGTCACTGAACCTTATCATCTATGTTCAGAGTTTTATATTTAGATAAGATATCTGTATGGTGCGATAAGTGGCAATTGACCCTGAATAAGGAAAAGTGTGAAGTTATTAACATGAGAACTAAAAGACATCAGCTAAATTTCGATTACACGATAAGTCACACAAATTTGAAAGTTGTAAATTCAGCTAAGTACTGAGGGATTACAATTGCAAATAACCTAAACTGGAATGATCAAATAGATAATATTGTGGGTAGAGCAAACCAAAGACTGCGATTCATTGGCAGAACACTTAGAAGATGCAATAGGTCTACTAAAGAGACTGCTTACACCACGCTTGTCCACCCTATTCTGGAGTATTGCTGTGTGGTGTGGGATCCACATCAGGTCTTGTGGAAGTGCCTGCCATGGTAAAATTGGTTACGCGCATCTGCACCTCATTGCCTTCGAGAAACGGGCTATGATGCGACAGGTCAGGCAAACTTTCCATACACAATGCCAGTGCTGACTGACCGCCACATTGCCTTGTTGACCTCAGCATTGCTTCAACAGTTCCTCCCTTGGGCTCCACACATTATGTGGGGGGGGGGGGGGGCATTTTAGTGGCTGGCTGTCGACCACAACAACAACATCGCTGACCACTGAGAGCAACTGATTGGACTCTGACTGTTCAGCTAGCACTGTACTCTGATCATGTGCAGATGTCTCATGTGAACATTTTCAGTAGAATGTTTGTTACTTTATGTACATATCTTTGATTTTCTACACCTGTCCGTATCCCAAATTCTCACAGAAATTTTTGGAACAGCGGGTGAAATGTAGGTGTCAACGTCATTGCTTATTGGTCTGTGGTATCTTATCATCAGTGAGTGACTTGAACTGGATATGGCATATCTGAAGAAAGTTGTGGACTCTCTTTCTGCATGAATTAAGACCATTATCAAGTAATGTGAAGTTTCCTGGAAGTGGCTCAGTTTTTGTTCGATATACTTAATAATGTATTTGGAAATAATTATGAGAATTTCTTGTATAAAATGTTTAAAGTGCTTTAATATACTAATGGTAATAATTTTTTTCTGTTGTTATACTTCTCTTGAGCATAACACACAAGAAATTAAGTTACAGCATTTGAATAGCAGTTATCTGAAAATTTGAGAAGTACATATGTCGTGAAATTGATTTAAGAACTACGATTGCTGTTCACCCTGTCCACCAGATCATTTATGTATACAGAAAATAAGAGCAGTCCTTTGCACTTCCCTGTGGCACTCATGTTGATACCCTTGTCTCTGATGAACACTTGCTGTCTAGGACAACATGCTATGTTCTGATACTTAAGAAGCATTCAAGCCACTCACATATCTGGGAATGTATTCAATATGTTTGTACCTTCATTAACAATCTGCAGTGGTTCACATGTCAAATGCTTTTCGGAAATCTAGAGATATGGACTCAGTTTGTTGCCCTTCATCCATGGTTCACAGGATATGTGGGAGAAAAGGACATACTTGAGTTTCACATGGAGTGTGCTTTCTAAAACCATGCTGGTTTGTGGGCAGAAGCTTTTCAGTCTTAAGGAAATGTATTGTATTCAAACTGAGAAAATGCTTAAGAATTCTGCAGCAAATCAGTGTGAAGGATATTGGTCTGTAATTTTGCAGGTCCATTCTTTTAACTTTCTTATATACAGAAGTCATCTGTACTTTTTTTCCAGTTGCTTGGGACTTTTCGCTGGACAAGATATCCACAATTAATGTAAGCTAAGTAAGGGTCCAATGCTGTAGAGTACTCTCTGTAAAACTGAACTGGGATTCCATCCGGACCTGGTGACTTATTTGCTTTTAACTCTTTTAGTTGTTTCTGTACACCAGGGATGCTTATTCTACTTTGCCCTCCATATACAAGTCTGTGTGAACATGAGATGAAGGTATGTTTGTACAATTCACCTGAATGAATGATTTCTTAAATGCGAAATTTAAAACTTTGGCTTTTCTTTTGCTGTCTTCTACTGCTACACCAGATTGGTCAGTGAGTGACTGGATAGAAGCCTTAGACCCACTTAGTGGTTTTAAATAGTACCAGATATTTTTTGGGTTCTCTGCAAAATCTTTTGCTGAGGCATGATGGTGATAGTTGTTGCATGCTTTATGCATCAATCTTTTTTACAGCTGTACAAATTTCTATTAACTTATGCCTGTTATCATTTCTGCTTCTGGTTTCAGACAGATCTCAGTCCCAATAATAATTTGAGTGCAAGAAATTTCCTGGGTGGCTGTAAATTTAGGTGCATGTTACAAATGCTCTGACTATTTACTAATAAAATTTTGACAGTTGGAGTGGCATTATTCTGAACATTGTCCGGTTTCACTATCTGCATGTCATTTGGCAAGTGTTCATCAGATTACCTCAGAGTACTGCACAGCACAAAACACCCCCACCTGCAGTGTTGCCCTAGTAGCTGCTTCCTTTGTGTAGTGCACCCCTGACCTATCAAGGGGAGTCCTACAATTCCCCAACTGCTGCTTGCAACCCCCCCCCCCCCCCCCCCGCTTTCCCCAACTGAATTTCACATGACTGTTTGTTCATTTATATCACACTTGCTTGACAAATATTAAAATTTTCTCTGATACAGTCTTTTAAATCTGGCACAGATGCAATGACATGAGCATCTCTCTGTTTGGAAACTAATAATACTTCTTGAGTTTGAATCTATATCCATTTCCCAATTGCATCCCATTTAAATGGGTATGATATACCGTGTAACACTGGTCTTGTACATTTATTCCTACTACTGGAAATTGTATTTTATTGTGCGATGTAGCATGATCAGTATCCACTCTTAGTGAGATACGCGGTAAAATAAAGCTATATTCTTACTGGTTGGAGGCTTGACATGTTGTAGGCCCTCTGGAAAGGCTCTTTGTGCTTTCTGTAATGTCATCATAATTTGCTTTGGATGTAATAACATTGCACTCGGTTGTGTATGAGGAGCATGATGTGCTGCTTCATGCAGAATGTTGACCTCAATCCTTGCATTGTCTAATCTGTCTGCTAAGACCTCAATCCTTGTATCATTTAATCTGTCTGCTAAGGTTCATAACAATGTTGCTATCACCACCTCTCATCTAGTTTGCTTCACGTGGTTTGTATTTTCTCTAGATCACTAATTAACGCATTCCTGGTGTTGTGCGCATATTGTTTTAATTCTGTTGCTAAGTTCCATGCTGTTTTAGTAACATTGAGTATTCCCTGCTCCATGTTTCCTGTGCATGTTGTGTGCCAATCTTCTTTTGCTTCTGTATCTTGCACTAACTCCTGCACATTTCCAGTTGTATTATTTAAATTTCCGATATCATCATTATCTGCTGTTCCAAATACAGTTTTTAACAGTCTTCCTTCTGCATCCAACTAACATCATTTCTTTTGTATAAGTGTTTGTGGTACTACTTCTGTTAAATGTTCCAACTGAGTCATCAATGTCTCATAGAGGAGTTTTAATTCCTAAGAGAAATGGAAGTACTATTAATCCCATAACTTTTTTATACAAGTACATAAACACAGAATACGACAAGTAAAGAAAATTAAGACTAACCGTAATAACTAACAAATACCGTATGTGCATTTCACATGAAATTCACACTATATGCTAGACCTAAGTGCATAAGGTACATTTTTGTGATGTTCCTTTTTCCTTGCTAGTTCTTCTTTTTCTGCAGTGGCTGAAGGAATCTGTGACAATGCGTCAACCTCACCTCTACTTGACTCTTCTTACATGGACTATAGAAGCTGTAAGTGGCAACTGACTGGTGAAATAACTTAACATATTCTACCCTCTTTAAAGCTTTTGTGTTAGCTTAAAGCTTTTGTGTTAGCCCACTTTATCCTGTACCAAATATCGTTCAAATTTTGTCACTAAATTATTCACAGTTCGCTCTGTGGACCTTGTTTAGGTTGAAGTACATCAGAAGGTGACTGCATTTTCCGCCCATGTATGGCGAGAGGGCCACTTCCAGTATGAACTTTTGATTTATGTGTTCTGATGACAAAGTGTAAATATACACTTCAGTCCAAATGCTGTGCATTTTCGTAATGAATTATCATTTTGTATAAAATATGGTGGACTTGTTCTGTCTGTCCATTCATCTGAGGATGGAATGGGCTGGTATGTAACTTCTTAATCTTCGGTAAGCAACATAATTGTTTCATTAGTTTGGATACAAAGTTAGTTCACTGATCCATCATAATGGTTTCTTCCACACCAAATTTCAGTAACCAATTGTCTACCAATGCCTGTGCTACAGTACTTGTCTTCTGATCTGGAATTGCTACCATTACTAAATATCATGAAAACTGCTCTATCATCATAAGAACATATTTATTACTCTTTTGTGTGCTATTAAAAGGTCCTAAGATAGCCAGTCCTAGAATAGAAACTGGTTTGTCAGCTTCAGGTAGTCACTGTAACTGAATTTCCTGATGACTCCAAAGTGCTCTTTGTGCACACGGTACGCAGTTTCTTACCTATTGTTCTACATTACTGTGATGTTTCTTCCACCAAAATCTTTCAGCTACACTTCTATCAGTTTTTTTTTCCCTCTATGGCCTGATAATATGTGGCTGTGCACTCGTTGTAATACTTCTATTTTCAGCGCAGCAGGAAGTACAATGTGAGGTCGTCACTTTCTAGACCTGCATTCCATGCATAAAATGGATACTATGCTAGGGCCCCCTGTTTTCCACAAAGCCCAAAGCTGGTACCAGGTAACTTACATGCCACTATGGAGGCAATCGATGAATTGTTACTGTCAGGGATTGTACGACCTATGGACAGTACTTGGGCTTCCTCCATCCTCCTGGTGCCAAATGCTAAAAAAAGAACGGATTAGTGGGCTCTGAACACTTGCACAGTGCCAGATAGATACTCCGTACGCAACAAACAGAATTTTTATCCTACATTAGCCAGCACATTAGTTTTCAGCATGCTCAGTTGTCAGACTGTGTACTTAAAGACATATTCATGTGGCCCTGGAAGATGGCATCATTATACCATTTAGAATTTACAAATTACTTTTCATGCTGTTTGGGGTAAATGCTGCCCAAACAATGCAACATTTCATTATTAAGGTCCTCCATAAGTTTCCATTGTGCTTCGCTTATTTGGATGAGTTTCTCATATTCTCAGCTTCTTCAGAACATGTAGAGGGCATTTGCAGAAAATCTTTGAAGTGCCACAGACATTCAGAATAGTTGCAAATGACAAAAAATGCCAGCTGCGCAGGCAGGAAGTTTCCTTTCTTGGCCATTCATTGTCATGGTATGGCATTCAGCCAACACGACAGCATTCAGTGCTTTCGGACAACAGCATACTGTCCCCAGATGGCCTCATCGAATTTTGGCAGCACACACTTAAGGCGGTGCTAATGCGCTGCACCAACCAGTGGACTTGAGCATCCTTGGCGGGGATTTTATATGGTGAATGCATCATTCTCATGGTGGATTTTGTTGATCCTTTTCGCTTTGAAAGAGTGATTTAATCTATCCTCTGTTGAGTGTTTCATAGTGGAATGTCTGAATACAAGCTTCTCAGTTTTCAAGCCGCATCATTTCAAATAAAGACTTGAGCTTTCGATGGCCATCATTGTCAGGAGTGAAACGACTGACTGCTGGGGCTGGAATGGTTTTCTGCTTGTGTAGGCACGATTGCGACATTAGGCACCAGTCAGAGAGGGCCGAATCAATACGTTCACAGAAGGTGAGTTTGGCAGCTGATAGTAGTGTGGGACTGAGTGACATCAAGTTACGCAGGGGCCTGGCACCCGGTTCCCTGCAGGTGCCAAGCATCCATCATTGCTTACTTTTGATATCGAGAGACCGCCCCCATTCCCTGCTAAGTGTGTACGCCTGGTCTCTGTTGTTAAAATTGTTGCTGTTTTATTGTAATATCAGCTGCCTCCTTTTTAACAAAATCCAAGAGGTTGACACATGAACCAGCACTCTCATCTTTTCAAAGTGTATTTTTTGTGTTTTCCAGGCAGCTATGGCTAACTTATCAAGTTCCCTTTCGTTAATATGTCATTTGTGCACAGTACAATACTCTGCAACTGTGCAGATTATTTGACCTACATAGATGCTAGTGCATTCATAAGGGATACGATATGCGCTGGGCACATCAAGAGCTGTATGATCTTGAACAGGGTGCATCTTGGGGGCTAACTGGAACATTGATTGAACATTGATCTCAGCCCAAGTCCTAAGTTTCTGCTCAGTGCCCTACAGTATGGCAGGAAAGCAGCTGGCTTGGCCTCATTTGCCAATTCACAATGATTTGCAATGTCTCCCTTGCTATAATAATTCTCTCTCAACCCATGTCTAAATTGCTGAAATTCAGACTGTAGGTGATTATCAACAGAAATAATCTTTGTTGTATGTACTAATATACTAATGTACTAGCTCAGGGCCACTTTCTTGTGTATAAGGTGCTGAAAACTCTTGGTGTTCAAGTATCGATCAGTATGCATTGGTTTCCTGAATCTTCACTCCTGTTCAGATGGTTGGTCTCTCTGAGAAGCTCCTCGGGCACTACTTTGGACCTTATAAGGTTGTAAGACAGTTGTCTGATGTTACTTATGAAGTTGAAGATTTCGACCCTGACACAAGATGACGAAAGATCAGAGATATGGTCCACGTCCCTCGAATGAAGCCGTATAAGGATCCTGCAACCCAGGGTAAATTCGAAGCTCAAGCGACAGGCAACAAGCGGAAGGTGACGAAATGCATAGTGGCAAAAGGAGTTCTAAGAAGATCACCGCCAGGGTGAGAATCAGTCATCAGGAGTCGGGAGTATGCAGGACCAGTAACTCATTCTGGACGAGGAGGACGTAAACACCGAGGCACTCTTCCTTAAGGAGGGAGGAATGTTGCAGAAGAAGCTGAGTAGCACTGAGATGTAGTGGTTATGATACTCAATTGTTGCATGGAGGGTCATGAGTTCAAAACTCACATGGACTGTACAGTTTTAATTTCTGTATTCTGTTCGAGTACATTCAAGAAGTATCCACAAATGTCAAGAATCATTGTACTGGAATGTTCTGTAGCTATACAAACAAACACAAACATACACACAAAATTCAAGCTTTCGCAACCAACGGTTGCTTCGTCAGGAAAGAGGGAAGGAGAGGGGACGATCAAAGGATGTGGGTTTTAATGGAGAGGGTAAGGAGTCATTCCAATCCCGGTAGCGGAAAGACTTACCTTAGGGGGAAAAAAGGACGAGTATACACTCTCACACACACATATATCCATCCGCACATACACAGACACAAGCAGATATAATTATAATAGAGGGAAACATTCCACATAGGAAAAATATATCTAAAAACAAAGATGATGTGACTTACCAAATGAAAGTGCTGGCGGGTCGACAGACACACAAACAAACACAAACATACACACAAAATTCAAGCTTTCGCAACAAACTGTTGCCTCATCAGGAAAGAGGGAAGGAGAGGGAAAGACGAAAGGATGTGGGTTTTAAGGGAGAGGGTAAGGAGTCATTCCAATCCCAGGAGCGGAAAGACTTACCTTAGGGGGAAAAAAGGACGGGTATACACTCGCACACACACACACACACACACACATATCCATCCACACATATACAGACACAAGCAACATGGTCTTTAAATATGTCTGCTTGTGTCTGTATATGTGTGGATGGATATGTGTGTGTGTGCGAGTGTATACCCGTCCTTTTTTCCCCCTAAGGTAAGTCTTTCCGCTCCCGGGATTGGAATGACTCCTTACCCTCTCCCTTAAAACCCACATCCTTTCGTCTTTCCCTCTCCTTCCCTCTTTCCTGATGAGGCAACAGTTTGTTGCGAAAGCTTGAATTTTGTGTGTATGTTTGTGTTTGTTTGTGTGTCTATCGACGTGCCAGCGCTTTCGTTTGGTAAGTCACATCATCTTTGTTTTTAGATATATTTTTCCCACGTGGAATGTTTCCCTCTATTAATTTATATCATTAATTTGAACCCAACAATCGCGTTTGTTATTGTCACTGTTGTATTTCGAAATCTTTTCTGTCATCTTATTTTCTCTTTTTGTTTGTGCCAGTAGTTTCACTTTGTATTCACCTTCTCCTTTTTACCGTAATCTACTATACAATTTTATCCCGCCTATATAGACTCAATAATACGTCACCCACTTCCAAACCATAACCAAAAATTTTTTTCCGCTTTCAACACTACCGCTGCTATAAAATCCACCGTTTTTAGTCCACAAACAGTTCATTTCACCTATTAAACAACCTTTTCGTCTAGTTCTGATAACTTTCACTTTATTTCCATTTCCGTTCTTCCCACGTCTTTAAATATGTCTGCTTGTGTCTGTATATGTGTGGATGGATATGTGTGTGTGTGCGAGTGTATACCCGTCCTTTTTTCCCCCTAAGGTAAGTCTTTCTGCTCCCGGGCTTTTTTCCCCCTAAGGTAAGTCTTTCTGCTCCCGGGATTGGAATGACTCCTTACCCTCTCCCTTAAAACCCACATCCTTTCGTCTTTCCCTCTCCTTCCCTCTTTCCTGATGAGGCAACAGTTTGTTGCGAAAGCTTGAATTTTGTGTGTATGTTTGTGTTTGTTTGTGTGTCTATCGACGTGCCAGCGCTTTCGTTTGGTAAGTCACATCATCTTTGTTTTTAGATATATTTTTCCCACGTGGAATGTTTCCCTCTATTAATTGTAAGTGTTCTGGCTGAAGGCATTTCGCCCCGTGCTCTTTTTATGTGTAAGTGCTGAATAAACCTTCCTTAAGTGAAGTTAGTGTTCATCATTCGTCTAATTACACCTTCTTCTACTACGGGACAGTATGATATCTTCCTGTTTATGTGTTTCTGAGAAAAAGTATAACACAGGAGGAGGCTTATTCACTGATAATCAGTTTCTTAATTTTTTATAATAATGCAGTGTATGACCTAATGTAATTTCTAATATAGTAGTTCATTATTATATTACATGATTTGAGACAATCTATTGCTGTAATGACTTTGTGACATTATTATTATTATTTGGGATATTAAATTTTGCGTTTTTTTTTTTTTTTTTTTTTTTTTTAAATGTACAGCAGTATGTTCTTTGTTATTAGGTGTCTGCACACTATCCACTGTCACATGTAAGTTACCACAATGTGTCCTGTTCTCCATTACCTTTGAAGAAAGATGCTTCATACCCACTGTACTCTCAGTTCTTCAGCTACTCACAAAGAGATGGTAAATATAGTCACCAATACAGAGAAAATGGTAGTGGATTACTTGTACCTGATAAATACAAGATATTGTACCTTGTGACTGTGAATATGATTTTTTGAATAAGAACAAAGAAGAATCTTTATTTTGTTTGGTTTATAAAAAAAACGACAGTGACATTTTTGAAACTGAAATCAGACATGAGCATACTGACAATATTTTTTGATCCAGTGATTCCAAAATATTTATTTAGTAACTGAATTTACATTATTTATAAATATTTAATGAAGTGTGTTTGGTCATTATACTCTAGAATAAGACAGATTGCTACTTACCGTAAATAAGACACATTAAGTTGCAGACAGTTGCAATTAAAAGACACGTTCATAAAACTTTTGGCCACAGCCTTCATCAGTAAGAGAGACACACACCATTCATACACAGAAGCAAGCACACCTCATGCAGACTGACTGCCATCTCCAGCATGTTAGGCCGGAATGCATTCAGGCCCAAGATGCTGGAGTTGGCAGTTCTGTGCATTAGGTGTGCTTGCTGCTGAGTATAAATGGTGTGTGTATCTCATTTACTGATGGAAGGCTGTGGCCAAAAGCTATATGTAAGTGTCTTTTAATTGTATCTGTCTGCAACTTGTCTTTACGGTAGGTGATGACCTGTCTTTTCCTACATTGTTGGTATTCCTAGGTGGAGTTTCCATTGTTTTATACTCTAGAATATGCATGTATCTTTATAAATATGTAATAGTGCCAGTGTGTTATACCTTTGGATACTGTGCTAAACAAGATTTAAATTAAGCTAAGTTAAGGAAGCAGATATAATTTTGTGTGTGCATTGGAAAATTTGTATGAGATCCCCAATATTTTTATTAGGAACATGTAAAGGTCTCATTGCTACTGCTGTGGAAGCCGAGTTGCCAGTGTTGTCATGGTAAGCCAAGTTTGTGAGTTTTTGAAACAGCTTCTTGTGCAGTACACTGCTAATACAATTTCTCCCTGCCACTATTACACAGCTATGCTTCAGGGACAGGTAACTGGATAGGAGAGTGAAAGTTCTACAACAGTCCAACAAATTAGTAACATTAGTAACAAATTGGCCTCTGTATATGTCTGCATGTGTCTGTATATGTGTGGATGGATATGTGTGTGTGTGTGCGCGAGTGTATACCCGTCCTTTTTTCCCCCTAAGGTAAGTCTTTCCGCTCCCGGGATTGGAATGACTCCTTACCCTCTCCCTTAAAACCCAAATCCTTTCGTCTTTCCCTCTCCTTCCCTCTTTCCTGACGAGGCAACCGTTGGTTGCGAAGATTCCGTAGATTTTCCCAGCGTCTTATATGTTTATGCTCTGCACGGGTATGCTGCCGTATATGATCGTCTTCACTACACGATATTTTGGCCACCATCTTCAGGTGCAATTGCTGAGTACACAATCACGCTGAAACTGAAAGAACATCAGAAACAGCAGAAGATATGGAACCCTATTTTATCTGATATTAAACAACAACGCTCTGGTTTTTGATCCGTTACATCTTAATTTGTGATTTATCACTTTTGCCAGTTTCGCTTTGCAGGGCCGGCAGTGCTGCAATTCTTCGCTTCGCAGGGAGCAGCTCTTCTGCTTCTTGCGCAGGCACAGTGGCCTGGACCCGGGGTATAAATGAGCCCCTGTTTCTGATGTTCATTCAGTTTTGGCGTGACTGTGTACTCAGCGACCGCACCTGAAGACGGTGGCCAGATGGCCTGCCGAAATATCATGTAGTGAAGACGATCATATCCGGCAGTATACCCATGGAGAGCATAAACGAAACATTGTTGTTGCTATTGTGATCATCTGTCTGAAGACTGGCTTGATGTAGTTACCCAAGATAGTCTATCCCACGCACCTCTAAAAAATCTAAACAATTGCTGCAAATTATATCCACATGAACCTTCTTAACATATTCAAGTAGTCGTGTTCCTCTATAATTTTTACCCTCTACATTATTCTGCAATATGAGTGTTGTTTTTAACATTGGAGGCATATTAAGCTTATTTGGTGCTCAGTGCTTCTCTTGCATGGCGAGTAGTTGTTGTCCTTCACACTGTAGTGTATACTGCACCAAGAGTTTTCCATTAAAATATTCCCTGTAATTCTGTGCATTGTTATTCCAAGAAGCTAGACTTTGAAAGACATCAAAAAACACTAACACACCAAACTGAAGTTAATAAGAATGAAAGCAAATCCTTGCTAATCTTCATTTTGACAAGAAACGAAAAAGGAATATTTTTCATCAAGATTGATCCACTCAACATGGACATTGTTTTCTGAAACATGGATAATAAATACAACAGAAAAATACTTGCTTTAGCAACTATCTTGTATCAGATTCTTATGTTTGAAATTGGACACTGAATTCACCCTTTGACTGCTGTTGATGTGTTAATGCGCACCACTGCTGCTATCCCCAGGTGCTCTGGATGTGTTAAGATGGTGAAGGCAGTTACATCTGGTACTAGTCACAAGATGAAAGAAACATAAGTAGAATATCAGATGCCTCCATATAAAGCCCATTGCAGCAATAGGTTACTGAAGAGAGTAGCTGGCAAGCTGATATTACATTTAGCTGTAATGCATTCTATAGGTTGCTAATAGACAAAAGATCTCAATGGAAACTGAAATAGCTATACATTTAGTTACTTAGTGATTAAATCTTGTGAAATAACAGCAATAGGGTTTTGATTAAAACTGAGTATCTCACATCGAATCTTGTAAATATTATTAATGTGTACAGTGCCACAATATTCTTTTTTGATGAAATATTAAATCCTGTTAAAATAAGTACATCTTTCCATCGAAAAAATTGTAGTTACATCTATATTTTGAGGTATAAAAAAGTTTTGATTATTAAACATAATGCAATAGAAGCACATGTTTGCATGTTACCATTTGCGAAATACCTTGTTTCGATATCTTGAACCATTTATGAAATACAGTGTATGTTATGGCCAACTGGCTCATTTTGCACCTGGCCAGAACAGTGGATGCTACATGCACAACTCTCCCATGTATGTAAAAACCAGTATCTTGAGAATAGTATATATGCTCTCAACTTAAAATACATTTTTGATATGTTAGCTAAACTGCACACACTGTGACTGCAGTGTAAAACATGCCATACGCAATCTACGTAAAGTGTTTTTACCTCTGCAAAAATCTTAAAATTTCATTCAGTGTTTTGTTTAACTGAATACAACCAAGTGAGTAAGATGAATAACGAAAAAAAAATTCAGTTCTTTATCAAGCAAAGATACAGTACAGCATGAAAGAATCAGGCTTTTTCACCAAATATTTTGCTAAAAGTCGGGTAATAAGTATTTCTTTAGTGGCTCACATGTCTGCTCAACTGCATTGCTGACTGTGAACAGAATCAACAAAAGTGGAGCGAAAAAGTTATTACTGTGGTTCCTAACGACTGCCGATGTATTAAAGCAGTATCACTGATAGATTTGCCATTTTCCTTATTTACTCCAGTCATGAATATGTGAAGGACAGCAGGTTTATGGAAAGCTATGTATGATGATTTACCGAGATGATCTGAGAGTGATACTTTCGTCATAGGATTCTAACATCCTACCAAAAACACCAGGAAAGCTGTAATTTTTAGACGTGAAACAATATTGAATACTTGTGTGTTTGTCTATGCAGTGTTCATTTCTAGATGGGTTTTAAAGTGAAAAACGTAACCTCAACATAAACAAAAAGTGTGCAACGTGAGAGATAGCACAGGGAAGCAAGTCTGGAATAGTTCACAGGTAGTGGCCAGAACAAGGTCACTCAGCCCTGGCAGCAGTATATTGTGACAACAAAGCCTCGCTCTCCACACAATACATGTTCTGGTATTGTGTGGAGAGCGAGGCCTTGTTGTCACAATATACTGCTGCCAGGGCTGAGTGACCTTGTTCTGGCCACTACCTGTCAACTATTCTTCCACACAGACTTGCTTCCCTGTGCTGAATATACCAGGAGGGTTTTCCATGACAATTTCATCTGTCACTATGGGTTTTGCCACCCCTCGCCCCACCCCGAATACAAAATACACACATCATAAAAAGTTTTGCATCACCTTGGTTCTTAGAGTTCTGGAACTTGTACAGAAAATTGGAATAGAGATCAACATAAACATCATTTCCACCCTTTTTATTGCTCATGGAAACCACACATCGCATGTTGTACCACCATACAGCGAGATCTTCATTGGTGGTGGTCCAGATTGCTGTACAAACCAGTACCTCTAATACCCAGTAGCACATCCTCTTGCATTGATGCATGCCTGTATTTGTCATGGCATACTACCCATGATTTGATCAAGGCACTGTTGGTCCCAGTTGTCCTACTCCTCAATGGCGATTTGGCGTAGATCCCTCAGAGTGGTTGGTGGGTCACGTCATCCATAAACAGCCCTTTTCAATCTGTCCCAGGCATGTTCGATAGGGTTAATGTCTGGAGAACATTCTGGCCACTCTAGTTGAGCGATGTTGCTATCCTGAAGGAAGTCATTCACAATATGTGCATGATGGGGGCACAAATTGTCGTCAATGAAGACGAGTGCCTCGCTGATACGCTGCCAATATGGTTGTACTATTGGTCGGAGAATGGTATTCATGTATCGTACAGCCATTATGGCACCTTACATAATGACCAGCGGTGTACGTCGGCCCCATATAATGCCACCCCAAATCAGCAGAGAACTTCCACCTTGTTGCACTCGCTGGACAATGTGTCTTAAGGATTTCACTCTGACTGGGTTACCTCCAAACATGTCTCCGACGATTGTGTGGCTAAAGGTATACACTTCATTCATTGGTGAAGAGAGCGTGATGCCAAACCTGAGCAGTCCATTCGGCATGTTGTTGGGCCCGTCTGTACCGTGCTGCATGGTGTCATGGTTTCTAAGATGGACCTTGGCATGGATGTCGGGAGTGAAGTTACACAGCATGCAGCCTATTGTGCACAGTTTGAGTCATAACACAACATCCTGTGGCTGCATGAAAAGCGTTAGCCAACATGGTGGCGTTGCTGTCAGGGTTTTTCCGACCCATAATCCACAGGTAGCAGTCATCCACTGTAGTAGTAGCCCTTGGGCGTCCTGAGGGAGTCATGTCATCAACAGTTGCTGACTCTGTATCTCCTCCCTGTCCAAACAATATCTCTTTGGTTCACTCCGAGTCGCCTGGACACTTCTGTTGTGGAGAGCCCTTCCTGGCACAAAGTAAAAATGCAGACGCGATCGAACCCCGAAATTGACCGTCTAGGTGTAGTTGAACTACAGACATCACGAGCTGTGTACCTCCTTCCTGGTGAAATGACTGGAACTGATCGGCTGTTGGACCCCCTCCGTCTAATAGGGGCTGCTCATGCATGGTTGTTTACATCTTTGGGCAGTTTTAGTGGCATCCCTGAACAAAGGGACTCTGTCTGTGATACAATATCCACAGTCAGTGTCTTATCTTCAGGAGTTCTGGGAACCGAGGTGAAGCAAAACTTTTTTTGATGTGCGTAAATACAGTTACTCACAATACATTAGTAGATTGTTATTTCCTATTTATTCTGTTTAACCTGTGTTTTGTGATATGAATTTGCATAACTTTTCCTTCCCTTCATCATGTGAATGTATACTGTACTTTTTTGTCTTTGTCCTTGTAAAAAAAGGTTCAGGAAATTAGAAAAGCTCTTAATTTAAAAATATTTTTAAATTCCTGCTTCAACCAATCTGGTTCCTTTAACTGCTAATTAGACATTCACAGTAAATTTTGTGTGTGTGTGTGTGTGTGTGTGTGTGTGTGTGTGTAACTGACTATTGAGATACTCTTCAATAGGTCTGGATACTATCGAGATACTCTTCAATAGGTCTGGATACATTAACCCTGCCCTCTCCATCATGTTAGGATCTTATTTATTTATTTGTTACACTCTTAATAATGTAAGGCATTACAAACCACATTCTGTGACTTTCCACAAATTTCATTTTTTTAGTGTTGTTTTATATGTGGTGGACTCGGTGAAGTTTCATCTTTATGTCATTGTACAACATTGTGATATTTTTTTCCTTGTACTCTTCTGTCAGATTTTTAACCACTAAATATTTATTGATTACTGAGACTGTAAAATTTTTTTCAGTTGTAGGAAATGGAGCACCTTTATCAGTCATTGCTGCTCAGCCTTCTGATGTGACGACATTTACACCTGGAGCCATCATATCACATACACCACTGCCATCACCATCTAATTATTATGCATGGTTTTCTCAGAGTGAACAACGCCAGGATAAACAATATCACAACAGTCTTCCAGGTAGTGTGCAAAAAGATGAACATATATCTAATAAAAACAAACCTGTGGAAGAAATGTTTTGCCATTAATCTTGTAATTGCTTGAATAGACACAGTTGCTGTTTCCTCCTGTGCCTCACCTACCTACTTAATCTCACAGTAGTTCACTTTCTCCAGTCCACTCCACTAATTTACTCTGCAGACAACTTAAATGCTACAGTTTGAAATTCTACTGTAAGATATGTTATGAGATTGTACTTGATTTTAAGTGGCCAACAGTTGTCAGTGTACAGTGTTTATTTTTAGAATTCTCTTGTTGTTTAGCACTCACATGCTGCAGCTCACCTTCTAGTAACAAACACACTCATCTTATTTGCAAAATCTTATTATCCCTCTCTCTCACAACCTTGCTGAATTTATTTCATTAGTCTTCTTTCTTTTCAATCTAATTTTTATTGTGTTTCATTACTCTTTCCCTCCCAAATTTTATTGCCTGAACTACAAGCATCCATTATAAATTTTCATATCTCGTGGATTATTGGATAAAACCATGATTAAAAAAAAACGCATTTTGCTCAGAATCCAAATATATATATATATACACACACTATGCAGGATAACACTTAATATTAAGTATCTTGTTGTAGGAAGGAATAAATCTGCCTCATTCAGAGGACAAGCTGTAGTCAAAATCTGAAACTCCATTATCACTCCTCAAGTCTGTTATTAAGAAAGTAAAACACTCACACTATGGGGGAAAAATACTTTTAGCGACCGTAAGGCCTCGAGTTCTGTAGAGGACAGGGTAGAGTCATGTTGTAGGAACATGAGGAAGGGTTGTGAAGCAATTCTGGATGTGAGGAATTCTCGGAAGGCTTGTAAGGGATGATTTTGAGGTAGTGGTAGTGGATCAAGTTGCGATTGCGATCGTGGTCGGAACTGTTCAAGACCGGTTTTAGTGTAAGGTTTGCTTTTGGAAATTTTGGGATTGGGTTGCAACCTCCCTGGGATCCATAAGCCTTCAGCCTCTGTTTTGGTTTAGATACATTGATGACATCTTAGCCATATGAACTCATGGTGAAGTCGACCTGCTAAAATTCTAGGAATCTCTAAATGCCTTCTCCCAATTAAATTTCACATGGTCCTCTTCCGAGTCCCATGCCACTCTCCTTGATGTTGATCTCTTCTTCACAGAAGGCCAGCTGTACACTTCCATCCACATTAAACCTACTAACATAAAACAGTACTTACATCTTGACAGTTGCCATCCTCTCCATGTCAAACGCTCCCTAACATTCAGCCTTGGCAATCGTGGGAAACGTATTTGTTCAGATGCAGACTCTTTACAGCAATACACCACTATTCTCACATCAGCCTTCACTGGACGAAATTACCCGAAAGGCCTAGTTCAAAAGCAGATTTCTCAGGCCATCAAATCCAGTCATGGTACTGCTGATCCCTCCAAAAAACAATTTTGGAGCACACCACTTGTGACTCAGCATTATCCTGGTCTTTAATGTATTAATCACCTACTTAGACACGGCTATGACTTCCTAAAATAATGCCCTAAAATGAGATCCATGCTATGAAATTTTGCTCACCACACCTAGAATAACTTTTCATCACCCTCCCAATCTCCGCAGTGTCTTTGTCAGAGCCTATGCTACTTATGCACCGATCTCCCTACCCTGTGCCTCCTACGCCTGTCACCATTCCTGCTGCAAGGCTTGCCCAATGCACTCTTCTACCACCACATACTCCAGCTCTGTAACTGGCAAAACATATAATATCAAAGGGAGAGCTACCTGTGAAACGACACGTCATATACCCCATATACCAGCTGTTATTCAAACACTGTTTGGTCTTTTACATTGGCATGTCAACCACTCAATTATCAGTCAGGATGAATGGGCATGGGCAGATATCCTGCTGCAGAGCATGCTCTAAAACATGACACTCAGGACCTCGGTACGTGTTTCACCACATGTGGCATCTGGATTCTCCCCCAAGACAGCAGTTTCTCTAAACTCTACAGTTGGGAACAAGCACTACATCATGTCTTTGGTTCTGGCACCCACCTGGCCTTAATTTGCGGTACTTCGATCTCAAAATTTCTTCGCTGTAACTACTCCTCTCTTCACTCCATTTTAGTTTTCTACACCTGTCATTTCCTGACCTGTCTATTTTTCGCCATCCCCCTTTCCACCTCTGTTACATACAACACACTTAGATCTCGGTCTTAATAATTTTTGCAGTGTTTCAGTAGTAATCTCTGTCTTTCCTATTACCCTGTCTTCCACAATTAAGCTTTCAGGTTCTGAAACCTCTTCTGGTGCAGTCCCCAACAATCAGTCTTTCCTTCTCATTCCGTCCAGTAAGTCTCCCATGACCCAGGGTTCTGGGTGACTTTTCTGAACTGTACCCCTTATCCTAAACCTCTCCAGTCCTTCCCTTCACCCCTCTTCCTTCCCCTTCAACTCTTCTGGCAGAGGAAGGAGCCATTGGCTTGTATAGCTTGTAAAAGTTAAACCTTTGTGTTATAACTAGGAATAACACAGTAAATATACCACCATTCTATGGTTTATTTACACAGCACTGATACAAAAAGTCTGTTACCAAGCGCCAAATTGTAGATGAACACTTTAAGGAAAATTATATAAATTGGTGGTTATTATACCAATGTCCAGGAAGTGCAAGTGAAATGCAGAATTCCAGCGGAAATCACAAGTCCGTTAAGATGGATTTAATAGTGATGGATACCAGACCCCTTCCCCCTTGGGGAAGCATATGCTGCAAATGAACGCCACATGCGTGGGGTCCTCCTCCTGAGTCCTCAGCAGCATTGGTGACGCAGAGCACAGGAGCATAATATGAAATGCCCTAGCTGGGGTTGAAGGTTGTATGTTGAAAGTGCAGACCATCCTTTCGGCTTCTCCATTCAATTGTGGATGGAAGGGGGGGGGGGGGTGTTAGAATGTTGTGAATGCCATGCTGGGCACATAAACCACAAAACTCTTTGCTACGGAATTGTGGGCCATTGTCAGTTACAAGCACTTCTGGCAAACCTTCAATAGCAAAAATTTTTTGTAAGTTTCTGGTGGTTGACATGGCATTGCATCGGACAGTGTACGGAAATTGGGAGTAAGCATCAACTACTATCAAGAACATGGCATTAAACACTGTCCTGGCAAAATCAATGTGTACCCACTCCCAAGGAATAGCACATGGTGACAAATAAGCAAATGAATGTAATGGGGCTGCCTGCTGGCTTTGACAGGATGTAAATGTTTGTGTCAGTCATTCGGTTCATGCAAGGCCAGTAAGTTAACCTGCGAGCTATGACCTTAATTCAGAATATACCCCCCCCCCCCCCCAATCTCCCCCCAGAGATCTTGGTACAATAGTTGCAGGACAAGCTGACGTAAAGGATAAAGAACGAGAACTCGTGGGAGTCTGTCATTGGAAACAAATAAGAGTTAATCCATCAATCAACTTGAGCTGATGACAGGAATTAAAGAACTGTCAGAATTGTGTGGGAGCCTTGGGAGGTTGTCATTTTTGCCATCCATGAAGTATGTGACTCCGGACTTGTTGTAGTACCTCATCGCTATCGGTTGCGTCTGCGACGCAGGAGCCTGTAATGGGAAGAGAATCTATGGCAGCTGCTGCTTCTTCATCAATGTGAAAACACAGAGTTTCTTCTTTGTCGAACTTTGGATCAGGTCCCTATGGAAGGCGAAAGAGAGGGCATCACTGTTGGCATCTTCAGTTGTGTTGTGGAAGTGAATCTCATACTGGTAGCATGCCAAAAATAAATCCCAGCACTGGAGGCAGTGAGCAGTCCTGTCTGGAATCTTTGCTGCTGGACTGATTAATGAGATCAGTGGTTTATGGCCTGTGACGAGGTGAAACTTTGTGTCATATACAAAAATGTGGAATATCTTTAATTTGAAGATGATATCCAGCAGTTGTTTTCTATTTGGGTGTACCTGCATTGGATGTCAGTCAATGTTTTCGATGCATAGGCCACAGGGTGCTCAGAGCCATCCAGGTTCTCCCAGTTACGGTGATGTTGTCTAAATAGTTAATGCATCCATCCGTTCTGAGTGCTAATTGTTCAAAAAAAACATTGAAAAGGCACATTCTGTACCAAACATTAGGCATTTCAAATGATAAAGCCCATGTAGTGTGTTAAGTGTAAGAAACTGTTGAGGTTCTGCATCAAGGGGAAGTTGGGGGTGTGCATGAAGTAGGTTTGCTTTAGAGAAGAAGTTGCTACCTTTTAATTTTGACAGTAATTCTTCCAGCTTTGGAATAGCGTATGTCTCAGTCTCTGATTTTGCATTGACAGTTACTTTAAAACCAATTCTTCCTTTACTTGGTCTCGATAGCTAATGGAATGATTTTCCCCAATGGCTGTCACAGTATGATTAATGGGGTAGCCCATTGAATAGAAGGAATAGGTTCTAGGACTCCGATTGCAGTTAGGCGGGGTAGCCCATTGTCTAGAAGGAATAGGTTCGAGGACTCCAATTGCAGTTAGGCGATCCAATTCTTCCTTTACTTGGTCACGATAGCTAATTGAATGATGCAGGCCTAAAAATATCGAGGCCATGCATTATGCTTCAGTGCAATGTGCGGCTCAAAATCCTGTGCGGTTCCAGTTCTTGGGTGAACAGGTCCTTATAATCCTGGCAAAGTGTCTCTAGGTCTGAGTATGGAACATCTTCGGATACCAATTTCACAGAATCGTCTATTGAAAATCCACAGTTCTGAAAAGAGTTCAAGTCCAAACCAGTTCTCCGTGAAATCACTGTTAATGACTAAGAAGGTAATGTGGTGGGTGACATTATGATAATGTCATTTGCAGTTTGACTTGGCCATGTACGGGGATGGTATATTTATTATACGCCATTAGATGCCTCTTTGTTTCTTGCAAGGGAGAAGCTCCAAGTTTCAAATAGGTACTGTAATTCTGCTCATGGCTGTGCCAGTGTTGTAATTGAACTGGTTTCTTTGCCATTTACACTTCTACAAAAAGCTTGTTGGAGGTCTCTTGATGGTCTGTAGTGGCTACCAGGTTAATATTCATGTGTTTGGTAGGAGTCCGTATCCTGACGGGCGTGCAACATACAGAAGCTAAATGGCCATTGGCAGAACAGTTTTGGCAGTAGGCCCACCTGTCAAGACAAGTCTTCATGTTGATGTTTTCAAAACAATCTGGACATGATGGCAATTGTTTTGGTACCCAAGACCGGTTTGATGAGTGGCTCGAGTGGGGTGGAGGACATTGTTGGTTAATGGTATGACATCCCGCCTGGACAGCTACACCTAAATCCCTACTAGTGTTGCCATTGGCTGCTGGCTTGGATGTGTTTACATTGACGGCTGCTATGTTGATCCACGACTCCAGTTTCTTGCCTGCTTCTGGGTCACTTCGAAGCTCTGTGCTAAGTCCAAAAATTTGTCTAATGACGGGTCTTCGAGTTGAAGTGCCTTTTGCTGGAAATCCCTCTCTGGAGTACCCTGGATGATCATGTCCCTGATCATTTTGTGTGCAAATGACTCCTTACTTTTAGGGGTAACAAAATGACACTTTCACCCGAAACTTTGTAACTCTGCGTACCATTCCCTGTGTGAGTCTGGTTTGGCTATTTCTTGTGCATTGGGAGGAAATTACATGGGTATGCCACTGGTAATATTTAGCCAGCAACAAATGACTTTTTTAAAAGGTGAGCTCTGAAGGTTTAGATAAGGGGGCCAGTTTGCACAGTAGCCGGTAAATCTCAGGTTTTGACTGTGACAAAAACAAAGATTTCGGAACACATTATGGAAAGTATATAAATTGGTGGTGGTTACACTGATGTCCAGGAAATGCAAGTGAAATGCAGAATTCCGGTGGAAATCACTAGTCTGTTGTCATTCTAAGCCCAGTGAATATTGTCTGAGTTCCAGTATAGAATTCAGATTGTAAGTCCAGAGCACAGCCGAATCAACATTGAATAGCAGGTCCACTGCAGGGTAGCACTTCCATGTTGTGGAGTAGAAACATAGCTCATTGAGAACTGGCTTGTAGATGTCAGTAGTGTCAGTAAATAAAATAAGACTCCATAGTTAATGGAGCCAGTGGCCAGGGTCGCTGTTTATTTCGGGCAGCCAATTGCTGAGTGACCAGTCGCTGTGTTTTGAAGCTCATGTGCTGAAGGCAACCTGCAATGTTAACAGTGAGCTACACACGGAGGAGTGCGGCCAGTGAAGCAGTTCTCGGCTGCATGTAGTGGAGCACGCCACTGTGTGGTGCAGAGATGTAGTAGTGGTGGATACCACACTGTGTGTGTGTGGGATGTCCAGTTGCCGCTTGGTGATCAGGATTTTTTGTCTATCCATTTATGTTATATTGTCAATAATCGATATTTTTCGTTGTTACATTCAACATTATGTCACTCTGAGATTCTGCTGACTTCTATGGAGGGGTTGCTGACCAATGAGATGCATGCCAGTGATCTGTGTTCTTCTTTTCCTTCCATTTGTTTCCTAGGTACAGCCTGCCTAAACACAGTCTTTATCTGCTTGCTGTTGTACCCATTTCTTAGAATGTTGTCTGCGGGTTTGTCAACTCAGTTGGAAGGCTGTCTTGGGTCACAGATGAATTGTGACCTGTAAACAATTGTGCATAAAATGCCTTCGTGCTGGGAGTTGCGGACCTTGAAGTGATCGAGGAGTAATGGCCAGCATGTGTAGGACCTCAACAGGAGTGGAATAGGAATCATCAGGGACCACCTGAAGATGGTAACAAATCTGTTTGCCGAAATACCATGGAGGAATTACCACATTACCTATGCATTATACTATGAACTGCTTAAGCATAAATAGCCAGACATCAAGAAAATTGATTACTCTTGCTGAAAGTTGCTCACTGATGTCTTACTGCCTGAGTGACAACACCAGATAAGAAATCATATTTCTAACAGTTACAAGGCAGTATAATATAAGCAAAGAGCAAAAACGATAGTCTCTACATGACACCCATATCACAGGCCTGTTTTCTGTAAAACAACATTTGCGACACAACAAAATTACATGATGATGATGATGATTGTGATGATGGACTTAGAGGGTTTTGATGGTTTGTAATGATGGACTCGGTGGGAAAGCGTCTGGCCACATGTGCAAACTTCCCAGGTTCAGTCTCCAGTCAGTCCTACAATTTTTACTTGTCACTTATCACATTTTTCACCTATGGGAATGATCATTAATGTAAAAAATACTGTTTTGGACTGTGGTTCAGAGTCTGTATTAAACTGTAGGCCATTCTATAATTGGCTGGGTAAGTCGGTTTAAAGGTCGGGGGAAGGCAATGACATACCACCTTTAGTAGTCTGTGTCTAGTAAAGCACTGTTGTGTTCAAACCAAAAGCTTTTCCATTTTTACATTGAGATTGGAAACTGTTAACTCAACAAAGGCTGCCATTGTTCTTTCCTCCAGAGCTTCAACAATAGCACCCAAAATCACTTCAGCTGGTTCTTCTCAGTTCAGCAAGCTACTATCCTCAGGTCAGCAAGCTAGTACCCCAGATTTTATTGTTCAACTCTCTGATGCACTAAGCACCAATAGAATCAGCATTTTGACTTTTGCCCACTTCTGAAAGTCACACTTTTACATCCTTGCCACCTGCAAGTGCCATGTCTGTGATGAGAAGCAGGAAAAGCTATACAAATGTGGTAATAACTGTGACAGAGTCCTTGGAGACAGATAATAATTTTTCCTCTAGCTTAGAAATAGATTTTTAACTTCATTTCTTCGTATGAAACTTAGAAAACTCATTACCTATGTATAATATAATTGGATAGACAGAAAAATCTACTCACCAAGCAACGGCAGGAGAACACACATGTAATGTCAACTGGAAAAATCACTTTGCAACCCAATCCCAAAACCTTTCCAACAGTAAGCCTGACATAGAACCCTGCTTTGAACAGTTGTGACCTTGATCCCACCTTAATCCACCACCACTATCTCAAAATCATCCCTTACTAGCCTTCCAAGAAGTCCTCACATCCAACATTGCTTCACAACCCTTCTTCAGGTCCCCACAACATGATCCTAACGTATCCTCTGCAGAACTTCAGGCTCTGGGTCCCCTAAAAGCTGATGACTCGAGCATTATTCCCCCAGCAGACAAAGAACCTTTTTTATACTTCTGTTCTCCTGCCACTGCTTGGGGAGTAGATTTTTTATCCATCCAATCACATTATGCTATCAAAAACAGAATATTTTCATTGTTACAGCAGCTGGGGGCGATCTGAATTGTTATATTATTCTGAAATATCAGGTATGCCGAGATTGTTTCTAAATCTTTTATTGATTACCTGTTTCAACAGATCTGTGCTTTCATCATTGTATCTGAAAGTTTAATAAACAGACATTCCAAGTCAAGGTGGCTAATACATATATAACCTCATTTAAATACTGTATACGTTAGTGAAGCATTGTAACATACCTTTTAACATTAACAGAAGCTCATGATTTTTATGAACTTGCATGTCACATGGTGATGTTGCATCATTTTACAATTAAAAGTAGCAAGGAACACCAGCATGTCAAACATCAAATAGCACAAATGTAAAACATATAAAACATACTTCATGTTGTGCTGATATCCTAGTGCACTCATTCACTTAACAGGGACTTAGCTATTATGATATTTGCACAAATAAGTCTGTATACGGTTGTTTAGATTGTGATAATCAACAATCGATATGCCCTTGCATAAATCTCAAACCACATGTGCCACAATAGAAAGTCTTTTGTCACTCCAAACTCTTTAAAATTACTTTGACAGAATTCGGTAACACTTTTAAAAATTGCAAATTTACAATAAATGGTGTATTGAAAGTATAGCATCATTTTTTAAATGTAAATTTACAATAAAAATATAGTTCACATTATTTATCCACACCCAGAATATGTATCGACAGCATTTGACAGAAATAGATCACCATATATTTGACTTGCTGATGTTCATTGCTACATTTTATTATGAAACAATGCAACATCACTATGTGCAATGCAAGTTTGTTAAGATCATGAACTTTTGTTAGTGGTACAAGGTATGTTCAGATGCTTCAGTAATATATACAGTATTTAAATGTGATCATTTATGTATTAGCCCACTCGACTTGGAATGTTTGTCAACTAGACTTTCAGATCCAATGGTGGAAGCACAGATCTGACAAAAACAGTAATCAATAAAAGGTTTACAAACAATCTTGGCATACCTGATATTTCAAAATAATAACCCATTAACATTGTAAACAACTGCTTTCTGACATTCTCACATGTTTTTCACTGCATTTGGCTATGTCCAAAATACTCCCACCCACCACCACCACCAGATTTTTTTACTCATCCAACATACGCAATATTCTAATTGATCTCATTGCCACCCCTGCTCTCAACCCTGCACTCCTCTTTTTTAATCATTATCCTTCTCAGTTTTTCTTGTTTGTTGCTTACTCTCTCTTCTTTAGATGTGTGTCAGCCTATTAAAAAGATATGACAAATTAATTCTACTCACCACACATTATTGCATTTAACCAGATTATTCCAGTTTTGCTTTCCTGTTTCACCACTAATCATCACTTTACTCAGGAAAAATATTTTACTTCTCCTTTCTTTCATATTCCTACATTAATCATTTTTAAATAATGCAGCAGCGGTGTTTGTTAAAACTCATTATGCACTATTGTCCTTAATGAGAAGCAAAAGAAATGTAGAATAAAACTACAAGAGGAAGCCCTATTTACAATTTTCCATAGCTAACATAGTGGAAATATGTCCGGTGGAAATATATAATAGAAAAATGTAATAAAAAAAAAGACATAGTCTCTGGAGCTTTGAGAAACTGGTAGTTTTTTGTTAACAGAAAAATGGAAATAAAAATAAAGGAAACTGGATATGCTGAACTTTATCTTGGAGGGAACAAAAATTACGCTTCTCAGTACATTGTCATTTGTCATCTTGTATGTCCAATTGACCTTCCCTACTCTTCTCCAACACCACATTTCTAAACTTTCCAGGTATTTTCTCTCCTGGTCCACATCTCTGCTCCACATACTGTGGTGCTCCAGATGTAGCACTACATCAGCTCCTTCCCTTACTCAAAGCTCAACTTCCTGGTCAACATTGTCCTCTTCATGTTGAATGAGGCTTTGGCCATGGTGATTCTTGCTCGAATTTCATTTGTGCAGAGACCATCCTTTGTCAGCAAGCTTCCCAAGTACTTGAACTGCTCCACATTCTCCAGTCCTCTCAAAAGGTTGTTGCCATGTTGATATTCACATCACATTTGTTTTCTTGATGTTGATTTCCACGCCATATTTCCTCCCAGTTCCCACCCACAAGTTTATCCAGTGTTGCAGTTGTCTTGACACTACCACGTCATCTGCAGTCATCCTCCTATCCTGAAGTTTCCACATCTTTTCAAAGCTTCTCTCACCATCCGTTCTCCATATAGGTTGAAGAAACTCAGCGATGGGAAACTTCTTTCTCTGACTCCTCCTCCACACTGTTTGTTTCTGCACTGTTCAATCACACCTTTACTATTTGTCCCAGGTACAAATTGAAAATACCAGGTTAAAACATTAAACACTTTCAATCAGCTTTAGAAAGAGGTGATGACATTCAGATAAAAGAAGAAAGAAAATTTATCCAGAATTAATTATCTATGACACAACATACAAAAAAGGCAACACCCATCATGGAGGTATACTCTGATTAAAATTACTTTGTTAATGAATGAACTTAGTGGTAGGGGTCAGCCGCTAGTGATCATAGTCCTTTCTTGAGGGCCACATACTCACTGTTTTGCCTGTTTTGTGCTTACATGCAGAGCATTGTCTTACATTGTTGGCTGAAAACACCCCACATCCCACCCCCCGCCACTACAATCTGTCAATCAAAAAGTAATTTTATGCAGAGTATAGTACCAACAGACGTCACTAGATCACAGGAAAAGGAAAAGATTGAGAATTGGGCTGAATTGTGACTGCAATCTTTTATTTATGTATTAGTTGCAGTTTTTACATACGACCCACACCGTACAAGATATTTCAGTCCATCTTCCACAGTTGTTCGAGCACAGTGCTACAGAAAGATTAGAGGAACAATAGTGGTGCCAAGATTGGCTGAGAACTGGGATTAATATCTTTCTACGAACATCTACCACATTTATACTGTAGATTGATGGCAAAAGTCTAGGTAGAGGCCAGTGGCGTACTCAGGTGATTTGTGTAGCAATATTGTCAATACTCACCAGAAGGTGTGACAGGAATGAAAGAGATGTGTCAGCTACTGGTTCTACACAGCCAGTAAGATAACAGCAAGCAGACAATATGTTTGGAAGCAAGAGATGTTTTAACATTCTCATGTCAGTATAGAAGCAAAATCCAGTAGGTATTTGGAAAAATGCAATCTCAATAATTACAACATATTATAAAGAAATAGCCAAATACAGGGTGTTTCAAAAAGAATATATCAGTTTTAAAGCATTGTAGCATGTACTACATTCAACTTACATTTAAATAATACACCAAATGAAAGAGCAACTCAAATAGTTTTGTTTGTATACCTGTGCACAATGGGAAGAGTTTGGAATGACAAAGAGTGATTGAAAAATGTGTCGAACAAGTGCGAGTCTTTCACGCTTAGCCCCAAGAAATTTTCGGTGAATTAACTATAACCGATGTTTCTTATCTTGATGTGCTATGGCTATGCCCTGTGCCTCAATGGGGAGAAGCTGAACAACACATTATTTGGGAGCAAGATGGTGCGCTGCCTCACTGGCATAACTCAGTACGCAACTGGTTAAACGACGTCGTATCTGACAGGCGGTTTGGGCGCGAGGGGCCGGTTGACACAGCATTTTATGCACGACCTCCACGTTCACACGTGATCTTATGGGATCACGTGTACGTGCCTCCGATACCAGCTGATCTATCCGACTTTAGAAACAGTGTTATTTCAACAGTTACTTCTGACACGTTGATCACAGTTTCGGAACAACTCGCCTATCGACTCGATGTGTGATCGGTGTTCCCACTGAATAATTGTAAGAAAAACTGTTTGTGTTTTTCTTTTATTTGGTGTATTATTTGTAATTGGAAGGTGAATGTAAAATGTGCTACAAAGCATTAAAACACATATATTCATTTTGGAACACCCTTATTTGTGACAACGAATATTCAAGTTCCACTATGTGCTATTAGGATGATGATGGTGGTGATGATGATGATGACTAAAAATAGTGATGCCACAGATGACAACCATAGTAAGCAAAAAATGTAATTAAGACATTGATTAATGTAAGTTTTTTTAAATTTCCTCCTTTATTATCAAAATGTAGACAATAAATGGCCTCAGTTTAGAATAAATAAATGTTAGTTAGATACTTGTCACTAAAACAATTAGTAATTTTGATCAGTTCATATGCTCCAGTTTCTCAAGCATGAGATCAAAAAGTAGTAGTATGAAATTTTTATATCAATTTGGAATCATCATATTCTTCCAAATAATCTGTCTAATGTTCCTGTTTCTTCTCCTTTCTTGTTCTAACAAACAGTCTTACTGCTAATTCTGTAACTATTCCTGCCATTGTAAAAACTTACTAACCCTGCCAGAATCACATGTTCAGTTATCCTGCATTTAGTCTCTGGTTAGGCATTATTATGTGTTCGTAAAACGCAATTTCTGCACTATTCTGCGAAAAGAACTTAAGCGGCTGCTAACTGGGGACTATACAACTGGCCCTTAGTAGTGTAGAGATCTGGCAAAAACTTTCTAGAATGAGATTTTCACTCTGCAGCGGAGTGTGCGCTGATATGAAACTTCCTGGCAGATTAAAACTGTGTGCCCGACCGAGACTCGAACTCGGGACCTTTGCCTTTCGCGGGCAAGTGCTCTACCAACTGAGCTACCGAAGCACGACTCACGCGCGGTACTCACAGCTTTACTTCCGCCAGTACCTCATCTCCTACCTTCCAAACAGTTTCATATCAGCGCACACTCCGCTGCAGAGTGAAAATCTCATTCTGGAAACATCCCCCAGGCTGTGGCTAAGCCATGTCTCCGCAATATCCTTTCTTTCAGGAGTGCTAGTTCTGCAGGTTCGCAGGAGAGCTTCTGCAAAGTTTGGAAGGTAGGAGATGAGGTACTGGCGGAAGTAAAGCTGTGAGTACCGGGCGTGTGTCGTGCTTCGGTAGCTCAGTTGGTAGAGCACTTGCCCGCGAAAGGCAAAGGTCCCGAGTTCGAGTCTCGGTCGGGCACACAGTTTTAATCTGCCAGGAAGTTTCAAAAACTTTCTGTTGAATTTCATTTTCTTTGAGACACTGAGAAGATATTATGTAACCTTTCTTACCTGTTACTCCTGTTAGTCATTTATTACCATTCTGGTAGTCTGAATCTATGTATATAATTATAACAACACTGATCATTCACACACCCAATCGACCACATAAACAAACAGTGATTGGCATTCACTCATTCAGGTTTATTGGGCTGAGCTCGTATAGCCCTGCCCCCTTTTGTCTGTGGGAAAGTTTTTTATGTCTAGGTGCAATAGGGGTTCCCCTGGCAGAGACTAGGGGTTCCCCTGGCAGAGACGTCACATAAACTATGTATACATTCAAAAATCAACTCACGATTCATTGAGAAATCATCTTAGAATGCATTCAGAAATGTTCAAAACCGCAATTGGGATGCGTTTCAAAATCGTAAGAATAATCGATAGACCAACGTGTAATGGAAGCTAGGTGCTGTATGAAACAGGTTTTTTTTTTTTTTCGCCCTTCAAGAATATGAATTTGGCACCCTATGAAATTACTGCCAGGGGTCAATACCCAAGTTTTCCCCCCTATTGCACCCCCCCCCCCCCCCCCCCACCGCACCCAACAGATTTGGGCCTGCTACCCGTGACAGTGCTGCCGCTGGAAATTTTGACACATGCATGGAATATGTACAGCGTGCTGTATGTTGTGGAACCAAGGACATCTTTGTTAGTCTTCGATGGCTCACATGAGGATGATTGGTAGGTGCTTGAAATATCGTGAAATGTATTAAACGATGGCTGACTGATTGGCCCAAATTTGTTTGAATGAACAATTCACTGGGAAAATTTAAAAATTCACGACTTCTTCAATGCCTTCCTTTATTATTTATAATTTTCACATTTCTGTCATATTTCTCTGAACAATGGGGATTCATTAGTTATATTGTGGAATTAATACTTTGTTCAATGAATGACACATCTTTTGTAACCATCAATTTCCCTTATAGCATCTTTGAACGTTTCCTGTTTGTAAATGATCTAGCTTCCTGGTCAACACAGAAATATTGCAATTAATCTTTGTGAATTTATTCCCTCCGCCACTCTTTGTTTCAAGGCATGCCAGTGTATACTCATAATATCACATGAGGTACAATTTTCAAATGAACAGGGTGATTTGAATGAGCCTTATACTTCTGTATGCAATATACTCAGTGTTTTCTGAACAGTCAGACAGGTTATATGAATGTAGAGGCAGTCACTGCAGATCTGAGCCAGCTTTTTCCCCCACCATGCAAAACCAGTGTGTGGCTACTGCGCATGCTGACATCATTGCACATTGCTACATTGTGGTGACTATATTGCTCCCATAGGCATACCATTAAGGGAAACATCATTACCCCCTTCCCCCCATCATCTAACTTATTTTTCACTTCTTCCCACCAAACTGGAATCATCATCTCACAGACTTTTTGTAAACTAGCTCTGCTTCTACTGTTATTGCCATTACAATTATTCCAAACTACTCTCAGAATTTATTCTCACACTTCATTTTATGCTCACTTATGGTTATTAATTTTCTAATGTTGACTAACAAAATCTGATTCTCATGTATCTCCACAACCTAATTTCTGAACAATCTTCATCGTTATCTTCATTAATGTTTCATCATCAGTCGCATTACTATTACGTGATAAAATCTCTCTCCCTTTCCCAAATAAATAAATAGTCATCAGACTTTCCAGTAACATCAGAACCATTATGGTTATTGTTAATTTCTGCTCCCTCATTACTCATGAACTTATTTATACTAATCTTATCAAAATTATTGTTGAAACTTCTTTCATTTTTGATACTTGATTTCTTGACTGGCCACAGAAATTTTTGAGCTGCACTGCTTACAGAACATATGCATCATGCCCCTCAGTTATGTTACCCATAAGACCTTGAATTTCTTTTCCCCTGAAACCCTTTCTTGAAACTGGTAGCCCGATTTCAGTTCACATTCTGTGCCCCAGACAGACAGGCAGCAATGGGTTGACCATCAGTTTCCCTGAACATTCCACAGTTATCTGATATTCTCTTTTCTTGGGTTATATTAATTCTCTCCTGTTTCCTACCTGTGTTTTCAAACTTGCTATGTTCACATTCATCCTCCTTTCACTCCAATGAAAATATCTTCTTTATGAGGTACAACATAATGTAAAAGTGAGGATCAGCGAGTTAGATTAATAGTTTAATTTTTTGTGATTTCTGTCACAGTTGGATTCACAAATTTTTATTTGTAGTGATTACGGACTACATTGTCGCTACTCAAACCATAGCCAAACATTAATTTACATTTCCACCTGTGCACACATATGCATTAGCCATAATTGGGATTCTTATATGTGTATAAAATAATAATGCTTGTACAAGATTCAGTAACTACACAAAGATTAGAATACTATTTTATACATGATAAGAGCACCAGTTATGGCTATATTATATATATGTGGTAATGCAGGTTAACATTTACAACGAACGCTATGGTTTGAGAATGGTCAATGTAATCTAAAACTATTCACCACAAATAAAAGGTTATGGAGGCAACTTTGACAGAAACTGGAAAAAATAAAATATCTTCTGTTTTCAGCTCTCTGATATCCATTTCTGTAATTTCCTGCCTCTCTTCTTTTATGATTTCCTCCATTTTTAGTCTAATTCAGTTCCACGCAGATCACCTCCCATTGGCTGATAACTGCCAAATTCACCCTCACATTTTTCTCTAAGGCTCTGTTTAACTTGTCAGCATATTTAAAAAGTTGCTCAGTGGAGTCATCATGTCCATAAACTAAACTGTGCTTTTCCTGGTAATCTTATTTTAAGAACATGTATTTAGATTAAAAATATTTGTTTAGAAACTTTTTTCGAATTCACTAAAAGACATATCTAAACTAGCATTCTGGCTTGCCCATGAAAGTGCTTCACCATTCAAAAAGTTCTTTACAAATTTAATTTTAAATTTATCGATAATTTCGCTTACAAAATTGTCACAACAATGTTTTGTTTAATCAAATCTTCAGGAAAGGTTTTTATAGGTTTTTTAGCTCACACACCACCACAATTCCTCTCAAAACTTTTTGCAGCAATATTTTCTTGCAGTTAAACAAGTTTCTTACTAATGTTAGATACATAACTCTTTTCATCCTCTAAATTACTAGTAACTAATCTCTTTACATCTGTAAATGTAGTTTTATTTACAGAAGTCTGATTATTTGTTTTATAATTAAAAGTTTCAATTTTCTCATTGAGATTCTGTTTATTTTGACGTCCTTCTGATTTAAAAATTTGATTTTCTTGTTTCATGATCCTATGAACTACTTCAAAATTGTCTGTGATGTTTTCAGTTTCATTTACAATTTTACACCCAGTTACAGCCACCCAAGCAAAGAGCTGTTTTTGCCCCAATTCTACCATGTATTTTAATTTGTTGAGTTCCTCCTTTAATTCTGCAACTTCAGCACTGTTATTTAACATTTCAGATTTTCACTAATCTATAACCAGCAATAGCTTGTCATCAGGTTGGTTCCATTTATTATTATTTCCATTTTATTATTAGTGTCATTTATTGAACTACCTAATTCAATTTTATTACTTAACCCTCATTTCAATTCATTGTCGTTAAGTTTTTGATTTTATTACCTGTTTCAGTCACACAGAGGCTCAACTCTTATTTTGTTTCAGTGATTTTACTGTTAGTTTTGTCAGTTTTGTTGATCTTCTTACAACCTTACTCTATAGTTTTTACAATCAGAAGTTTGCACATAGCCTAAATCCTCCCCCATCCTTCATAATTTGAAATTGGTTCCTTTTTAATCATGTTTGTGCAATTTTTCAGTTCAATAAAACAAAATCTTACAGTCACTGCTCAGAAACACAATGAAACTTAAAAACAGTACTTATCTTTTGCACCACACATTGTTGCAGTTTCAGTTCAGTTTCAATTTGGTCCAGTAATTATGTTTTTATGTCAGGTAGCACACACGGTTCATTGACTTAATTTTCACAAAAAGTTTACTTTCCAATGACTTTACTGGTGTACTTATTGGATGGATCTTAAATAACTGTCATTAGAATGCCAGTCTTGCACACAAACAATCCCAGCTGACATCAGCTATATAGCTCACCTGATATTCCAACTATGATATTATTTTTAACTATGAAAATTTGTGACTTCATGTTGTGCTGAATGTTCAGAACAAAGCTTTTAACATGAAAAATCAAATGACATAGTGGAATATACAATTCAAACTATTAATACTTGAGTTTTAACAATGTAAGGAAATGATAAATTGCTACCTACTGTAAAAATGACCTCTTTAAGTTGCAGACAGGTTCAACTAAAATGCGCTTAGAAATTAGCATTCCATCACAGCCTTCATCAGAAAAAGAAACACTTATACATTCATTCACACAAGCAAGCACACCTTAGACACATATGACCACAATTTCCAGCAGCTTGGACCAGAATGCCATCGAGTTCCCAGGGATGGTGGTCGTGTGTGTGTGTGTGTGTGTGTGTGTGTGTGTGTGTGTGTGAATGAATATGCGCATGTTCCTTTTTCTGATGAAGGCTGTGGCCTGAAGCTAATGTGTAAGTGTCTGTCACTTGTGCCTGTCTTCTAATTAAAGTACCATCTTCAGCGTAAGTAGCAATCCATCTTTTCCTTTAATTTGTTGATATTCCAACCTGGAGTTTTCATTGTTTAATACTTCTATCAGCCAATAATGTAAGCAAACTGAACATTTCTTTTAATCAAAAATTGTCTAGGTCTCATTAGTGTGTGGTGGTAGCTACTCTCAAAATAAAAGCTTGGACACATATTCTGAATTATTTCAATTTTTAATAAACTTTCAGAAATTTTTTGATTGCAAGTGCCACCCTCCGCTAACGCACCTGCTCGTCTTTTCCCTTCCCTGCTCATCTCCTTTTTCACTATCCGTTTACTCCCTCTGCCCTCCCCACTTCCCTGCCCCACAGCCTCCCAACGCTGCACATGTTGACAGTGTATTCCGTGCATGGTCCGCCAGACAGCATTCTTTCTCTCCCCCCACCCATACTCTGCTATCTTTTCCCCTTCCCCACACCCTCCAGATTATTGCTTCCGTTCTACGTGACAGTTACATTCAGGTCTGAGCTGTCAGGGATGGCGGTCATGTGTGCGTGAGCTGTACTTGCTTGTGTGAATGAATTTGTGTGTGTTTGCTTTTCTGAAGAAGGCTGTAGCTGAAAGCTAATGTGTAAATGTCTTTTTGTTGTGGCTGTCTGCAGCTCAACATGTCATCTTTACACTGAGTGGCAATCTAACTTTTCTTATGTTGTTGATATTCCAACCTGGATTTTCCAGTGGTTGCTTTTGCCTAATGGCTTTTCTTCCATTCCACAACCCTGTGAGGCTTTCCTTTGTTACTAATCTCTGTGCCATTACTCTTTTCAGTGTTTGTTCTTTCTCGTCTTCTCTGTGTTTATTCACTGCCCTCCAAATTGCACACACTTCTGAGACACACCATATCAATGATCTTGTCTGCACACAACATAAGGCTATGTGACTGCGTGGATTGTTGATGCAGCACCTGATGCCCCAAATTCTTCGCATTGATAATTATATTTTTTCCTATTGATCCCACTTCCTTCTTCATGCACGCGTTTTATAGCATTTATTTTCCACACCTACCCGTGCCACATGAACTTGTGATCCTCAACCTAACCAATCCCCATTCCCCCTCTGTACCCTTATCCCAATACACACATACTCTCATACCATCCATTCCTTTTCTCCCACATGATCTTGTCTGCACACAACATAAGGCTATGTGACTGCGTGGATTGTTGATGCAGCACCTGATGCCCCAAATTCTTCGCATTGATAATTATATTTTTTCCTATTGATCCCACTTCCTTCTTCATGCACGCGTTTTATAGCATTTATTTTCCACACCTACCCGTGCCACATGAACTTGTGATCCTCAACCTAACCAATCCCCATTCCCCCTCTGTACCCTTATCCCAATACACACATACTCTCATACCATCCATTCCTTTTCTCCCACATTTATGTATTTGTGCATAATTTTACATAGTTTCACACAGTGTTATGTATTTGTGCATATATTTATGCATTTGCATGTATTTTTATGTGTTTTTATGTATTTTTTGATGCATCTTTTCTGTTATCCAGCTCCCCTCACAACCATCTAACACATTCATTAGCCCACTTTCACGTCATTCCCATTTCCCGTGTGCCATCTCTGCCACAATGGTCCCCTGCTCCATTTTTCTGCCCCAATTCAGGAAAGTACCCCCTTCCCTGGCTAAAACTCAGTCCCACATCCTATTTATTAAGCGCTCCATAAACCATGGATTCCCTCTCAATGGCCCACCATAAAAATTCCTTTCTCTGGATTGCACCCCTTCTTTTACAATGACATTCACCTTCTGAGATTGCTCCAGTCCCTGGGTGTCAGAAACCTGATGCAACGAAAACACATCTCCATGGAACAGGAATTCCAGAACCACCTCTCCTCCTTTCATAAGATCCTGCTATTGTGCAATCCCTGATATATAAATGACATCTTTGAAATTGAATCCATTGCTTTTCAGCACCTGGAGGAGCAACTGACCACCATGGATATTTTATATCCATCCTGCTGACATCCTACTGCTGCCTTGGGCATCACTATCCAACCCGTGTCCTATCCACAATGTTCCTCCTCATCAATCCCTTCTAGTACCCAGACTCTGCCTAGCTGACCTTTTCAACTTGCCACATCCCCCAAAACACCCTACCAACACGCCAGTACTTAGACATTCCCATAACACCTTTTTTAACCTTTCCACCAAAACTGTCAGCCCCAGAAAAGCTTCAGTTATGTCTAAAGACCTCACCTTTAGCCCTACACTCAAATTTAAACATGTTGGACTTGTCAAAGACCCACTCTCCTCCTTCCAGTTCCTGCAATGGGAACAATTCTTTGCCACCAATTCCTCCAACCGAAGCCAACCTAATTCCAACATTGAACCCTGCCCCTCCCAGTTCATACCACCATCCAACCGTTATCTTCCCTCCTCCCACCTAACCATCCCCTGGTCACTTTGCACAAATTCCTTACCTTCAACTTGGCCACAGCATCCTTTCCCAGGTCCCTTTCTTAGAACACCAACCTTTCAGCAGAAGAAAGGATAGCCATATACAACTTCAAAACCAATCCTGATCTAATCATCCTAACCGCAGACAAAAATTACACCACTGTTATTGTAAATGCCAGTCACTAACTGGCAGAAGGGCTCTCCCAATTGTCTGACTTCACCACCCATGAACTCCACCAGAGTGCTCCCATCCCAGAAGTCAACCTAACTTTCAGCCCCTACTTAAAGCCTTAGGCCCTTGCCAGAACCTTTCCCCTCAATCCATTTCCCTCCTCACCATTTGATGCTCCAATTGTAGATGGTTATAGTGGCCCCACTGAAAGAATTTTGACCCTCATTAATCAACATCTCCAACCAGTTGCCCATAATCTAGCCTCCCATGTCAAAGATTCCAACCACTTTCTTCACTGATTCTGCACCATCCCCACCTCTTTACCTCACGGATCTCAACTTGTTCCTGTGACACCGTTTCCTTAGACATCCGCATCCTCCATGTCCGTGGTTTTACCACTATTGAACATTATCTTTCCCAATGTCCTCCAGACTCCATACCTACTACCTCATTCCTCATGTCTTACTAACTTGATCCTGACTCACAGCTACTTCTCCTTTGAAGGGATGGTATACAAACAAATCCAGGGCACCAGCATGGCACCCAACTATGCCAACCTGTTCTCTCCTTTTCAGGGATGGTATACAAACAAATCCTTGGCACAGCCGTGGACACCCGCATAGCACCCTTCTATGCCGACCTGTTTATGTACAAAGTAAATGATTTTTACATCTGAAAAATTAAAATATTCATGACTACAATAGTACTTAAATGCTATTTCATAATTACTGGTACCAGTACTCAACGACTAAGATAACTAATTTTTGTATTACATTGTGTCATAAAGCAGTTATTTTTAATATGAAAGATGACATCACAAGTTACATTTGAACAGAAAATACAAGTATGTTTACATTTCATTCGAGTTTGATTTTAATATAGTTGATGAAACATTACATGAGTAGTGATCCATCGTGAAGCCCTTACATATGTAATCAGACGAAAGATGAACTTTCATACATATGAGGAAAATAAAATGTGAATGATGTAATATCATAACAACCATATCAGTCACTTCATTATGATGTATCTTGGTTTGCTACATTAGTTACCAGATTGTACTTGTATCATCCTGCAGACCTAGCACCGTGATTGTTAGGGCCAGTGGTTATGCCCTATCTTTGTGTCTCCATGACAATATCATTCTAGCAGATGATGAAAGATGGCATGCCCATACTGTCCTGACCTACCTTGATACAGAAGACTGTACAACTATTTCCTGGCCAGTGTGCTTTCCAAGTATTTCACCCACTGAGAACATCTGGTCATGGGTTGCTAAAAGACTGTCATACCACAATTTCCTGTCCACTATGGTTGATGAACTACAACATAGAGTTAAAGTAATTTGCAATGACATATCTTTATCTGTTATTCAAGCCCATTTTGATACAGTACCCAACCATGTTAGTGCCATTGTTGATGCTAAAAGTGGCAGCCCTGTGTACCAAATTTCACAACTATATACCCTAAAATCACCTACCAGTTTTATCATTTATTCCTTTTACTGTATTGTAAATTAAAAATAAGTAAAATTCCATTATTTGCTATCTTTCCTACTATTTCAGTTTTAGTAGCCAGCCATATAATTACAGAAGACATAATCAAACATGTGGCTCATTTTGTAGTATAATGAAATAGGGGAGAGTTCCACGGACATGATACTCTAATTGGGGTGGCAGTTATTAAAACAACGGCGTTTTTTGTTGTGGCAGGACCTTCCCATGAAATTTCAATCACCAACTTTCTCCTCTGATTGTGTTTTGTGTATGACCACTTTCGTAGGGAGAAATGATTATCATAATAAAATAGAGAAATCAGGGCTTGCACTGAAAGATTTAAGTGCTGGTTTACGCTATTCAAGTGGAATGATAGAGAAGTAATTTTAAGGTGGTTTGATGAGCCTCCTGCCAGACATTGAATTGTGAATTTCAGAGTAATCATGTAGATGTGGCTGCACATCATCAGTCAGCAGCCGTAATTGCTGCACCCACACTGGTGACCAGTGTGCCAGTAAACTCACAACAATCACTGACACCTTTCAAAGATTATATTTTTATATTCATATGCCATTTCAAGGTAATGTAAATATATATTTAATTGTGATTTGGATTATTTCTATTTTTGGATACTATAAGTAATATAATTTATTTACATAATAATACTGTGTAGTTCACAGCTCAGTAGAACAACTTCAAAATAAAATGCAAAGCAGACAACAGACTACAAGAAGCAAAATGTCACATGTAATCCACTGTATCATCTGATGAGTATGAGGGTGAAGAACTTAAAAATGCATCATGGAAATTTGAATATTTGATAAAAATGTGACTAACGCAGACAATTATTTTAACTTGTCCTGTATCATAGACAGCTGCTGATTCCTACATGGATGAAATAAAGTTAGTCAGAAGTGTTGGGCTGTGTTGTTTAGATGTTGTACATGCCTTGACTGAAGATCATAGCTTCACTCTACACTCCTTCCCTGTCTCTCAAGCTGCAGCTTCAGAGTTGTTCCAGCATGCTTGGATCAGTTGTTAGTGTAGTTGCTGGTTGTATACGCATGTTGATGAGAATTTAAACTGGAAAAAAACACATTTTGGCAGCAAAATTTGGGGAGAGACAAATCAGTAAACTGACATATTTTACATGTTTTTATTCATTAATGTCATATGGAACCCTCAAGGAAAAAAATTTTTCATTGCTCAGAAACATGCTGTAGGAATAATATGTGGTGCTCTCTCGCTGTCGTGTTGTAGATGTCTGTTTAAGGCATTAGGCATTCTGACTACCACTTCACACAGGATATTTATTCCCTCATGATGTTTGTTGTAAATAATCCTCTGCATTTCAAAAGGAACAACATTGTACACAATTAAAATACCAGAAGAAAAAATTACCCTCATTACTCCACATTAAGATCGTCTAAAGCACAAAACGGGGTGCGCAGTGCTGTAACCAAAAGTTTTGATCACTTACCCAGTGATATAAAATGTCTGACAGATGTGAAGAAAAATTTGATAAAAAGTTCTTCCTGACAACTCTTTCTATTCCATAGAGGAATTTTTTTATTGTAATGTGTAAAAGATTGTGAGTAGGAATTACTAACTCACATCTGTGTATTAACAATTTTGTATATGTTCAGCATGTAGCTGCCATATTTACTAATTAATTTGTGATGTCACAACTAACTAGCTAACTAACCTGTTATATATTGTCAGGATTGGAATTATATGATACAAAAGATTAGATCCCACTATATCTCTTAGATTTAAAAAAAATTATATTCTGTTTTTCTCATTGAGGCTTGCCTTGTTTCAGGGTATGAATTGAACAACAACATTTACATGCCCTCATATCAGTACTTCTGAATGTTAATTCAGAATACATTGATGCTGGACTGAAGAAAACTGTGATAAAAAACTGGCATTTCTTCCCTGTGGAAGAATGTACCTTATATACGTAGCAGTATTCAAGTTGTTCAGTATTTTTGAGATTGCACTGGTAAGGTAACATGTCAGATACACAGGGTGAACCAAAACACCACTGACAAAATTTCAGAGGTTTTTGTATGCCAAAATACTCAGATAATACTCCTGAACAACCTCAAAAGTTTTGTCAGTGGAGTTCTGGTTCACCCTGTATTTTAATTTGAGACAACAGTTGAAAATCCAGTGTTTTACCTAGTTTTTAATAATATTTGTTAACACACTTGAGTCTGAAGTGTATATATAACAATAACAAACAAATTATCATCGTTTGTTACCAACTAGATTGAATTTGAAACTTCCTGGCAGATTAAAACTGTGTGCCACACCGAGACTCGAATTCAGGACCTTTGCCTTTTACGGGCAAGTGCTCTACCATCTGAGCTACCCAAGCACGACTCGTGCCCCCTCCTCATAGCTTTACTTCTGCCAGTACCTTGTCTCCTAACTTCCAAACTTTACACAGGAGCTCCCCGCAATATCCTTTCTTTCAGGAGTGCTAGTTCTGCAAGGTTCACAGGAGAGCTTCTGTAAAGTTTGGAAGGTAAGAGACAAGGTACTGGCAGAAGTAAAGCTGTGACGACAGGGCGTGAGTTGTGCTTGGGAAGCTCAGATGGTAGAGCACTTGCCCGCGAAAGGCAAAGGTCCCGAATTCTAGTCTCGGTCCGGCACATAGTTTTAATCTGCCAGGAAGTCTCATATCAGCGCACACTCTGCTGCATAGTGAAAATCTCATTCTAGATTGAATTTGCTTATTATTCCTCAGAAGTCCTCAATTAGTAGTGTCCTCAAATTCATAGTATTTTTTTCACATCATCTCGTATTAACATTGTAATAATTTGGAAAGATGTCATGAACATGTGAATGACTTGCATTTACTAAAATAATCATTGTGTTACTTCATAAGCAGTAATGAGGTGAGTTATGATTTTTTAAAATATGTAGCAAGGTTTTATATAACATTATTGTCTAACTTACTATGAGCTTCAGTGCATTAGTACAGCATTTTTCATGCATATAGCTCCATTGTCAGTCATTTGCCGCGTTCTGTAGGTCTTGTCAAGAGGGAGAACCTTTGGGAATGTGGTACGAGTCAATGTATACATTAACATGAGACGAAGATGTCACAGAAACCTAATCTGCTACTTTGAAAAAAAGCTGATGACCCTTCATTGTCATTATATACCTGGTTTTAGTAGCTTAACATTTATGTCATTATTTGAATTTATAAATACAAGAAGCCTTACATAACTTGTGTAAAATGTGAAACTGTGCCAATATTTAGTTTAGTGGAATAATGACAATATTATGAAAAGAATAGATTGCTACTCACCATATAGAGGAGATGTTAGGTACAGTTCCATACTTTTAAACAAATAGTTGCAGTAACATCAGCAAACACATACGGATTAGTTTTCACATTTTATGCAAGGTATTTAGAGCACATTTATCAAAGTTACTTACATTTAAAAATTCAAATAATAAATTAGTCAGGACTGGGAGTAGACTTTTAGTTTCAAATCTAACTGGGATTCATACCAAGGGTATTAATCAAAGCTAAAGGGAGCATTGTGTGTGTAACACAATGATTATTTTAGAAAATATAAAGTCATTCATGTGTTTGTAAAATCTTTTCAAATTACTGCAGTGCTAATCTGAGTCTAATAATATTGTAAAGATTTATTTAATAAATTCCTACCATTTGTCTTGAGTTGGGAGATGTGAAAACATTATTTTGAATTTGATGATATTATCAATTGAGGAACCTTGAGAAATAATAAAAACAAATTGGTGAAATTGAAATATATTTATTTTCCTCTCTTTTTATTCCTGTCATGCTTACAGTCCAGTCTCAAGTGTGTTTAGAAATATTGTTGCAGCATAGTTAAAGATCATGCTTTTTGCGAGTTCTCAAATCCTCTGCCAGATTAGGTTACTAACGCTACCACAGCAACAATGTACAACTTGAGTAGAGCAGCACGCATGGAGATGAATGAGAAATTTAATGTATTTTTCACCAAACTATGGACTGTATATTTGTATTTCCACCGAAGATATTTTAAGACTCATATATATTCGATGTCAGTGAGCAATTGTATCTCTGTAGCTCTGTATGTGTAAGTGTTTCTTCTTTTGACATTATTGATTTATTTATTATTTTTATGTTCCTCAATATCGACTGAATGCCTTTCGAGGGAGTAAAAGTATTTTTTAAAAATTACTTTTCCTTTAAAATTTAAATTAAAAAAGACACGAATCTGAAATATTATTTTGAACAAAATAGTTAGAAATTACTGCCTTTCATAAAAAGGAAAGTTTAAAGAAATTAGTGAGGAGAAGTAACAAAGTGTAAAGAGAATCGGTTAAGTTCCTGGTATTACACTAAGTATTGCTTTTATTTCATATAATGATAAGTTTTGTAACAATTTAATGTTCAGTAGTTATATAAGTCGTCAGCTGCAGTGTCATAATGCTGTGGATATTTTATGAAATGGGATGACACTTAATTCAGTTTAAATCAGCAATAATTGCAAATCTCAGGGACATATTTGTTTCAATGTGCTGGCAATGCCACATTCTTTTGAACCTTATGACTTATTAAAGAACTGTTGAAGTAATTAACATTCTGGATTTGTAATGTTTATGATTTTATTTCATTTTATAAAAAAGTAGCTTGACTTAACAGTAAATCGTGGCTTGTGTTATTTTCTGTTTCCAATTCTAATAGGAATAAGTTGTTAAGTGATTTAATAAAATAATGGAGCCACTACTTGTGTGGTCAGGGTGAAAGAACTCCTATTAATTTTAAAGATACAAATGTGACTGGTATCATTTGTTTTCTAGAAAATAACAACTCTGAAAATTTTAGATTTTACTATGAATTAAGCAGTGAAACAGTCCAGTAAAATGCATGTTTATCAATGAAGTCATTTCTGACATTGTTTTAAAATTTTATTACCGCTTTTAGAAGGATACGAGTAAAGGCAATGTTTTAAAAATGATGTACAATACTTCTGCATTGTGTTCATTTAGTAGTATGACAGCATTATGACATCACAGTAACTTGGAGGCTTCCAATGTAATTTGCATCATGACCACACAATAGTAAGATTTTTCTTTTAGTATTCATTTCAGTCTGCAAGTTCGGTTAATACTATATATACATATATAAGATAAATGTAATAACGTTGCTATTGGTAAATACAAAATATGTAAATCAAATTTGTATCACAAGTCTGTGTTTGCATGTAGATCCTGGAATACTGATTAATTTATTATTCTAACTCTCACAAACATAAAGCATAACTTAAAAATACTGGATGAAAGTCCAATATTTAGTAGAAGAAAAAGTTTCTTTTGCCAGCTACTTGATGACTGTTTTCCTTTGGAAAATTTGTGCAGTCCTCTTATGTGGATGAAATAGCTAAAAATGTGATGATATTCTTTAAATAATGTGTAAGTTTCACAGAAATTAAAAATGAGTTATTGCTTTATACACAATTTAAAAAATAAAAGAGTTATTATCAAAAATTTAGTGATGTGAAGAAAAGATACTTTGAACAAAGGTGTGACATTAAGGAGATAATACCTGAATAAATTGAAAAACCAGAGGCTATTGAAAGTTTCAAAGAGAGCATCAGGCAACAATTGGCTAAAACAGGTAAAAGAATTACAATAGGAGAGGAGTGGATAGTTTTGAGAAATTGAATGTTGTAAGCAACACATGATCAACTAGGCAAAAAGACGAAGTAGAAATTCTTGGATAACACACAATTTAATTGATGAAAGGAGAAAATACAACAGTGCAGCAAATGAAACAGGCAAAAGAGAATGCAGATGTCTAAAAAATGAGATTGACAGAAATGAATGCTATAGTACAAATGCAAGGCTGTAAAAGCACACATGACAATGTAAAATATAGATGCTGTCTATTACTGTATTAAATAAATAGGGAAATGAAGCAGCTGTATGAATATCAATAACGTCGTGGCAAACAATAAAGACTGAAAGGTGGAAGGAGAATATAGAAAAGTCGTAAACTGGAAATAACTCAATTCCAGACAATATTACAGATATAAAAGAGGAAGTAAATGAAGATCAGGTGATAAATATGATACTTGACAAGAGTACTGAAAGACCTATAAGTAGCAACAAGGCTTCTGGAGTAGATACTTTAAGAAGAGTTGTAACTCTAGGATCTGTGGAGATCAGTTTTGTTGTGGAGAAGTGCAGGAACATATGAAGCAATGCTGACCTTACAACTTGTCTTGAGAACACTGACTGAAGAAGACAAATGTGATTGGAATAGACTTTTTGATATTCTGAAGGTAGCAGGGATAAAAATACAGGGAGTGAAAGATTATGTACAATTTTTACAGAAATGAGACAGCAGTTGTGTTTGTACAGCAAATTTGACTAACAAACGTGTCTAAACAGAAGTCAGGTTGATTTAGAAGTAAGAAAATTCATCAACAGTATAGAAAACCTTTTCCTTCAGTCAGGATTCTATGATCTTTTGAAACTTATTAGTTTTCAACTGCCTCATCCCATTTGGTGATTTGTTAAAAAGAAATCTTCCTATGCACAAGAGATTTCTGTAATCTAGTCCAGGGAATATTCAAAGAGTGCTTGTTCCTAGCATTGTAAGAGTGAACATTCAATCTTGTCTTGTCTATCCCAGTTGTGCATGGCATGCATAAGGCTATGAAAAAGTTAATTATTTGAGACAGTCATTACTTAACATACATTTTGTACAAAGTGTTGACTCTTGGACCATACATTATGTACTGGTAAGGGAATTAGATAGGAGAAAAAGACACTAAAAGGAGCAGATGAATGATGTAAATTGGACAGAGAAATAAGTGACGATGACTGAAGTTGACATGATATAAACTGCAAACTGGCAGAAGCAAGAAAAGCATTTCTGAAAAAGATAAATTTGTTATCATCAAATAATTATTTAACTGTTAGGAAATCCTTTGAGAAATTTCTGTGTGAACTGCTTTGTATGGAAGTGAAAGATGGGTGAGAAACATTTCAGACAAGAGAAAAGAAACTTACGAAATATGGCACTACAGAAGAACGCTGAAGATTAGATGGATAGATCAGATGATGGTATTCAGAAGGGGAGAAAAGAAATTTATGGCACAATTTGAATAAAAGAAAGAGGCTGTTGGCTGGGTGCATCCAGAGGTAACAAGGAATAGACAATTTGGCAGTGGAGAAAAGTGAGGAGGGGAGTTAAAATTGTACAATAAGACAATGGTTTGAATGGAATATGAAGGTTTAAGTGGATATAGGTTGCAGTAGTTACACAGACATGAAGAGGCTACCACAGGATAGACTAACTTGGAGAGCTACATGAAATCAATCTTTGGACTGAAGACCACAACAAGAAGAAGATTTGGTGCTATTGTAAAAGAATCATGTTTATATAATACAAACTTTATTATAAAATAATTTAATTGGATAGATAAAAAATCTACTCGCCAAGCGGCAGCAGAACGCACGCATAAGACGGTTGTAATAGTAAGCTTTCAGAGCCAGTGGCTCCTTCTTGAGGCAGAAGGCTTAAGGGGAAGAAAGAGGGGTGATGAAAAGAACTGGAGAGGTCTAGGAAAAGGGGTAGATTTCGTGAAAGTCACCGAGAACCATGGGTCAAGGGAAACTTTCCGCATGGGATGAGAAGGGAGTCTTTCCTTCTCATCTCGTGCGGTAAGTCTCACCTGACCCGCAGTTCTGAGTGACTTCCCCAAAATCTACCGCTTTTCCTAGACCTCTCCAGTCCTTTTGCTCACCCCTCTTCCTTCCCCTTCAAGCCTTCTGCCTGAAGATGGAGCCACAGGCTCCGAAAGGTTGCCAATTGCAACCGTCTTTTATGTGTGTGTCCTGCCGCCGCTTGGTGAGTAGATTTTTTATATATCCAATTAAATTATTTTGTCAATAATTGATTGTTTTCAATGTTATAAACTTTATTATAAAATTACATGTTGTTCCTGCAAGGTATGCATGACTTAATTTACAAGCTCCAGTAAAAGCTAAATTAGTGAGTCTAAAGGTGGTCACAACACAACTGTGACTGGTGTTGCGGAAAAGGAACAAATTAGTTATTTTAATTACAGTATACCTCATGTTTGGAATTTACCATTCAACCTACTGGAGATACACAGACAGTCTGCTCATCCTCTAAGCCAGCCGAAACACAGTGCTGAAATGATGTAGTGCTAGCTAATGGACACACTGCTCATCTTTAAGGGGGAAGAGAAGAGGTTCGTACTAGCCCTGAACATTTTACCACAACACGTGAATCTTTGACTGTTCACTCCAAGTATTAGGTTGGTTCCAAAGCTCATGTAAAATAAGTGTCTCCTCTACAGCTGTACTGCTCGTGTAAACAAAACCACAAATACCACTCATTTCATAACTGATAGCTAAGGTGTTACTCATAAATGTATAAAATTTTTGAAGTTTAGCGTGCTTTCTGCTGATTGACATTCCCTTAAATTATTTGCCTTTTTAAAAGCTATGCATTATATGGTAATTGGCTATTTTTATTCTGCTCAGTCAAAGATAGTTTTATATCTCTATAATAGATGGTGAAACAGTTGAGATGTCATATTATCCATGACATGACCACCTCCCATAATGTTTTAGAGTGCACAGCTTAAATAACTTTTAACTTACAAGAGTGTAGTTAAACCATTTTGTTTCACAGGAATAAAACATTTTTAACAGAACACTATTTTTCGATCCTGCTTTAAGCATGTCCAGTGCTAAGTACACAGGAATTTCCTACAACATGTCCTGTATGATAATGTGACCCCTTTTTTAGTGTATTACCAGCACCTCCCATTGAGCACAGAGACCCACTAACAACACCACCTATGCACACATTGTAGTCAGTGTCTGTTTACCATACAGCCCTGGGTACTAAGTATGTAAACTTAGAGCTTGCAGCTCAGGTAGGACAGTAATATTATGTTGCCCACTGGTTAATGGAATACTTTTAAATCACTTACCTGTACCAATTAATTTGCTACATACTTATCTGGAACTACTTCATCTGAAAGTGCTACCAATAATCGAAGATTATTGATCCACACACCTTCTTGCCTAACATGTTGGATGCTTATGCCACCATCTTCTTCTGCTAATGATGAGGTTTAATAATTATTATTAGCTCTATACTCCTAGTCTCTATCTTTCTTATGATTTCCTGTTTCTTTTTGGATGTCCATTTGTTTTGTTTAATCATTATGTAATTGCCTACTTTACCAGGTAATCTACTATTACTCTTCTTCTTCCTTTTTCTTCAGTAGTTACCTTTAGCATCAACTGACTTGCAAAGTATACCACACTCTTCCTAACACTACTGCCATAATACTATTCGACAGTTAGCTTATTGTTTCCTGAAGGCATATTTATCACTGCATAATGACCTTTAATTATGCCACTGGTTGGATCCCGTAACAATATAACTTTGAGATGGAGTGTTTCTAACTAGGTTGTTGCCAGGTGTTTTACCACCATGTGCAGGACCTGAAAAATGATGCCCCTCTTTTTAACTACCATCAGTCTCTCCAATAGTCCCCCCATCCTCCACCACCAGCAACATCCAATGACACAACAATGTAAATCTCCCATTATACTTATTGTTAACCAACTTCTGCAGTATGAAAGTGAGACTGTCATGGATTCACATATTTATAAAATACCAATGATATTTATTTCACAACAAAATGATTTCTTGTAAAAATTATAGACTTAAGCTGAAATACACATAATTTACCCATAAATAAATTTTTACTTTTTTCTAAAGTAATTTTAATATGTTAAAAATGTACCTAGTGACTACGATGGGTGATTATTTTAATATGACTACTAAAAATATAACAGTTGGTCTCTTATAAACACCGTTTGCCAGAAGTACTGAGCAATTCACCATCAGTTCATTATATTATAGGAAACTGTAGTTCTTGCTCAGGAAGTGACCCAAGAAAAAGTACACTACAAAATGCATTTGACAATAATATGGTGGAAAATATCGCCTTTTGACAGTTGGTTTCAGTTGACAGATGCAACTTAGAAACAATGCACAGAAGCTCATTGGAGTTCATTGAATTATTTTCTGAAAAATTGATAACACTGATGCTCCATGATTTCCTAGCAAAGCTATTTGTTAAATGAAGTCAGGGAAAACCTGAATGAGCGTGATTATGTTGTTAAATGTGTCTACTCAGAGAATTTTACTTTCGTGACTGAATATGAGGTTAACAGTTACCAATGGTCAGGTAGTGACGCAACAGTGCACCCTTTGTAGAGTATTACAAAGGAGAGAAGACAGCAGCGTGTGAACTGTGTCATAATTTCTAACTGTTCAAAGCATAACACCATAGCAGTCTACAGTTTTTTATTTATTTTTTTAATTTTTTTAAAGAAAGTTCCAATTTTTAAGAAACCAACCTTCAAACTGATATATAGAAGACATATTACTTTTCAGCTGACAGTGCACACTAGTACAAGAATGAAAATAATTTCATAAACTTCTGTTTCCATAGCAATTTTCACATGGAAACACAATTACGTATTTGCCTTTGCTGCGGAAAAGAATCTTTCAATTGTGTCAGTGCACTGTTACGAGATTAGCAGCAAAGCCAAGTTTTATGGTAGCCAAATTCTTCCTCCACAACAACATTTTGACTATCTGTACACTTTGAATTTTCAACACAAGAAGAGTACATTGAAACTGAAAGATTTATAGAAGAGTGCTTTAGTCAATCTGTTAATACAACAGATTCTCCTATGAAACAGTCACAAAAACTGGCTATGAGAGATATTTATGGATATGTCACTGCCATGTAAGGCAAGAAATGGTGGCTAGCTTAGTTTTAACAAAAGACGTAGGTCTTGATGAAGTCAGTTAACTTTCCTTCTTCCAGTTGGCCCATCACTGTCTTTCGTATATCCTGCAAAACTTGACATTCTATGGTATTTGTGAATGATGTTTGTAAAGTGAACCCACTAACACCAAGAGGAAGAATATATCGTATTCATGGGGATGACACTGTGAAAACAAGTGAAGCATTTAAAAAGATGTGAAATCCTTAATCACATACTGTTGGCTTGTGGTTTCGCAAGTGACATTTCAAATATCTGTGTTAACAGTAAATTTGAATGTGTATGTGTTAAGAATAAAGTTACGTACATTTATGCTTATATCAATAAATTTTACAAACATTAATTTTTAGTGAAATATTTACTTTTGAAGTTTTATAAAGGTGTGAACCCATGAGGGTCCCACTTTCATACTTAGGGAATTAGTTAACAAAAGTATGAAGCATTGTGTATCATTTTTCAAAAAAATTTTGGGGATACACTTTTTGATGAAATAAAAATTTTCATTTAAATTTCAAAACTAATTTCACTTTAAACCCATATTGTGTTGTATATCATACAAAAGCTCATAAATAATGCTGCAAAGTGACACCTCCCATCATTTTAACTCTTTATCAGGAGAGTTTCTTCAGGGATTTGAAATCAAGGCAGTGGGGCATTATCTGGTGATTTTTGATAGCTTCACATTGCCATATTTTAAATATGGGCAATGTATTTTAATAAAATTGGTTATTTTTCTTAATCTATACAGAGGCTACCTCTGTGCCTAGTTTCATGAAAATCTGAGGGAATAAAATCACTGTTATCTACTTGACATGAAATGGCTCTATGGAACTATTTTCTGGTGTGAACGAATTTTTCCTTGAATTTAGAAATTATGCTATACTGATGGGAGGGATACCAAAGCATCAGACTAGGTTGTCTGGATAATTGTGACATTATTTCGTTTCTGTTGTAATTGCAATATTTTTAGAATGAATAAATTTCATATGTTTCAGCATCTACTTTCCTGTGTTTAAATAAGTAAATGATGTACTGTTTGCATTTTCTAAAAGTTCTACAACTTTTATTAGCTGCCCCAGTGGTACAGTGGTCAAAGCAATTGGCGTCTGATCATTCCTCTGAGATGGGTCTAGGTTGAATCCTGGTGAGGCATGTGTTTGTCTAAAAGCACTGTCCCTTTCCCTTCCCTGGAGTCAGTGGCTGTAAATAAAGGACACGCGGCTGCTTATAGCTCATGAAGTTGCTCACGCTATTCGTTAAAATTCTAAGAAAGAAAAACAAAAACAACTTTTGTTAAGTACATTTTTTTCATTGAACAGTTTCTTCAAGCAAAGTTACTAGACTTCGAACATTCTTTCTCCTGTGTGATAAATTTTTGCATTTGGATTTTTTCTTGTACAGAATCTCAATTAAATTTCAGTATGAAATCAAAATGTGGCTTTGTTTTTATGTGCTTGCCCCCCCCCCCCCCCCCCCCCCCCTCAGTGAATAACGTGTAAAATTTATTGGAAGTGATATTTTGAATGATAGTTTTTTTTTACACGTATTTCACATAAAAATTATCACTCAGGTTCATCGTAAACCTACTGCACAGTCATGTTACAGTTCATTAACTTTTTGCTAGTCTTTGGCTTTACCATAATGTGCCAGGCATTGCTCTCAGTTATGTCCTCATTTTGAAACTTAATTGTCCTGAATTTTGTGCAAAAAAATCTGGTTACATTACATTAAACCCATTAATTTTATTAACATTTTAACACGGCAATAGTAATTTTGTAACATTAGGGTATTGGAACAGTACAGCGATTGTTACATGGTGTAATTGTTTAATTTCAACATTTTGCATTTTTGAATCATGAGACATGAAGAGGTAGCATTTCAAAATATATTATTGTATCATTCACGCTGCTGCTAGAAAGTTTAAATACATTAGATATAAAAGAGCCTGTATTCAGAAATAAGGAATATACGTAATGAACCATGGACCTTGCCGTGGGTGTGGAGGCTTGTGTGCCTCAGCAATACAGATTGCCGTGCTGTAGGTGCAACCACAGTGGAGGGGTACCTGTTGAGAGGCCAGACAAATGTGTAGTTCCTGAAGAGGGGCAAGGGCTTTTCAGAAATTGCAGGGGCAACAGTCTGAATATTGACTGATTTGGCCTTGTAACATAAACCAAAACGGCCTTGCTGTGATTATACTGCAAATGGCTGAAAGCAAAGGGAAACTACAGCTGTAATTTTTCCCGAGGGCATGCAGCTTTACTGTATGGTTAAATGATGATGGTGTCCTCTTGGGTAAAATATTCTAGAGGTAAAATGGGCCCCTTTTGGATCTGTGGGCAGGGACTACTCTGAGGATGTCGTAATCAGGAGAAAGAAACTGGCATTTTACGGATTGGAGCATGGAATGTCAGATCCCTTAATCAGGTAGGTAAGTTAGAAAACTTAAAAAGGGAAATGGATAGGTTAAAGTTAGATATAGTGGGAATTAGTCAAATTCAGTGTCAGGAGGAACAAGACCTCTGGTCAGGTGAATACAGGGTTATAAATACAAAATCAAATAGGACTAATGTAGCACTAGGTTTAATAATGAAATAGGAGTGTGGGTAAGTTACTACGATCAGCATGCTGAATGCATTAATGTAGCCAAGATAGACATAAAGCCCACAGTAGTACAAGTTTATATGCCAACTAGCTCTGCAGATGATGAAGAGATTGATGAAATGTATGATGTGATAAAAGAAATTATTCAGATAGTGAAGGGAGACGAAAATTTAATAGTCATGGGGGACAGGAATTCGATAGCAGGAAGTGGAAAAGAAGGAAAAGTAGTAGGTTAGTATGGATTGGGGGAAGGAATGAAAGAGGAAGCCACCTTGTAGAATTTTGCTCAGAGCATAACTTAATCATAGCTAACACTTGGTTCAAGAATCATAAAAGAAGGTTGTATACATGGAAGAGACATGGAGATACTTGAAGGTTTCAGATAGATTATATAATGGTAAGACAGAGATTTAGAAATCATATTTTAAATTGTAAGACATTTCCAGGGGCAGATGTGGATTCTGACCACAATCTAGTGGTTATGAACTGTAGATTAAAACTGAAGAAACTGCGAAAAGGTGGGAATTTAAGGAGATGAGATCTGGATAAACTGACAGAACCAGAGGTTGTAGAGAGTTTCAGGGAGAACATTAGGGAATGATTGACAGGATTGGGGGAAAGAAATACAGTAGAAGAAGAATGGGTAGCTATGAGGGATTAGTGAAGGCAGCAGAGGATCAAGTAGATAAAAATACGGGGGCTAGTAGAAATCCTTGGGTATCAGAAGAGACATTGAATTTAATTGATGAACGAAGAAAATATAAAAATGCAGTAAATGAAGCAGGCAAAAAGGAATACAAACGTCTCAAAAATGAGATTGACAGGAACTGCAAAACGGCTAAACAGGGATAGCTAGAGGACAAATGTAAGGATGTAGAGGCATATCTCACTAGGGGTAAGAGAGATACTGCCTACAGGAAAATTAGAGAAACTTTAGGGAAAAGAGAACCACTTGTATGAATATCAAGAGCTCAGGTGGAAACCCAGTTCTAAACAAAGAAGAGAAAGCAGAAAGGTGGAAGGAGTGTATAGAGGGTCTGTACAAGGGTGATGTACTTGAGGACAATATTATGGAAATGGAAGAGGATGTAGATGAAGATGAAATGGGAGATATGATACTGCATGAAGAGTTTGACAGAGCACTGAAAGACCTAAGCCAAAACAAGGCCCCGGGATTAGACAACATTCTATTACTTCTACTGATAGCCTTGGGAGAGCCAGCCCTGACAAAACTACCATCTGGTGAGCAAGATGTATGAGACAGGCGAAATACCCTCAGACTTCAAGAAGAATATAATAATTCCAATCCCAAAGAACCACGTCTGCAAAATACTAACACAAATTCTTTACAACTGAATGGAAAAACTGGTAGAAGCCGACCTCGGGGAAGATCAGTTTGGATTCTGTAGAAATGTTGGAACACGTGAAGCAATGCTGACCCTACGACCTATCTTAGAAATTATATTAAGGAAAGGCAAACTGACGTTTCTAGCATTTGTAGACTTAGAGAAAGCTTTTGACAATGTTGACTGTGGAATACTCTCTTTCAAATTCCTAAGGTGGCAGGGGTAAAATACAGGGAGCAAAACGCTATTTAAATTTGTACAGAAACCAGATGGCAGTTATAAGAGTCTAGGGGCATGAAAGGGAAGCAGTGGTAGGGAAGGGTGTGAGACAGGGTTGTAGCCTATCCCCGATGTTATTTGATCTGTATATTGAGTAAGCAGTAAAGAAAACAAAAGAAAAATTCAGAGTAGGAATTAAAATCCGTGGATAAGAAATAAAAACTTTGAGGTTTGCCAATGACACTGTAATTCTGTCAGAGACAGCAAAAGACCTGGAAGAGCAGCTGAATGGAATGGAAAGTGTCTTGAAATTAGCATGTAAGCTGAATATCAACGAAAGCAAAACAAGGATAATGGAATGTAGTCGAATTAAATCTGGTGATTCTAAGGGTATTAGATTAGGAAATGAGACGCTTAAAGTAGTTATTGAGTTTTGCTATATGGGGATCAAAATAACTGATGATGGTCAAAGTAGAGAGGATATAAAATGTAGACTGGCAATGGCAAGGAAAGTTTTTGGAGAAGAGAAAATTATTAACATCGAGTATAGATTTAAGTGTCAGGAAGTCGTTTCTGAAAGTATTTGTGTAGAGTGTAGCCATGTATGGAAGTGAAACATGGACGAAAATAATTTGGACAAGAAGAGAATAGAAGCTTCGAAATGTGGTGCTACAGAAGAATGCTGAAGATTAGATGGGTAGATCACATAGCTAGTGACGAGGTATCGAATAGAATTAGGGAGAACAGAAGTTTGTGGCACGCCTTGACTAGAAGAAGGGATCAGTTGGTAGGACATGTTCTGTGGCATCAACGGATCACCAATTTAGTATTGGAGGGCAGTGTGGAGGGTAAAAATTGTAGAGGGAGACCAAGGGATAAATACACTAAGCAGATTGAGAAGGATGTAGATTGCAGTAGGTACTTGGAGGAAGAAGCCTGCACAGGATAGAGTAGCATGGAGAGCTGCATCAAACCTGTCTCTGGACTGAAGACTGCAACAACAACAACAACAATGGACAGAGCTTGCACTCAACATGCCATAACGGTTTTCAGAGGATAAAGCATTCCTCAAGCGAGTTTGTTTCAGTGATGAGGCAACTTTTCATGTTTCTGGGCCATTAAACAGACACAATGTGAGAGTCTTGGGATCTGAACACCCCCATGTTGCTAGGGAGCTTTACTGGTATAGTCCAAAAGTGATTGTATGCTGTGGAATCATGTGCAACCAAATAATTGGTCCATTTCTCTTCAACAAGTCAACAGTTACTGCAGATGTTTACCTCGGCCTTCTGACCAAATATGTAGCACCACAACTGAATGACTTACAACCAACTATCATTTTCCAGCAAGATGGTGCACCACCATATTGGGGACAGCATGTTCGTCGGTTTCTCAATGAAACATTTCCAGGCTGATGAATTGGGAGCGATGGGCTAATTCCTTGGCCACTGCGTTCACCAGATATCACTCCCTTGGACTTTTTATTATGGGGGTATGTAAAAGATATTGGTATCAAACACAGATACGGGACATTGCTGACTTGAAGCAAATGATTCGTTATGTCATTGCCACCACTGATAACGCTATGCTACAGCGAACATGGCAAGATCTCGAGTATTGTCTTGATGTGTTTTATGCAACTAAAGCCACCCATTTACAGGTCTATTAAACACTGTTAAAAAAACTTTCATAAACACTGATTACTATAAAAGAAATGTTTTTAAAATATTTCAACGACTGCTGTTGTAATAAAATTTTGAAGTAGTAAATGGACTTTTTGGACACCCTGTATATTGTTCATGGGCTTAAAGTTTAAGGATTGATTCTCTTAACGAGGTTCAGACCTGCACGACTTTATGTGTGGTTAACAAACTCACATATGACTTTCATAATGGATGTTATTACATAGCTTACTGGATAATTTGTTAATGAGCTTAGGACTTGAAAGTAGTCATCAATAAAAAAAATTAATATTGCAACTTCAACAGTATTTGTAATTTATTGCATAGTTTGGTAAACCATACAGTTGCTGACATCATGTCTTCCAGAATCAAGTTAGTAAATATAAACTTATCTTTGAACTGTTGGCAGAAATATTCTTAAGTAATAAACTCATTTCCGTGGGGAATCCCCATTCTGAAGCTTCTTTTCCTAATGTCCCACTGCAATTCTAACTCTCCTCCTATAATCTCTTGAGGTTCGTAAAGTGTACTAGAATGCTCTCGGGGAACGGATAGGATGTATATCAATCCTTGGGCTTAAAATTAAGGATCAATTGGCTGTATGACCTCCACTTCCCACGCTGAACTCTTCATACCAAACATCGGCCATTGAATAGATGGCATTCATATGTTAACAATGCTGCTGTTACATTCAGTTCTCTCTTCTACATTTGAAATGTTACCTACCATCCTTCCCAACCCATTTACCTTGTTGGTTAGCGATATTGTAGAGCACGTAGAAAGTTCCTCATTATACATAGGGAATGCAGCCTTGTGATTTAAATTCATTGTGTACCAGGCAGGAATGGTGGCAATTACACCATCACAGCACAATGGCTAACATTCCTGCAAGGACTACCCAAGTCCAGTGCCCTCCCCAACACAAGCTTCAATTCACATCTTCAGCTTACTTTCCCCCCCCTCAATCATCACTATTGTGCCACGGCTGTCCAGCATTGGAATAGCACCCCAATGTGCGACGTACTGGAAAAATCCTGTACCTCAGGTTTATTTTTTCTATTGCTTTTTATTTACTTTTTTCACACATAGGGGAGGTATGGAAGGGAGGGCAAAGTGGGCTAGGCCTGGCTTCAGTGTTACCCTCTCCCGTCAAGGTATTAGTTATGGTGATGGGAAATCCAATAGTGGCAGATTCTTTTTTATTTATTTTATATTTTGTTTTTGTATTTAATATATTTTTATTTGTATTTCCTTTATATGAACCGAAAATACATGTACTAACACCGCGTTGTACACTAAGTAAACGAAACAAACATCTTGGTACTCTCCTACACTGAGGTAATATGTATGGGGTAACGAAAAACGTGCTTCATACATGATGCAGAAGGGTGCATCGCTACTCTTCTTACACTTCATCATCCACATGTGTCTTCACTCAAGTTGTATGTTATTCCACTGATAATGGGACATGTTCTTGTCAGCTCAGTCAATGGGTATCTTCTCCTACCTGTTGATGATCCAGCTGCGGGGATGGTCGCATAGGGCACACTCTAAGTAGTTAGAAAAATATTGTCCATATTTTGTATTCTGTACAATCTTGCAATGACGTTCTTGTAGGTAGTTCCGGAAGTCCAATATGTCTTTAGGTCCATCATGAAATAAATATTGTACCTCTTGCCCACGGACCCACATGAGTGCGTTGGTTGTGGTGCGCAGGAAATACTGTTCATCCGAAAGCCAAGGTGTGATGTGTTCTGGGGTTAGTCGTAGAAAATACGACAAAATTTGTTGCACCAGGCGCCATATGTCTTCTGCCGCACCACCTCTGAGACAGAGTTCACCCGTGTCCAGCACTCCGCAGTCTGCACAGAAAGGCCAGTCCGCCATATTTATCTTGCGGAGGTGTGATCGGGTGATCTGTTTACCACTGACTGTGATGTACCATGTTGATCGGACGTCTGCATTCAGTGTAATTATGTGTATCATCCTCCACACCACCTTCCAACTAACATGAGCGTTTTTGGCCTTTTCTGGGAGAAGGGTCAGTGACTCGTAACTGACTTTGAAGAGGATGCCTATACTGACGTAGACTCTGAATGCTTCTAATATACATCAAACGATCGGTATTGGAAGGATATGCGCTATGTGTGGAAGGTGCGATGTTAGGTAAACATTGACAAAGTGTGTCCTTTGAAGAATGTCGAGGTCTGGACCCGAATTTGTTGTAATAAGCGGTGATAATTAAGGGCTGCAGTGTGCCATATGTCGTCGTGAAACTCTGAGACATCTGATAGTACCACTAAGTTATAGGGGGTCGACACACGCTGGGTTCAGCATTTCTCCTACAGTCATGGTGACCAATTTGGTGACGACGCAGCTGCCTGAAGCCACACTGTATGTGGAAATCCATTCTAGTGCACTAGTTACATCGTCATGACTGCGGAGCATGAGAACCAGGTTGTCTGCATATGCTGTACAGCAAAATGTGAAGTCACATAAGGGGAGTTTGGTGAGGCGTTTACAGAGGCCACAGAGGAGCAGTTCCAGTGTCAGAGCGTAGAGTAAGGTCATGGTATTGACACAGTTTGTGTGGATGTTATTGATACCCCATAGGTAAGCCTGATCTGGTGACATGACTTGAGGTAGGGACTGTGATATACAGTTTGCTAATAGTCTGGTGAATATCTTCTTGTCGCAGTTGACAAGTGTCAGCCGGCGGTAATCATGTATTCAAGCACCACCTTCTGGTTTGTGAATCGGCATAATAATTCCTTTTACAAAGGCTGCAGGGAGCAGCACTGCAGAGGACATATGTTCCCGACAGATGTCTGTCAACTTGGGAGGCAGTAAATACTGAAAAGATGTATATAACTCCACAGGGAGCCTGCTGGGAGCAGGAGAGCTGTTCGCCACTCCTTTACCAATGGCATTGTTAACTTCGTCTTCTGTAATGTTATTCAATAATTCTGTTTGTGAATCCTGTGGGACAGTACCATAAACCAATCATGAGACTCTTGTCACGATCGCTGGGTCGGAACATTGAGCATAATAAAGTCATCCATAATGGTCGAAGAAGGCTGCACCAATACTGCATTGTGTGGTGTGGTGATGGCCTCTATTAGCGGCCGTCTTCACAGTTTACGTTCTCAAATGACGTGGTACATGGTGGGTTGTTCCAGTGCCAGTCTGTCATGTGTTCATGCTCAGACGATCATCCCTTTGAGGTGCCAGCACATACGGGCTATGATCTGTGCCTTTGCACACTGTACTGTCATCTGTCCAGTGTGGGTGGCAAGGAGGCACATTCGCGAAGGATGGTGAAATAAATCGAGGGTCTGCCACATCCAAGCAGTGGTCTCACGACCTTAAATAATCAAGGTTCTCTGTAGTTGGCACAGTTTAACTACCAACAGATTGGTGTAGGATACGTTGGGAGGCAGCGTATGCACGAACTCCACATGTCCTCGATGGCACGTTGACAATCCGGAGAAACGAGATGACCACGGTTTAACTTCCAGGGATGTCAGCTGCGCCACGCCTGTTGGTGACGAAGGGTGACGGCACACATATAATCCTCGTGATCAGAATAGGCTACTGGCCACACTTCCATGTCGCTCACTGTTGCTGCGAGAGAATGGGAGACGCAAACCCCATCTATGCGACTGGATGAGTGACTCGTGCAATGAGTGAATTCCAGTCAATTTCCTTCTACATGTTCTCATGTATCTACCAGCTGGAGACCGCTGATGAGTGTCCCAAGTTTGCGGCACAGTGAATGGCATGGCAGTTGATCTTTAGGTGCTTGGGTACTAATGCAATTGCCCCCTAATACCAAGCCATTGTGCCTGCCTTGAAAGATAGGTGCTACTCCTTCTGTGAAGAAGAGCGATATTGATTCATTCCAGAAGGAGCATACACATTGATAAACTATGTGCTTAGCACTGTTGTGGCCATTCCTCTAGCGTTGGGAAGATATCGTACTTCGTCTGCTTTGAGGCCCTGCCAGAGAACTGCGACCCCACTGTTAGTTGGCAAAGCGTGGGACACATGAGCCTTATAACCATACGTACTCGGGAAATCGTCGGCGAAGACTTTCTGGAGGAAGACAATGTCAATGTCTGCTGCACTGAGCATGTCTTGAGGCAGCGATAACTTCATATGGTTCTGAATGGTGGTAACATTGATGATCGCTAAGCAATAGGTCTGTAGATCATCCCCTTCAATGGGGGCTGCTGTCAGCATTGCTGTAAATGTTGGGGCCTATAATCTGCAGGCCACGTCCGTGCTGTCATCTGCAGCTAATCAGGAGGGGCCGAGGTGTGGGAGGAGAGACAGCTCTTCTCATCCACCACAGTGAGCATAGAATCTTCTTCAATGTCGTCCGTCCAAGGTCCGTAAGTTAACTGTGGCTGTGGTGGAACACTTGCAAACTGAGTGACCAAGGGAGAAACTGCAGCTGTTTCTCGCTGTGTGCCAGTGGCAGGCACTATGTTTGTGATCTGTTCGCCCAAGAGAGGACACAGGTGTGTTGAAGTAACAGGTGAGGGCGATCCTGTGTCATCCGTTTTTCCCATCTCGTCGGCCGTCCGGTCATCAACTGCAGAAGACATCTGCAGGAGGCAATCGTCTGAGGGTATACGATGTCACTTTTTATGTTTCCTCAGTGACCTCTGTTTGCGGATGTGGGTTTCTGTGTCCAAAAGAGTGTGTGGTTCTTGCAGCGCATCCCCCTCAGGGATAACAGCAGAAGTTGATACAACCCCAGCGTCGAGTTCCATTCCTTCATTCAAATATTCTTGTGGAGTCGATGGACAGCTTTCTGCAATCTTTGTGGACTCTATAATCATGTTGGTCAACCCAGAACGTGTGACAGGTGTGCATTCTATCACTTCCTGTCTTCCAAGTGTTCTTTTGTCTGCCATGACGGTCGACTGTGTCACCCCTGCGTAATTGAGGGGGAGGGCCGTTAGCTTAGAAGTTGGCGTCGTGTCATCTAATTGGATTTGTGTAACCCTCAGCGCAATGAGAACAAATACGAGGCTATCCATTGTACATTATGATTGCTCGATGTCTATCTATGACTATGTAGGATGGCATGTGTACCGTTAATTCAATTTTGACTTTTAGGACCAGGTATGTTTTGAAGGTGTTCCATTTCTGGCCACAGAGCTAATTACTGTCCCATACTGCGGTAACTATGTCCAGCAGCACTTCGAACAGGAGTTCAAAGACTTGGGTGTATAATCCTAGTCCTGCATGGTCAATGATAACCTCCCTGATGTGACCATCGGAGTGTTTCAACTTGAGAGTGTTCGCACATCTGTGCACAACAGCATGACATAATTCATCATCGACCATCTTGGCATAGACGACGCTACCAGTTATGGATAGGTATATACTGGCGATGCGCTTTGGTGGCATTTGAACTTTGTCATGGATGAATCGTCTGATTTCAAATGCTCGTGGCCTTGCGTCGTCAGACGGGAAGTTAATTTTGATGGTAGCTTTTCTATAGGAATGAGCCATAGTAACTCAATGTCAACAGGCACGAGTACTAGCTGCGGCGAGGAAGTAAACAAACTACACGCACTCGCGACAGTGGACAGGATGCAAACAAGACGTATTCGCCATTCACCTGCTGAAAGCAGACTGAATACTATGCAGGAATGGTGACCATTACACCACCGCAGCAATATGACTAACATTGCTGCCAGACTGTCCAAGTACAATGCCCTCCGTAACACAAACTTCAATTAGCCTAATAACTTCAGCATATTTTCCCCCTTCAATCGTCACTGTTGCCAGAGCTCTCTGGCATTTATTCAGCTTCCGCCATTATCGTAGATAAAGATGAGACTCAAATGTCTCGTGGAAAATGTAATTATAAGATCTATACGATCATCTGAGGTACAGAATTTCCCTATTTCAGTTCTGGAGAGCCCTGACAACAGTGACGATTGAGGGGGAAAATAAGCAAAAATATGAATTGACATTTGTGTTGGGGAGGGCACTGGACTTGGGTAGTCAATGTATCAATGTTAGCCATGGTGCTGCAGTCGTGTAATGCTCAGCATTCCTTTCTAGTACGCAAGGAGACCTGTGTGCAAGTCCTGGCTGTGGCGTAACTTTTAATTCATCTGTTCAGCTTCCTTCATTATGCTGATTATCTTTTTTTAATTTCAATTACACCATGTCTTAACAGCTAATTATCCTTTTTAATTTCAGTTACATCATTTTTAAGTTCCATATTATCTTTCATTAATTCTCAGCTAGTTTAGCTCCATTGTTTCTTTAAATTTTTTAATATCTGGAGCATTTCACCCTCCATTCTTAATTAACTGGATTAAAACGTATTTTGTGACAGGAAACTACTCACTGTTAAACACGTACTATATTTTCCTACCCACCATATCACCAAATATAAACACTGAGAATGGTTCAAATAGCTCTGAGCACTATGGGACTTAACATCTATGGTTATCAGTCCCTTAGAACTACTTAAATCTAACTAACCTAAGGACATCACACAACACCCAGTCATCACGAGGCAGAGGAAATCCCTGACCCCGCCGCACGACCACGAGCTGCGGACAACACTGAGAATAGCTGCCATTAGCCGGCCGTGTGGGCGTGCGGTTCTAGGCGCTTCAGTGTGGAACCGCGTAACCGCTACGGTCGCAGGTTCGAATCCTGCCTCGGGCATGGATGTGTGTGATGTCCTTAGGTTAGTTAGGTTTAAGTAATTCTAAGTTATAGGGGACTGATGACCACAGATGTTAAGTCCCATAGTGCTCAGAGCCAATAGCTGCCATTATGAAAACAACTCACCATTAACAAACTTATATTATCGTAGTCTCGCGGCTATAAACAGAGACCATTGACACTCGCATTCATTGCAGTCGACTGCACAGCTAGTGCTGGCCTGTATACTGCCATCGGATCATGGCAATATGATGATCTCAATTGGATCCCTTTCAACTGCGTCCTCAAACGATCACCATCTGCACACAGATACTAGAAACGGGTCTGTTCACGGCCGTCCCATGTCAACAAACTCGGCCAAATCTTCCCCATCTGCATTCTCTGCTACCCTGGCGCCTTGGTTGACACCATACACTGTTCTGCCTCCCCTCATGTCAACTGCAGGCTGCCTGCAACTAGTTATTTTATTGATAATAACTTTTATTTCTTGTGTAGATGTTGTGACCATGTACTGCAATGCTGCAGGTGCCGATTGTAGTCTAATCAGGAATTAGACAAACCTGCATCAGTCTTCATCCAATTAAAATCTTCTTGCATTAAATAGAAACAGGCATATTATTGGATGTAGTATGTTGACGACCGTTCAAGGGAAAAAGCTTGCAGTTCTGTGAAATGAACATAGTATGGGCACAGTCTAACATAACAGTCGTGATACTCACTGCTGTAAAAGTTGTTACCGTTAGACAGCTGGAGTGACACTAGCGCTCCAAGCGGCGAGAAGGAAGAAGTCAGATGCGTTTTGGGCATAATGCTTGTATCGCATCTCATTCCAACGTTGATTTACGAAATATTTGAATAATTTTTTTGCCTCCAGGATTTGTGTAATATAAAAAAGACAGATGTTTCTAAAAATGATTCTAAAATATGCGCAAGTAGGGATAAAAATCACGAATCCAATGGCAAGCTGCAACATATTCGTCAAGAAACACTTGTGACGTTGGATAGAACTGCAGATTACCACGTTGATGTCCAAGGAATGCAAACACACCGATTCACACGGAAGAAGCACAGACATGTACCTCTACGCGTAAAAGGGATCGATGCCTCATTTATCGTTCCTTCAGTGTACTGTGTTTTAGTCATTGTCGCCTGTTTCCACAAGTACGGCCATCATCTTTATATTAAGTGGGACAAGCAACTGCCAGATATTGGGAGAAATATGCTGTGCATGTGAACGTCAAGTCCAAAGCCAATAACAATGTCAGAAGAGCTGTCATATGTTAAATGCGCCATTAGAGACTTTATTTATGCAATGACATATTCTCTAGTTTATTAGTATCGGAGAAATGCTGTACCTTCTGTTTTAAAAGGTGGAATATGTTGTCACTTATCCCACATTTTATTGATATGCCTTCCACATACCTCTGTAATGTATGCAATGATGGAAACAATAAACATTTCGACAAAACCTGTAAGCCTGATTGCTATAATATATCAAATTAGGAGCAAACAGCTTATTTTCGTCTTTCCATCGTGCAGCACGTTTCTCTTTCATTGGCATGCTAATCTGGCTTAAAGACAAGTCAAGGGCATCTTTTTTTTTTTTTAAAAAAATATCGGTATCCTATAGTCTTCAAATTTTGTTTGTCGTTCTTCACTTCATCCTTCTGACATAGTTTCTGTTGCTGTCTGTACTCAAATGATAGACACTTTCCTTGTCTCGTAATAGTTTTCCATGAAGTCTAGCGATCTGCACACTCGGAAATTTCACAGGAATAACTACACGTAATCTAACAACTTCATTGTCAAAGCAGGTCTCTGTTGACGACTCAGATAAACCTGGCACTGACATATGGAGAATGGAACTGGCTGTTACCGTGCCACATGAGTGTTTTGCAACTTTAGACGGATTGCTGAATCTCTGTGGCAATTTCCTCTTCACCGTCAGTTGAGGTGGCTTATTAGGGATGTCAAACAGTGTAGATACTGCATTCCACACGAGTTTATTATTGTCTGCATTCATGAACTGGTTTTGTTCAAAGTGTAGCGAACAACACTTAACATTATTATTAAGGTAAACAGGGCATTTAAACAGAACATTTCTTCATAAGATCTTCTCGTCTGCTAATCACTAGTCTGGCGATACCCTTTAGTGACATCATATTATCTACCTCTCACGGTCCTTAGGAAACCTTAAAAAAAAGATAGATGTGGTATCTCCTTTTTGTTGTTGCTGCAATTTATTGCGCTACAGACGCTCCTGTTTGTAAAAAAAATGTACAAAACAAAACAAACAACTACTATCCGCTTTCGCTTTCACGATCGCGCCGAACTCAACAGATTTACTTACTGTTCGCTTGGAGCGCTGCCAGCGTAATACGCAACAACGAGGCGAAGTGTCATTATGTTAGACTGTGGTATTCACACAGTTCGGTAATTATGCTGGCAATGTCTTATTTCATGAACTCTTAGGGTGAAATTTTCTGTCACTAAGCCTTTTCAGAGTCTATAAGCGTCTAAATAACTGTGTGCAATTTGACATCACTTCGTTGTTGTTGTTGTTGTGGTCTTCAGTCCTGAGACTGGTTCGATGCAGCTCTCCATGCTACTCTATCCTGTGCAAGCTTCTTCATCTCCCAGTACCTACTGCAACCTACATCCTTCTGAATCTGCTTAGTGTATTGATCTCTTGGTCTCCCTCTACGATTTTTACCCTCCACGCTGCCCTCCAATGCTAAATTTGTGATCCCTTGATGCCTCAAAACATGTCCTACCAACCGATCCCTTCTTCTAGTCAAGTTGTGCCACAAACTTCTCTTCTCCCCAATCCTATTCAATACCTCCTCATTAGTTACGTGATCTACCCACCTTATCTTCAGCATTCTTCTGTAGCACCACATTTCGAAAGCTTCTATTCTCTTCTTGTCCAAACTGGTTATCGTCCATGTTTCACTTCCATACATGGCTACACTCCATACAAATACTTTCAGAAACGACTTCCTGACACTTAAATCTATACTCGATGTTAACAAATTTCTATTCTTCAGAAACGCTTTCCTTGCCATTGCCAGTCTACATTTTATATCCTCTCTACTTCGACCATCATCAGTTATTTTACTCCCTAAATAGCAAAACTCCTTTACTACTTTAAGTGTCTCATTTCCTAATCTAATCCCCTCAGCATCACCCGATTTAATTTGACTACATTCCATTATCCTCGTTTTGCTTTTGTTGATGTTCATCTTATATCCTCCTTTCAAGACACTGTCCATTCCGTTCAACTGCTCTTCCAAGTCCTTTGCTGTCTCTGACAGAATTACGATGTCATCGGCAAACCTCAAAGTTTTTACTTCTTCTCCATGAATTTTAATACCTACTCCGAATTTTTCTTTTGTTTCCTTTACTGCTTGCTCAATATACAGATTGAATAACATCGGGGAGAGGCTACAACCCTGTCTCACTCCTTTCCCAACCACTGCTTCCCTTTCATGCCCCTCGACTCTTATAACTGCCATCTGGTTTCTGTACAAATTGTAAATAGCCTTTCGCTCTCTGTATTTTACCCCTGCCACCTTCAGAATTTGAAAGAGAGTATTCCAGTTAACGTTGTCAAAAGCTTTCTCTAAGTCTACAAATGCTAGAAACGTCAGTTTGCCTTTCCTTAATCTTTCTTCTAAGATAAGTCGTAAGGTTAGTATTGCCTCACGTGTTCCAACATTTCTACGGAATCCAAACTGATCTTCCCCGAGGTCCGCTTCTACCAGTTTTTCCATTCGTCTATAAAGAATTCGCGTTATTATTTTGCAGCTGTGACTTATTAAACTGATAGTTCGGTAATTTTCACATCTGTCAACACCTGCTTTCTTTGGGATTGGAATTATTATATTCTTCTTGAAGTCTGTGGGTATTTCGCCTGTCTCATACATCTTGCTCACCAGATGGTAAAGTTTTGTCATGACTGGCTCTCCCAAGGCCATCAGTAATTCTAATGGAATGTTGTCTACTCCCGGGGCCTTGTTTCGACTCAGGTCTTTCAGTGCTCTGTCAAACTCTTCACGCAGTATCTTATCTCCCATTTCGCCTTCATCTACATCCTCTTCCATTTCCATAATATTGTCCTCAAGTACATCACACTTGTATAAACCCTCTATATACTCCTTCCACCTTTCTGCCTTCCCTTCTTTGCTTAGAACTGGGTTGCCATCTGAGCTCTTGATATTCATACAAGTGGTTCTCTTCTCTCCAAAGGTCTCTTTAATTTTCCTGTAGGCAGTATCTATGTTACCCCTAGTGAGACAAGCCTCTACATCCTTACATTTGTCCTCTAGCCATCCCTGCTTAGCCATTTTGCACTTCCTGTCGATCTCATTTTTGAGGCGTTTGTATTCCCTTTTGCCTGCTTCATTTACTGCATTTTTATATTTTCTCCTTTCATCAATTAAATTCAATATTTCTTCTGTTACCCAAGGATTTCTATTAGCCCTCGTCTTTTTACCTACTTGATCCTCTGCTGCCTTCACTACTTCATCCCTCAGAGCTACCCATTCTTCTTCTACTGTATTTCTTTCCCCCATTCCTGTCAATTGTTCCCTTATGCTCTCCCTGAAACTCTCTACAACCTCTGGTTCTTTCAGTTTATCCAGGTCCCATCTCCTTAAATTCAGACCTTTTTGCAGTTTCTTCAGTTTCAATCTGCAGCTCATAACCAATAGATTGTGGTCAGAATCCACATCTGGCCCTGGAAATGTCTTACAATTTAAAACCTGGTTCCTAAATCTCTGTCTTACCATTATATAATCTATCTGATACCTATTAGTATCTCCAGGATTCTTCCAGGTATACAACCTTCTTTTATGATTGTTGAACCAAGTGTTAGCTATGATTAAGTTATGCTCTGTGCAAAATTCTACAAGGCGGCTTCGTCTTTCATTTCTTCCCCCCAATCCATATTCACCTACTATGTTTCCTTCTCTCCCTTTTCCTACTGACGAATTCCAGTCACCCATGACTATTAAATTTTCGTCTCCCTTCACTACCTGAATAATTTCTTTTATCTCGTCATATATTTCATCAATTTCTTCATCATCTGCAGAGCTAGTTGGCATATAAACTTGTACTACTGTAGTAGGCATGGGCTTTGTGTCTATCTTGGCCACAATAATGCGTTCACTATGCTGTTTGTAGTAGCTAACCCGCACTCCTATTTGTTTATTCATTATTAAACCTACTCCTGCATTACCCCTATTTGATTTTGTATTTATAACCCTGTAATCACCTGACCAAAAGTCTTGTTCCTCCTGCCACCGAACTTCACTAATTCCCACTATATCTAACTTTAACCTATCCATTTCCCTTTTTAAATTTTCTAACCTACCTGCCCGATTAAGGGATCTGACATTCCACGCTCCGATCCGTAGAATGCCAGTTTTCTTTCGCCTGATAACGACGTCCTCTTGAGTAGTCCCCACCCGGAGATCCGAATGGGGGACTATTTTACCTCCGGAATATTTTACCCGTTAGTATGGTTAAATACCCGTGTTGACTTTCGATATAACTCGCAGTCAGAGATAACACCATCACTAAGAATCGGGATAAATGAGTGCTAAAATATCACCTCCATATTTGTCATATAGCACTTGAAAGGTAACAGCTAACATAAAACAGTCACAATTCGATAGTATAAGTTGTTTACCAAAGCCTAATTGCCATTAATAAGTCAATTCAGATCACTCAGTATAACTCAGTGTACTGAATTCGTAATTCCATAAAATAGTTCTTTGGTACCTTTTAAGTAACAATTCACTACTACTGATAGCTACAGCAGTCTCTGCAATTCAGAAAATGTCTTTTGAAGTCCAGTAAGTTATTGCATATCGACATGCTAAATAATTAATAAAGTCTTCCTCTATTTATTGTCAGAGATACTATTTTCACTTTTGAGTACACACAATGTGTAAGACCATTTATTAACATTAAACTTCCATTTAGCTTCTTTAGGGCGTCATACAAGTTATATGAATTTCCATTAAAGTTGCTTAGTGAATCATGCTGCAACTAGAAACCCTCAAAATTAAATAGCCTCATATTTCTTACCACTCTTATCCAAGACACTATACGTCTTCTGAAGCATTATTATCTACATTGAATCAAAAGACACATACCTGATAAAACATAACGTTTTAATGATCACCAATCGACATCAGATACAACAATGGTTACAATTTCATTATTTCATTTATTTAGCAAGATGGTTTAATAATCAAAATAAGTCGCAGCAATGTCTTCCAGGTCATTTGTTGCTCGCAAGCTTTCGGTTGTACTTTAACAGTGCCTTGTATACCCTTTGCCACATCTACATCTACATCTACATTCATACTCCGCAAGCCACCCAACGGTGTGTGGCGGAGGGCACTTTACGTGCCACTGTCATTACCTCCCTTTCCTGTTCCAGTCGCGTATGGTTCGCGGGAAGAACGACTGTCTGAAAGCCTCCGTGCGCGCTCTAATCTCTCTAATTTTACATTCGTGATCTCCTCGGGAGGTATAAGTAGGGGGAAGCAATATACTCGATACCTCATCCAGAAACGCACCCTCTCGAAACCTGGCGAGCAAGCTACACCGCGATGCACAGCGCCTCTCGTGCAGAGTCTGGAGTTTGCTAAACATCTCCGTAACGCTATCACGGTTACCAAATAACCCTATGACGAAACGCGCCGCTCTTCTTTGGATCTTCTCTATCTCCTCCGTCAACCCGGTCTGGTACGGATCCCACACTGATGAGCAATACTCAAGTATAGGTCGAACGAGTGTTTTGTAAGCCACCTCCTTTGTTGCTGGACTACATTTTCTAAGCACTCTCCCAATGAATCTCAACCTGGTACCCGCCTTACCAACAATTAATTTTATATGATCATTCCACTTCAAATCGTTCCGCACGCATACTCCCAGATATTTTACAGAAGTAACTGCTACCAGTGTTTGTTCCGCTATCATATAATCATACAATAAAGGATCCTTCTTTCTATGTATTCGCAATACATTACATTTGTCTATGTTAAGGGACAGTTGCCACTCCCTGCACCAAGTGCCTATCCGCTGCAGATCTTCCTGCATTTCGCTACAATTTTTTAATGCTGCAACTTCTCTGTATACTACAGCATCATCCGCGAAAAGCCGCATGGAACTTCCGACACTATCTACTAGGTCATTTATATATATTGTGAAAAGCAATGGTCCCATAACACTCCCCTGTGGCACGCCAGAGGTTACTTTAACGTCTGTAGACGCCTCCCCATTGATAACAACATGCTGTGTTCTGTTTGCTAAAAAATCTTCAATCCAGCCACACAGCTGGTCTGATATTCCGTAGGCTCTTACTTTGTTTATCAGGCGACAGTGCGGAACTGTATCGAACGCCTTCCGGAAGTCAAGAAAAATAGCATCTACCTGGGAGCCATTATCTAATATTTTCTGGGTCTCATGAACAAATAACGCGAGTTGGGTCTCACACGATCGCTGTTTCCGGAATCCATGTTGATTCCTACATAGTAGATTCTGGGTTTCCAAAAACGACATGATACTCGAGCAAAAAACATGTTCTAAAATTCTACAACAGATCGACGTCAGAGATATAGGTCTATAGTTTTGCGCATCTGCTCGACGACCCTTCTTGAAGACTGGAACTACCTGTGCTCTTTTCCAATCATTTGGAACCCTCCGTTCCTCTAGAGACTTGCGGTACACGGCTGTTAGAAGGGGGGCAAGTTCTTTCGCGTACTCTGTGTAGAATCGAATTGGTATCCCGTCAGGTCCAGTGGACTTTCCTCTGTTGAGTGATTCCAGTTGCTTTTCTATTCCTTGGACACTTATTTCGATGTCAGCCATTTTTTCGTTTGTGCGAGGATTTAGAGAAGGAACTGCAGTGCGGTCTTCCTCTGTGAAACAGCTTTGGAAAAAGGTGTTTAGTATTTCAGCTTTACGCGTGTCATCCTCTGTTTCAATGCCATCATCATCCCGGAGTGTCTGGATATGCTGTTTCGAGCCACTTACTGATTTAACGTAAGACCAGAACTTCCTAGGATTTTCTGTCAAGTCTGTACATAGAATTTTACTTTCGAATTCACTGAACGCTTCTCGCATAGCCCTCCTTACGCTAACTTTGACATCGCTTAGCTTCTGTTTGTCTGAGAGGTTTTGGCTGCGTTTAAACTTGGAGTGAAGCTCTCTTTGCTTTCGCAGTAGTTTCCTAACTTTGTTGTTGTACCACGGTGGGTTTTTCCCGTCCCTCACAGTTTTACTCGGCACGTACCTGTCTAAAACGCATTTTACGATTGCCTTGAACTTTTTCCATAAACACTCAACATTGTCAGTGCCGGAACAGAAATTTTCGTTTTGATCTGTTAGGTGGTCTGAAATCTGCCTTCTATTACTCTTGCTAAACAGATAAACCTTCCTCCCTTTTTTTATATTCCTGTTAACTTCCATATTCAGGGATGCTACAACGGCCTTATGATCACTGATTCCCTGTTCTGCACTTACAGAGTCGAAAAGTTCGGGTCTGTTTGTTATCAGTAGGTCCAAGATGTTATCTCCACGAGTCGGTTCTCTGTTTAATTGCTCGAGGTAATTTTCGGATAGTGCACTCAGTATAATGTCACTCGATGCTCTGTCCCTACCACCCGTTCTAAACATCTGAGTGTCCCAGTCTATATCTGGTAAATTGAAATCTCCACCTAAGACTATAACATGCTGAGGAAATTTATGCGAAATGTATTCCAAATTTTCTCTCAGTTGTTCTGCCACTAACGCTGCTGAGTCGGGAGGTCGGTAAAAGGAGCCAATTATTAACCCAGCTCGGTTGTTGAGTGTAACCTCCACCCATAATAATTCACAGGAACTATCCACTTCTACTTCACTACAGGATAAACTACTACTAACAGCGACAAACACTCCACCACCGGTTGCATGCAATCTATCCTTCCTAAACACCGTCTGTACCTCTGTAAAAATTTCGGCAGAATTTATCTCTGGCTTAAGCCAGCTCTCTGTACCTATAACGATTTCAGCTTCGGTGCTTTCTATCAGCGCTTGAAGTTCCGGTACTTTACCAACGCAGCTTCGACAGTTTACAATTACAATACCGATTGCTGCTTGGTCCCCGCATGTCCTGACTTTGCTCCGCACCCTTTGAGGCTGTTGCCCTTTCTGTACTTGCCCGAGGCCATCTAACCTAAAAAACCGCCCAGTCCACGCCACACAACCCCTGCTACCCGTGTAGCCGCTTGCTGCGTGTAGTGGACTCCTGACCTATCCAGCGGAACCCGAAACCCCACCACCCTATGGCGCAAGTCGAGGAATCTGCAGCCCACATGGTCGCAGAACCGTCTCAGCCTCTGATTCAGACCCTCCACTCGGCTCTGTACCAAAGGTCCGCAGTCAGTCCTGTCGACGATGCTGCAGATGGTGAGCTCTGCTTTCATCCCGCTAGCGAGACTGGCAGTCTTCACCAAATCAGATAGCCGTCGGAAGCCAGAGAGGATTTCCTCCGATCCATAGCGACACACATCATTGGTGCCGACATGAGCGACCACCTGCAGATGGGTGCACCCTGTACCCTTCATGGCATCCGGAAGGACCCTTTCCACATCTGGAATGACTCCCCCCGGTATGCACACGGAGTGCACATTGGTTTTCTTCCCCTCTCTTGCTGCCAATTCTCTAAGGGGCCCCATTACGCGCCTGACGTTGGAGCTCCCAACTACCAGTAAGCCCACCCTCTGCGACCGCCCGGATCTTGCAGAACAATGTAGGAACACCTTGCCTGGGAAGAGCAAATGCATGAAATACAGAACCAACATGACATTTTTTAGTACAACAATTCATGTAACACCTGTAACACAAAATTATGACATCTGTTTGTACTTGCTTGGTGTCGCTCAGTCGAACATATCAGTGTTTACCACGATTTATTGTAAACGCTATAACATGAACGGCTAACCATGGGATCAGGATGATTTATTTTATTTATTTACACGTCAAGTTCCGTAAGACCAAATTGATGAGCAAATTACCAAGGTCATGGAATGTGTCTGTACATGAAATTACAACATAAAAGTAATAACAGATAAAAATAAGATGTTTACAAACCCGAAAAAAGTCAATCCATTAGTTTAAGTTAATTCAATCAGCAATACAACAAGAATCAGGTTAATTTTTCAAAAAAAATGGTTCAAATGGCTCTGAGCACTATTGGACTCAACTGCTGTGGTCATAAGTCCCCTAGAACTTAGAACTACTTAAACCTAACTAACCTAAGGACAGCACACAACACCCAGCCATCACGAGGCAGAGAAAATCCCTGACCCCGCCGGGAATCGAACCCGGGAACCCGGGCGTGGGAAGCGAGAACGCTACCGCACGACCACGAGATGCGGACGTTAATTTTTCAAGGAAGTCTTCTACAGAATAGAAGGAATGATCCATGAGGAAACTCTTCAGTTTCGATTTGAAAGCGCGCGAATTACTGCTAAGATTTTTGAATTCGAGTAGCAGCTGATTGAAAATGGATGCAGCAGTATACTGCACACTTTTCTGAACAAGAGTTAAGGAAGTCCGATTGGAATGCAGGTTTGATTTATGCCGAGTATTATCTGAGTGAAAGATGTTTAATCTTGGGAATAAGCTAACACTGTTAACAAGAAATGACAGCGGGTTGGGTCATTGGTCTCATCGGATTAGGGAAGGACCGGGAAGGAAATCAGCTGCGCCCTGTCGAAGGAACCATCCCGGCATTTGCCTGGAGCGATTTAGGGAAATCACAGAAAACCTAAATCAGGATGGCTGGATGCAGGATTGAGCCGTCGTTCTCCAGAATGCGAGTCCAGTGTGCTAACCACTGCGCCACCTCGCTCGGTGGAGAAATGACAGTAACGAATATATATATTGAGAGGCCAAAGTCAAAATACTCAGGCTTGTGAACAGGGGTCGACAAGAGGTTCGTGAACTTTCACCACTTATTGCCCGAACCGCCCGTTTCTGAGCCAAAAATATCCTTTTAGAATGGGAAGAGTTGCTCCAAAATATAATACCATGTGACACAAGTGAATGAAAATAAGCAAAGTTGATTAATTTTCGTGTAGAACGATCACTCACTTTAGAGACCGTTCGAATAGTAAAAATGGCAAAATTAAGTCCATGAATAAGATCCTGAACTTCGACTTTCCACGACAGTTTACTGTCTATCTGAACACAAAGAAATTTGAACCGTTCAGTTTCACTAATCAAATATCCATTCTGTGAAATTGAAACGTCAGGTTTTGTTGAATTGTGTGGTAGTAACTGTAAAAACTGAGTTTTATTGTGATTAAGCGTTAGTTTATTTACTACAAGCCATGAACTTAGGTCATGAACTGTACTATTTGAAATGGAGCCACTGTTGCACACAACATCCTTTATTACCAAGCTAGTGTCATCAGTAAACATAAATATTTTAGAGTTACCCATAGTACTAGAGGTTGGAACTTTAATAGTGGCAACTATTTATTTACAGCTCATACAAAATAGATACGTGTTTCAAAGTTTTACTGGCCTTCAAAGTAGTCACCAGCATTGTGTGTAACCCATTGCCAGCGATGTGGATGTCGTAGGATACTCTTAGCAGTGCCGTTGTGCTGACAGTTCGAGCAGCGCGGTCTACTGCCTGACAAATTTGTTGCAATTCTGAAACGAATGCCGTGAAGTGTTTCCTTCAGTTTAGAAATCGAGTTGAATTTACGAGGGCTTGAGTCAGCTGAGTGCAGTAGGTGGTATAGCCCCATCAGTCAAACAAATTAGTTACACCTTGCACTGTACATGCTTGAGCATTATCCTGTAAAATGATGGCCAGGTCCTGCAGAAAGTGTTATCACTTCTGTCTCTATGTTGTTCATTTTTGGAACACAACCTACGACCAGCTTAGAGAAAGAAGTGATGACACTTCCTGCAGGACTTGACCATCATTTTGCAGGACAATGCTCAACCACGTACAGTGCAAACTGTTACTGATTTGTTTGACTGATGCGGCTGCTAAGTGCCACACATTTTAAGCACCTTACAATACTGTTTGTAATGGGCTACTGTAGCTTGATTGTGACTACTTACAACAGTTTGATGTAATTCCCGCATCGTTCTACATGGTATCCTTATCCCACTAGTTAGCTACCCGAACTGCCTATTACTGCTAGTACCCCGTTTAGAACGTTCTAATGGAAAGCAACTCTCAAAGAGCATGAGAAATGTGTTAAGGCTCTAAGCACTATGGGACTTAACATCTGTGGTTATCAGTCCCCTAGATTTAGAACTACTTAAACCTAACTAATCTAAGGATATCACACACATCCATGCCCGAGGCAAGATTCGAAACTGCGACTGTAGCAGCAACGTGGTTTCCGATGAAGCGTGTAGAACCACTCGGTCATGTGTTAAGTAAAACATTATATTTATCATTTATGTTATTGGCACTATAAACATCCTGCCACTCTTATTCCTTGACAAGGTTTAAAAAACACTCTATTGCTATTGGATTAAGTTTCCCACATACCTTGCAATTATATACGACATTTGTTTGAATACAAAAGCCTTTTAGTATAAAAATTTGTCCATCATGGTCCGAAAGGCCATTCACTTTTTTACTAAGAGAATGCCCGTGTAGTAATGAGGAATGAATAAAAATATTGTCTATGGCTGCGCCACTGTTTCCCTGCACCCTAGTTGGGAAAAACACAGTCTGCATCAGATCATATGAATTTAGGAGATCTACCGACATCCTTTTTCGTGCACTATCATATACAAAATTAATACTGAATTCACCACATAAAACAGGTTTCTCCTACTTCCTACAAAGTGAATGAAAAACACTCTCTAGCTTGAGCAGAAATGTTTTGAAGTCAGAGTTAGGGGAGCTATAAACAACAAAAATTAGAAGTTTAGTTTCATTAAATTCAACAGCCCCTGCACAACATTCAAATATCTGTTCAGTGCAGTGCCCTGATACATCTATGGACTCAAATGGAATACATTTTTTACGTACCTAGCCACTCCCCCACCCCACAAGGAACTCCTTGGAAAACAGCCAGTTAATCTGTATCCTGGTAAAGGAAGCCTATGAATTGTCAAATTATCTAGTGGTGAGCTCTTATACCAATAATTTCTGAGTCAACATCTATAAGCAATTCACTAACTTTATCTGTAATACCTCTTATATTTTGATGAAATATGTCCTCTGAAGGTGAGCCCTTAGTTAGAGGGACTTCCTTTAAGCAGGTATACCTATCAGCTGACTTCATTCTAAAAAAAAATGCAGCTCTAACGCCAACTAGTAAAGGAATTTTTCCATGAATTATGCCACTACCACCCACTACACTGTCACTTATAACTTGTGCCAGCCTCCCCTTCCCATACATATTGAGGTGCAGGCCATTCCTAGTGAAACCATATCAACTAATAGACCCAACTGGCACCACTTAAATGTTACCCATGCCCTCTGTCATCAGCGACCTGTCCAGACCCATGTTAACGGGCCTAACAGCCACATCAAGATGAAGCCGATAAAGATGTTGAAACAGTTGCACAAAATGCACATTCGTGCCACCAGTTTGAGTAGCTATCTTTACAAGGTCACCACCTACATCATATTCCCCATCCATATCAAGACTGTTCCCTGCTCCACCCACTATCACTACCTGATCCTCCTTCGTAAAATTCCTACATAACTCGCCCATGTTGTCAGTCACCTGTGAAAAACCTGCACGAGGCTTCACAATGCTGGTGACCTGGTACTCACTCCCCAACATTTCCTGCAACTGCTGGCCCACACCGCTACATCTACATCTACATCTACATCCATACTCCGCAAGCCACCGGACGATGTGTGGCGGAGGGTATCTTGAGTACCTCTATAGGTTCTCCCTTCTATTCCAGTCTTGTATTGTTCGTGGAAAGAAGGATTGTCGGTATGCTTCTATGTGGGCTCTAATCTCTCTGATTTTATCCTCATGGTCTCTTCGTGAGATATACGTAGGAGGGAGCAATATACTGCTTGACTCTTCGATGAAGGTATGTTCTCGAAACTTTAACAAAAGCCCGTACTGAGCTACTGAGCGTCTCTCCTGCAGAGTCTTCCACTGGAGTTTATCCATCATCTCCGTAACGCTTTCGCGATTACTAAATGATCCCGTAACGAAGCGCGCTGCTCTCTGTTGGATCTTCTCTATCTCTTATATCAACCCCACCTGGTACAGATCCCACACTGCTGAGCAATATTCAAGCAGTGGGCGAACAAGCGTACTGTAACCTACTTCCTTTGTTTTCGGATTGCATTTCCTTAGGATTCTGCCACTGAATCTCAGTCTGGCATCTGCTTTACCGACAATCAACTTTATACAGCATTCCATTGTAAATCACTCCTAATGCGTACTCCCAGATAATTTATGGAATTAACTGCTTCCAGTTGCTGACCTGCTATTTTGTAGCTAAATGATAAGGGATCTATCTTCCTATGTACTCGCAGCACATTACACTTGTCTACATTTAGATTAAATTGATATTCCCTGCACCATGCGTCAATTTGCTGCAGATCCTCCCGCATTTCAGTAAAATTTTCCGTTGTTACAACCTCTCGATACACCACAGCATCTTCTGCAAAAAGCCTCAGTGAACTTCCGATGTCATCCACTAGGTCATTTATGTATATTGTGAATAGCAACGGTCCTATGACACTCCCCTGCGGCACACCTGAAATCACTCTTACTTCGGAAGACTTCTCTCCATTGAGAATGACCACGCGAAGTAGCAGCAGAACCTTCTTCTTTCTGTTAGACTTTTCAACTGACCTAGGCCTCCTAGGTGAGGACTGCTGCATGTTCCCTACATCTACAGCTATGAGAGGCTCCTCTCCACTCAACTCTGACAGTTTGTCAAATCTATTGCATATACGCAAAGTATAACTGTCACAATACCTCCACCTCCTAACTGCCTTCTTGCCAACTGCCAGTTCCCATTGCCCACCATCCTTCACCCTCCTTAACCTATCTAGTTCCTCCTTTGCACGTTGGAATTGCACCTGAAGGGCACAGATTTTACGCTCCTGCTCCTCCATCAAGTTATTTCTACTACAGATTCTGCATTCCCAGGATAGGATCTCGCTAGAATGCCCACTGGCTTCCTCACTGCATTCCCAATGAAAATACTTCAAACAAATCCCACACTGTAACCCACTACTCACAAACCTACGACAAAGCCTACATTTCTCACTCCTGGCAAAACTTTACAGTTACTGAAAAAACTATATGTCTATGTTACGCAAGTTGAGTTACACCAGTAGAACTATTTATAGAACTAACAATAGCAGTCTCGAATTTCTCTGTCTACTAAGAAAGCAACACTTGTGTTAGTAATTGTACACCACATCTAATACCTCAAGGAAGTTAAGACACTGAATGAAAATTGTACTGAAATATTTCACAAGAAACAATATGAACGTCAGCCGAAAACTTAAGCACAAAATTTACTAAACGACTTCAACGCACAGAAAACTCTAAAAAAAAAAAATTATTAAATCGTTATTTCTCCACAAACAGCACGGAACACCTATGAACACTATTTAATAACTGTATAACAGTGCACAAATAACTTGGTCAGTACTTAGCTTTATAGCCGCTACAGCTGCAACTGCACGCCGCAAAAAGTAAACACACTACTGATGTTTTAGGTATTTCAAATTTTGACCTATAATTTCTAAGGAAGCATTGCTCAGAATAATCACTAGCACATGCAAAGGTATATACACCGTTCTGATGGATTTTATGAAGTGAAGTACCCCAGCTATGTATGATATCAACTCTGACGTGTTAGATCTTTTTTTTTTTTCGTTTTCAGACTATATGGGGTTCGATATATTTTGATGATTTGCTTATTATGCTACGATCTCATAAGAAAGTACAGTCCCACAATACAACTCTTTATCTTGACAATTCTGTTACAAATGTACAAAAAGATTATTTCAAACTGGGGCTACTTAATATTGATTATATGACGGGTCGCAAAGGTATGTGGGTAAAACTAGCAAATTAATGAACCAAAGAGGGGTCGTGAATCTGCTCATTGAGTCACGCTATTAGGCAATAAAAGTATAAATAGCTTCAGCGAGAAACTGAAGTTCTCAAACTGAAATAATGTAATACATAATTCCAGAAATATTGAGGAGTCTTGCAGCCGATTTCTTAGTACTCTATCCGAAATTTTCAATACCTCCTGTTCCATAGTTGCCAAATGAAACAAAACTAAAGCAAGCAAGCATGGCCAAACAACTCCACATAAATGTTTCATATCACATTTGAAGAAGCTACCTTTGATGGTACTGACCTACCATGATAAGGTTAAAAGTGGTAGCCATCATAAAGTAGTATACATTAGCCTCAAGAGACAGTACACATCACAAATCAGATTAGCTAAACGCAGAGCAAATGATAACATAATTGAAAAGACCAGTAATAAATATTGTCACGTACAAGAAGGTGTAATTAGATAAATGACGAACACTAACTTCACTTAACGAAGGTTTATTGAGCACTTCCACATACAAGAGCGTGGAGCGAACTGCCTCCGGCCAGGGGCCCTATTCTGTTTCATTCATACCGATCGGTGGAGTAGGTGTGTGTTCAGTCGTCTGTAGACTGTGAGTCTAGAGACAACAGTTCCAGTGGCTGCGGTAAGGTCCCAAGCTAGGCTACCTGCAGTACTCCGTGGCCGTCTGCAGGCACTGATGGTGGTATATCGGTCTTCTTGTGGTGTTGTACAATATGGACGTCCCGTACTGTAGCGCCTGGACACGTTTTCTGTCTGCTGGAATCGTTGCCATAATCTTGAGATTACACTTTGTGGCACACGAAGGGCCCATGCTGTGACTTGCTGTGTTTGATCAACCTCGGTGCCCGACGGTACGCCACGGTGCCCTAGTATTCTACCCCTCATAACGTCATCAATGTGTGTTCTTTGAGCCACTTTCAACACACAGTCACCATTAGCACGTCTGGAAACGTCTGCACCGTACTCCAACATGCACCAACACACCTCTGTGTTTGTGGACTGCTGTCAGCGCCACCGTGCGACGACCGCAGGTCAAATGCGCCGTATGGTCATATCCCGAGGTGATTTAAACCCGCAAACCGCCCACCAGAGCGTTGTTTCACCATGTATCAGCATTATCCTTAATTTATGAGCATGAGTGTAGAAACTAAAATTGTACAGTCCACGTGAGTTTTGAACTCACAGTCCTCCATGCAACAATTTAGTAACATAACCACTACGCCACGGTGCTACTCAGGTTCTTCTGCGACATTGCTCCCTCCTTAAATGGACAACGTATCGGTGTTACATCCTCCTAGTCCGGGAACGAGTCATCGGTCCTGCATACTCCGGCTCCTGATGACTGATTTTCGGACTGGCGGTGATCTTCTTAGAACTTCCTTTGCCGCTACGCTCTTCGTCACCTACCCACTCGTTGCCTGTCGCTGGAGCTTCGAGTTTACCCTGGGTTGCAGGATCTTTATACGGCTTCATTCGAAGGACGTGGACCGTATCTCTCATCTTTCATCGTCTTGTGTCGAGGTCGAATTCTTCAAATTGATAAGTAACATCAGACAACTGTCTTACAACCTTATAAGGTCCAAAGTAGTGCCCGAGGAGCTTCAGAGAGACCAACTTTCCGAACAGGAGTGAAGATCCAGACAAGGTCACCAGGCTGGTAGACAACAGGGTGATGGTTCACGGTATACCTTCGGCGATCGTTTTCCTGAGCCTACAGCGTGCAGAGTCGAGATAACTGCCGAGCTTCCTCAGTTCTGGTTAACACCTGGCCAATGTAGTCGTCGTCCACGTCATCAGGATGTAACGGAAACACAGTGTCCATCGTCGTAGTCACCTCACTCCCATGCACCAGGAAAAATGACGTAAATCCAGTGGTGTCTTGTTTGGCGGTGTTGTAGACAAACTTGATGAAAGGTAGCACCTCATCCCAGTTTCTGTGCTCAACATTGACGAACACTGATAGCATGTCGCCCAAGGTTTTATTAAGGCGTTCAGTAAGCCCGTTAGTTTGCTGATGGTAGCCAGTTGTCATGTGGTGAGTAATGTTGCGCCAATGGTTTATCTCTGTCAGAAGATTCGATTGAGAAACTTTCCCTCGATCCGTAATTAACGATCTTGGGGCACCATGCTTTAATACAATGCCTTCCATGATGAATTTGGCTACCTCGATTGCTTCGGCTGTTTTCACGGCTTTTATAATGGCACAGCGTGTCAGATAATCAGTGCAAACAATAATTCATCTATCACCACTAGCATACGTTGGAAATCGTCTGAGGAGCCCAATCCCAACACGCTGGAAACGCGTTTCAGCTGGTATGAGTCGGCCAGGTGGTTTCTGAGGAACTGCCAATCTCCTCTGGCACTCTCGACAATGCGACACATAGTGACGGACACTCCTAAATAAAGCTGGCCAGAAAAATCTATTGCAGATTCTATCGTATGTCTTAATAAATCCTAAATATCTGGCATCAGGTGTGTCATGGAATTTCTGTAGAACATCTAAGCGCATGTGTTTAGTAATCACTGGTAGCTACCTCTTTTCAAACAGATCAAAGTTTTTCTTGCAGAGTAATCCATTAACTACCTTAAATTGTACTTTCACATCCTCTGACCAATTTAAGATAAGCATAATTTGAGATATCTTGGTGTCCTTCTTCTGCTCAGCAGAGAGATCCTGGAGTGCAACGAGACAGTCACTATCTTCATCAAAGTCTTGATGGTCTTGCACAGGGTTTCTAGAGAGACAGCCAGCATCTTGGTGTTTTCTTTCACTTTGGTACACTATGATAACGTCATACTCCGAAGACGTAGTGCCCACCTGACGAGTCGTCCTGTTGGATCCTTAAGACCTGTCAACCAATGAAGTGAATGATGGTCTATAACAACTGTGAATGGCCTTCCATAGAGACACTGTCTTTCTGTAGATGAGTAGTTTCTCTAGGATTTTGTGTCCTAGAAGCATAGGCTATAACCTTCCCTTCTCCATTCGAAATTTGCAGCAGAACAGCACTGATCCCATACCCACGGGCATCTCTGTGTAGTTCTGTAGGTACTCTCTCATCATACAGACCAAGTACAGGGTCAGTCATCATAGCTTTTTGCAGCACATCAAAAGCATCTTGTTGAGCATCACCCCAGATAAATTTAGCATCAGTTTTTAACAACTCTTGGAGTGGACTGGCTTTGATATAAAAGCTTTTGATAAAACGACGGCAATAAGAACATAATCTGAGGAAGTTTCTCAAATCACTAATACTTTTTAGGAATAGAAAATTCCGTTTTGTATCTGACCTTTTGAGGGTCTGGCCGCACGCCTTCGTTTGACACAAGGTGTCCAAGTATTTTGATTTCTTTTGCTACAAAGGGACACTTTTTTGGGTTAAGTTTCAGTCTACCTTGTTGGAGACACTTAAGAACGGCCCTCAGTCTTTTTACGTTCATCAAATCTCTCTGAGGACATTATAATGTCATCTAAATAACAAAGACACGTCGTCCACTTCAGGTGACTTAGAAGATTACCCATCATCCGTTCAAAAGTTGTCGGTGCATTACACAAACCAAACGGCATTACCTTAAACTCATATAGACCCTCAGGGGTGATGAATGCTGTGTTCTCACGATCAGCCTCATCTACTTAGATTTGCCAATATCCCGAGTACATGTCCATGGTTGAGAAAAACTTAGCCCCCTTCAGACAATCTAGTGTATCGTCAGTTCGTGGAAGAGGATAAACGTCATTTTTAGTTATCTTATTAAGCTTCCTGTAATCAACACGAAAGCGCCAACTGCGATCCTTCTTCCTGAGATGGACCACTGGTGACGACCATGGGCTCTGCGAAGGCTGAATGATGTCATTCTTCAACATTTTCTTTACCTCGTCGCGAATTATTCGACGTTCTGTTGCTGACACATGGTATGCATTCTGGATTATTGATTGATGGTCTCCAGTGCTAATCTGGGGATTCACTGTCGATTTGTCTAATTTGCTCTTCACCTGTGGATTGAAGCATTCAGAGAACTCCTGGATAGTTCCTGTGAATTATTATGGGTGGAGGTTACGCTCAACAACCGAGCTAGGTTGATGGTTGGCTCCTTTTACCGACCTCCCGACTCAGCAGCATTAGTGGCAGAACAACTGAGAGAAAATGTGGAATACATTTCACATAAATTTTCTCAGCATGTTATAGTCTTAGGTGGAGATTTCAATTTACCAAATATAGACTGGGACACTCAGATGTTTAGGACGGCTGGTAGAGACAGAGCATCGAGTGACATTACACTGAGTGCACTATCCGAAAATTACCTCGAGCAATTAAACAGAGAACCGACTCGTGGAGATAACATCTTGGACCTACTGATAACAAACAGACACGAACTTTTTGACTCTGTAAGTGAAGAACAGGGAATCAGTGATCATAAGGCCGTTGCAGCATCCCTGTATATGGGAGTTAATAGGAATATAAAAAAAGGGAGGAAGGTTTATCTGTTTAGCAAGAGTAATAGAAGGCAGATTTCAGACTACCGAACAGATCAAAACGAAAATTTCTGTTCCGACACTGACAATGTTGAGTGTTTATGGAAAACGTTCAAGGCAATCGTAAAATGCGTTTTAGACAGGTACGTGCCGAGTAAAACTGTGAGGGACCGGAAAAACCCACTGTGGTTCAACATCAAAGTTAGGAAACTACTGCGAAAGCAAAGAGAGCTTCACTCCAAGTGTAAACGCAGCCAAAACCTCTCAGACAAACAGAAGCTAAACGATGTCAAATTTAGTGTAAGGAGGGCTATGCGTGAAGCCTTCAGTGAATTCGAAAGTAAAATTCTATGTACCGACTGGACAGAAAATCCTAGGAAGTTCTGGTCCTACGTTAAATCAGTAAGTGGCTCAAAACAGCATATCCAGACACTCCGGGATGATGATGGCATTGAAACAGAGGATGACATTCGTAAAGCTGAAATACTAAACACCTTTTTCCAAAGCTGTTTCACAGAGGAAGACCGCACTTCAGTTCCTTCTCTAAATCCTCGCACAAACGAAAAAATGGCTGACATCAAAATAAGTGTCCAAGGAATAGAAAAGCAACTGGAATCACTCAACAGAGGAAAGTCCACTGGACCTGACGGGATACCAATTCGATTCTACACACAGTACGCGAAAGAACTTGCCCCCCTTCTAATAGCCGTGTACCGCAAATATCTAGAGGAATGGAAGGTTCCAAATGATTGGAAAAGAGCACAAGTAGTCCCAGTCTTCAAAAAGGGTCGTCGAGCAGATGCGCAAAACTATAGACCTATATCTCTGACGTCGGTCTGTTGTAGAATTTTAGAACATGTTTTTTGCTCGCGTATCATGTCGTTTTTGGAAACCCATAATCTACTCTGTAGGAATCAACATGGATTCCGGAAACAGCGGTCGTGTGAGACCCAACTCGCTTTATTTGTTCATGAGACCCAGAAAATATGAGATAAAGGCTCCCAGGTAGATGCTATTTTCCTTGACTTCCGGAAGGCGTTCGATACAGTTCCGCACTGTCGCCTGATATACAAAGTAAGAGCCTACGGAATATCAGACCAGCTGTGTGGCTGGATTGAAGAGTTTTTAGCAAACAGAACACAGCATGTTGTTATCAATGGAGAGACGTCTAGAGACGTTAAAGTAACCTCTGGCGTGCCACAGGGGAGTGTTATGGGACCATTGCTTTTCACAATACATATAAATGACCTAGTAGATAGTATCGGAAGTTCCATGCGGCTTTTCGCGGATGATGTTGTAGTATACAGAGAAGTTGCAGCATTAGAAAATTGTAGCGAAATGCAGGAAGATCTGCAGCGGATAGGCACTTGGTGTAGGGAGTGGCAACTGACCCTTAACATAGACAAATGTAATGTATTGCGAATACATAGAAAGAAGGATCCTTTATTGCATGATTATATGAGAGCGGAACAATCACTGGTAGCAGTTACTTCTGTAAAATATCTGGGAGTATGCGTGCGGAACAATTTGAAGTGGAATGATCATATAAAATTAATTGTTGGTAAGGCGGGTACCAGGTTGAGATTCATTGGGAGAGTCCTTAGAAAATGTAATCCATCAACAAAGGAGGTGGCTTACAAAACACTCGTTCACCTATACTTGAGTATTGCTCATCAGTGTGGGATCCGTACCAGATCGGGTTGACGGAGGAGATAGAGAAGATCCAAAGAAGAGCGGCGCGTTTCGTCACAGGGTTATTTGGTAACCGTGATAGCGTTACGGAGATGTTTAGCAAACTCCAGACTCTGCACGAGAGGCGCTCTGCATCGCGGTGTAGCTTGCTCGCCAGGTTTCGAGAGGGTGCGTTTCTGGATGAGGTATCGAATATATTGCTTCCCCCTACTTATACCTCCCGAAGAGATCACGAATGTAAAATTTGAGAGATTCGAGCGCGCACGGAGGCTTTCAGACAGTCGTTCTTTCCGCGAACCATACGCGACTGGAACAGAAAAGGGAGGTAATGACAGTGGCACGTAAAGTGAACTCCGCCACACACCGTTGGGTGGCTTGCGGAGTATAAATGTAGATGTAGATGTAGAATGCAAGTAGCTTCTTCTGTTGTTCCTTAGTGAGATCTGGTGATAGTCGAGCTAGAAGATCTTGTCTCGTAGTGGTAGCTGTAATTTCGCCCACAGACTTGGCATGGGAGGTTTCTAATGTTTCTATGGCGCACGGCTGATCTCCAGTTAACGGCTCAGTATATGCTACACACATGATCTTGGAAGGATCTGCGCTTCTCGGCGACAGTTAACTATCCACAATTCACCGAATCCGTTCAGAGCCTGGGATGACCAAGTTATTCCCCAGTGGTATGCTTCATATACATTCCACTACAAGATCCATGGGTTGATGCATGGCATGACACGTGACAGTTATCTTTCTAGCACTGACTGCAGGAATGATCACTTCAGCCAGCACACATAATCTCCGCACACGCGGATGCACATCTTTCTGTCCACAGAGTCTCATCTCGTCTAGCATAATCTTCGAGCGACCACAATCTATAATTGGCTGAGAAGCTTTCAAAAGTCCCATCCGAGAATGACGTCATGACTACACTCTTGTAAGACGATGAATTCTCATTGCTGTGTATGACCACTTATACCCACATGAATGGTACATCTTCCTGTAGGTTTTACATATTTCCCATTAGCCACCTTCAGCAGAGATGTTTTGTTGTCGTCGAAGACAGCTTTCTGCAACTGACGACGGTACTTCTCCGAAATGATTGAATATGATGCTACAGAGTGTACAAGAGCTTGGGCTGATCGACCATCCATGAAGATATCGACGTAGTTTCCTATCATTTTTGTAGTGATCGACGGCAGAGGATTTTCCTCTTCGGCGGCCGCACCTCCTCGGAAGATCGCACCCTATAGTCTTCCAGGTTGTGGCGGCTGGGTGATCGGTTGGAGCTTCTGGGCGGCGATGGAGACCTTGGTCGGCGTCTTGAGGAGTGTCCTCCCCAGTGTCTAGCTTGCGGCTACGGTGTCCTAAGTCGTCCTGCACCCACAACGTCTTGTTCATCTTCGTCGTCCTGGAGTTGGCGTTGGCTGAGATCGGTCTGCTGTCTACTGGCGCGGGCGTCATCAAATATCCGCCGCCTTTCTCGGCAATAGCACATCACATGTTCCGGTTGTCCACAGTGAAAACATACTAGTTGGTTATCCTGGCTCCTCCAGACATCAGTCTTCCTTGGTGCGTATACAGGTTCCTCATGCGGCATTGTAGGAACGTAACTCTGCCTGGGTCTCGAAGAATTCACCATTTTAAAGGAAAATGAAGGACGAGAGATTGGGTTCAATGTCTGTTTCACTTCCTCTCTTATGACCTCTTGAAGTGTCTCGGTTTTTTGCTCGTCGTGCAATCCAGGTGCCTTCTGAACTTCATCTCTCACTATCTGACGAAGAACACTTCTTAATCAGTTGCTTCTTCCATCACAGACATCGATACGAAGTTTGGAAGCCGTTCAATCTACTTGCGTGTAATTCTTTTTTGATGCATTGTCTCGATATGCGATTTTATGAAGTCGTCTGCTGTCGAAACCTCCTTCAGGAGTAGGGCTTGATACATGTCCTCAACAACATCCTTCATGAGATGTGCAACCTTATCTTCCTCCTTCTTTCTAGGATCCACTATTTTACACAGTTCCAAGACGTCTTGAATGTAGGATGCTGTAGTTTCTCCAGGACGCTGTGCCCTGCATTTTAATTTATCTTCTGCCTTGCACTTCTGTCATTGTGTGTCGCCGAAATACTTTCGCAGTTCCGCCTGGAATATTTCCCAGCATGTGAACGTGTCCTCATTCTTCTCATACCGTTGCTTGTCAGTGCCCTTCAAGCACAAAAATACATTAGCCAAACACACAGTGTCATCCCATTTGTTAAATTTGGCTGTACGCTCCTATACATTTAGTCACTTGTTTGGATTTTGGCCATCGTCACCAGAGAACCCGTAAAGATGTCTCATGTGGTAGCACACAGTTGCTGTCATCGTAACATCCTCTTCTTCTTCTGTCTCCGATAGATTGCGATCTGTTGCATATGGCTCGAACTCGGGTTTCTCGCCACATAAACGGCGGCTCTGTCGTAGCGGGGTGGGAGCCACTGTGTCGTAGATCATGTGCGCTACCAATCCAATACCCAGCGTCCTCACCAGAATAGTGTCATAAAGGAGAAAGGTGTAATTAGATGAATGGCGATCACTAACTTCACTTAACGAAGGTTTAATGAACATTCCGGAAGAATGATTCTTGACATTTGTGGATACTTCTAGAATGTACTCGAACCGAATACAGAAATTACAATTGTACGGTGCAGGTGAGTTTTGAATTGACCACCTTCTATGCAAGACTTTACTATCATAGCCACTACACATGCTGCTACTCAGCTGCTTCTGCGACAATATGAGCTGCATGGAGCGTCGTAAAAGCAGATTAGGTACGGGTAGATGTTGCGTAAAAGTTACAAATGATGTTAATATCATTCCCGATGAATTTAACCTTTTTTTTTAAATCGATGCTGCAAATACTAATTCCTCATCTGAAGAGTTTGAAACCTACAACGTAAGCCAATTATCAATCTGCTTTAGTTTCAACAAAATTTGGTTGTTACTGTACCAACTTATAATTGGAAAAAAGTGGAACTATGTGATGTAATTAAACCAGTAGAAAAATAAAATTATCATGGAACAGAAGATATTTATGCCCTCTTAAATTTTGTGATTAAAAAAATAATGGACTTAAGATCACTCCACTCCTGTACTTTTTTAAACTGGATACTTGTTAGTGTTATTTTTCCAGAACATCTAACAAGACACAGTAGTAATTCCATTATACAAAAGGATGATAAATCCTGCTCTAATAAATATCGTCCAATTTCTCTGGCACCAATTTTCTCAAAAATAACTCGATGCAAGATTTCCATGCCTTTGTCAAAGAAAATATATCGAATAAGTCTCAATGTGGTTTTAGGTCTCAGTTATGAATAGTAAAAAACTATTAAATATGTTGTGTGTATTGTGGAATCCTCTTGTCAGTCCAAAATATCTGCTGAAGCCACAACAGTGGACATGAGAAATACATTTTATTATGTACATCACAGAACATTATTGGAGAAACTATGGTGTTACATCATTAGGGACCTGGAAGAGCCCTCATTAAATCCTATCTAAGTAACAGGAAAGAAATCTGTAAGCAACAATGGTCAAAAGTCAGAGTTTCTGAATGTTACTAGAGCTGTTCTGCAATATGCCACTCAAATCTGTGCCTTAAACAGTTGAATCAACTCTCATCAATTCTGGTAAGGACATCAATAAACGGAAGGAGCCAAGTAAATAATCCTTCTCATTATCTAATATGTGGTTTGAAGACAATGTGTTAACTACTAACTACGAAAAAAACTGTAAATTTTTGTTTCAGCTTGTTCAATGTTGATGATGTGTTCACTTCTACCAAACTTCTTGGCGTATAACTAGATACAAAATAAAGTTGGGAGAGTCACATAGACTTCATAGCTCGAAAGCTTTAATGGAAATGTCGTGTGACTAGTGCCTCCCATCTGGTAAACCGTTCGCTGGGTGCAAGTCTTTCGATTTGACGCCACTTCGGCGATTTGCGCGTCGATGGGGATGAAATGATGCTGATTAGGACAACACTACACCCAGTCCCTGAGCGGAAAAAATCTCTGACTGAGCTGGGAAGCTTTAATAAGTTATCTATCTAGTGAAAAATTACGAACATTTGTTTTTGAGAAACTGCTAATTAAATCCTATTACGCCATATTTCATTGCCTCCTAAGTTATGATGTTCTTCTATGGGGTAATTCTCTAGGGGCAACTAAAATTTTTATTCAGCGGAAGAAAGCTCTCAGGAGCATCTCTGGCATTACCAAAAAAGACATACCATGTAGGACATATTTCAAAGAGTTACTAATAATGACAGTACCGATCTTTTTATATACAGCTGCCTTTCCTACCTAAAAGAAAACCTTAATAAGACCCATAATGGCTGAAAGAGAAAGCTTTCTTAAATAGTCTGAAAACTCTTCAGAAGTAGATTTAATTCACTAAATAACTAACAATTCTGTTTGTTTGCACTTTCTTTCTGTCGGTTTTTGTCTCCTTTGGTATGTTGTGTATGTGATTATGTAAGTAACTGAATGTGTATGTCCTCTATTCTTTTATTTTGTGGAACCTAGTAACTTAACAATGTTTACTTCCATATTTAACCATCAACCATGTGGAAAAATCTTTATATATCACATGCCAATATGTTGCTTTATCATGTTCCTTGTTTTATTATGTGTACTTTAATTCTGAGTAGTACCATGGTATTTGTAGGTATGTTTCTTAACATGTCAGTCATACTTTATGATACCTCTCGAACATTACTCTCGACAGCATCAAATCGGAGCAAATGCTTGAAGATTGATGAACAAACAGATAAATAAATCTAGAATGAAATTTTCACTCTACAGCGGAGTGTGCGCTGATATGAATCTTCCTGGCAGATTAAAACTGTGTCCCGGACCGAGACTCGAGCTCGGGACCTTTGCCTTTCGCGGGCAAGTGCTCTACCAACTGAGCTACCCAAGCACGACTCACGCCCCGTCCTTACAGCTGTACTTCTGCCAGTACCTCGTCTCCTACCTTCCAAACTTTACAGAAGCTCTCGTTGCAGAACTAGCACTCCTGAAAGAAAGGATATTGCGGAGTCTTGGCTTAGCCACAGCCTGGGGGATGTTTCTAGAATGAAATTTTCTCTCTACAGCGGAGTGTGCGCTGATATGAAACTTCCTGGCAGATTAAAACTGTGTGCCGGACCGAGACTCGAACTCGGGAACTTTGCCTTTCGCGGGCAAGTGCTCTACCAACTGAGCTACCCAAGAACGACTCACGCCCCGTCCTCACAGCTCTACTTCTGCCAGTACCTCGTCTCCTACCTTCCAAACTTTACAGAAGCTCTCCTGCGAACCTTGCAGAACTAGCACTCCTGAAAGAAAGCAATGCCATATAGATTAGGTCAAAAACAATTATAAATAGTTCAGTAGGACCAAAAACGATCAATTGACAGCGCAGGACCTTCATTGTCCCTTAAACAACATAAGTTTGTATATATTTGCCGAATATGTTTCCCTCTTTCTTCCATTGGCCTGGTTTTTGCACAAATGGTGTAACCTACAATTAAAATACTATTTTAACAGCATCCTGACTAGAAAAGAGTAATGTGACTCTTCTCCAAATTCAGCTGGCAAAATCGAGTAAATAAATTCGGCCTGTCACCCAACATTCTGAACAATTCCACACACACCTACAGAAGGAAGTTCTTTTTCCATATTAATGTTTGACAGTCCCTGAGAACCCTTTCTGCCACTGTTAACAATTTGAATACACCATTTGGAGCAGTATAAAAACTATTTTTGATGCAGTTTATTGCAATGAAACCTGTTTTCCATCAATTTCCTCCAATTTATGGAGGTACTGCTGCAGTAAATTAAGTTTCACACTTGCTGTTAAACCATTAAGGAAACAATAGCCAACAGGAATTTTCCAACTCCTATTAATCCCAGTGCCAATAAACACTAGTGCCTCTTTTACAATTTGGCTATCATCACTTTCCTCACATCCTTGCGCTTAGTCAACATAACCCCAGACGTTATTACCATCCCATATTAAGTCTTTTTTAAGAGCCACCTCATCGAACATAAGTGCAGCTAAAATAGGTCCTGAACTACGTTGAACCTCATCTGCTAATTTTTTTAAGCTTTCTTCTGTAAATCCAGGACTGCCATTTACTGTAGTTGCACCTGCAGAGTGTTCGAGGATGGGGAAATTTAACAAACTTCCTCAAATAATTATAAGCTTTGGATGAGTAAAAATTGAGTGTAAGGGCAAACTGTCTTATTTCTTTAGGATATTCAGGAACTGAACATATGTTTTGCATTGCAAAAAGTGCTTCAGAATATCACTATTTTTGTCACATCCTATCACTTCAGAAGCACAGTCTTCAAGTTCTTATTTAGGCCTACAACCACTGTTTTATATGTTACAATTTGTTTCTTCTTTCTTGTAACACTTTGCCTTGCATGTTTCGCTTGCTTCCTCAGCTTCTCGGTCCTTTTCTGTAGTGCCTCATAATTCTGTTTCAATTTTTTGGGGCTAGGCAAACAATAAGAATGATCTGTATGATCATTCTGATTCACTCTTTCACCTACAAAAATGAAGTATTATCATTAAGCTTTATTTTTCTTTAAACATGCATTGATTACTAGTAAAATTCACACATAACCCATACAGAAAATAAATAACAGGAAAACTATTTTACCTGGTTCATCTGATAAGGAAGCTGATTCTTCACTGACAAGTCGTTTCCTTGGTTGTCTCTATACTATAGTTGTTTTCTGCAGATGGTCAGGAAACGTAAATATTGTCGGTACTGCGTTTGCCAGAAGTCGCCTTCTCTCGTTTGTACTATACATGTATCTATCTTCGAAGTGAAACGAGCATATGTAGCTATATTGATTTGGCTGCCACTTATCTCGCCTCATATTGGCTACCCACCGACTTAACAGCTCTTTCTTTTTCAGAGGAAATCTAAAAATAGAGAGACGTGTATACAGTAGCTTATTTACATTTTGTAGACAGCTTAAAGACGAAAATGATGCACAAGACGCTAAGTACAACACGCATTTAGATACTCACCTGAAATATGATATTCCAGTTGTTTTATCATTTCTATTAGCGCAATTGTACGCTGTACATACACTGAGCATGATTCGCGATCGGTCAATAAGACTTTTAAAACAAATTACAACTGGAAAACAGTAATTTTCTAACGCAGTACTACACAGAACACCAGTACTATACACCAAATGTAAATATACTGACATGTAGACGTTTCAAAAAATGGCGCCTGGTGTTGCTTTTTGCTGGCGCTGGGAGCGCTGTTACCTCACAGATGGCCACTCTATGTAGTTTATATACCTCCTTGGTCTTCACGGTACGATTTATCTGCGCAGTAAAAGCAGTGTGCGTCTTTTGATATCTTTGGTAAGTTGAACAACAGTTGGATTCCCTGTATATTCTTTGGACATGTTGTGATAGACATTGGTTAGGTTATGTGTGATGAATACATGGTGTTTTTGTTATTGTGATGCTATCTATGTATTTGAGTATTTAAAATAAATACGGTAAGTATTTTTATATACCTTTGATGATAAGTATCAACAATATCTTGCGATTTTCGTATTTTGTATGTTACATGGACGGCTCGTATCGAACATTTCTCTTTATCCCGGTTTTCTTTTCAGTTATGAGAAATAGTAATAACATGTTTCTGGTACAAAGAAAATAAAGTCAATATATTTGTTGCACAGTAGGCTTAAATTTTATTAGTGCTGATGTGATATTCATTTATATCTGATATGTGCGTTATTTACTTATAGTTTTTTTTATTTGGTTGTTTCGTGAGATGGAACATGTTAACTATTTGCATTAGATGTAGTTATGGCTCTACAGAAAAAAAATGGTTTGCCTCAAAAATTGTCATTCACCACCTTTAATCCACTGACAAGATAGGAAAAGGTTTGTTTGTGTAGCAGTAATTTGCTATTTCGCAGCAAAAGTGATGTACTAATATTGGATATGATACTTATTCCTTGGTGGAGGTCTCTATCTAAGGGGCAAAAGACAGTGGGAATAAAAGAAAAACAAGTCTGGTAGTAGAGTATCATCCAGTGTGTCAGTTCTCTGTTGTAGAAACTGCTAATTTTTTCTTCATGTTGCCCAAGTTGAGTGGTAGAACTGTGAAAGCTATCCACTATGTGAAAACCTTCTTTGGAGTTGATGATTAGTAGAGTTGGATTTGCCATCATACATTATTATATCATTCAACATGACAGCTCATGTATTTTAAAGATGCAATATGAATACATTTTCTCTGATGTCGGGAATTTGAAATGTGTACATGAAATTGATTTCTCGTTGGCAAAAGTGCTGGGTGTGTTTTAGTTCTCAGCAAGAATGATGATACTCAGGATTACTGTTTGTAACTAGTGTATGATAACTGCATATGTTATACACTAAATATTATGGCAGGAGAAATGAACAGCAATATTGGAATGAAAGAAGAAGCTAGGTGAAGTTATCAATGTGGAATAACAAATTAAATGGGATCGACTGCTGATGATGCCACTTCTTTTGTTTGATTAGATGATTGGAAAATGATATTTACTCTCTGCTTCACACAGAATAACTCTTTTCGAATATAAGATGGTGAAAAATTAATGCAGATCTAACTCCGACAACAGAATAGTTGTAGGTAGGCGTACAATAAATCTTTCTAGAAAGAGGAATAGGAAAAAGTACCGGTAGCTTATATTTTAACTAATTTGAACAACATTATTAAAACGTTGCTGGAAGTTTGGAATAGGAAAGAACAGGTGTTGTTCAAAGAAATCCAGCAAAAAAACCAAGGCAAGAGAACTGTTGACAGGAGAGATGGCATTTAATGTGCCAAAGTTAAGGGAAATGTCTGATTCCCATTTTTGTAGCTTTTGTTGTAGGTGTTGGTGTTTTGGTATCGTCAGATGCGGTTGACCTATATAGGTTAAGGGAAGTGTATTTTTTTTTTTTTTTTTTTTGGTGTGTGTTCATAATTTTGTGTGTTTTGGGATCTTGGTGTGTCTTTTTTTTATTGTTATACTTAGCTTGTCTCCTCCCTAAAATCCTCAATTTCCACTGTTGTCCTGTTAGTTTGATTGTATTTTTTGAAGGAAATGTTATTGTCTTATTTATATGTATTTTCGTGTTTGTTGCGGTGTGTATGTAGTGACATCATAGGCGCCATATTGGATATGCTTAGAATAGCTATTTCCATCATATCGTTGACGTCATGGGTCAAATCACTTAGATGGAATCGGACACTTCCATAATCCCCAGAGTTATTAAGCATGCTTGAAGGTGCCCAGAAATAAACTTGAAAGACATAGTGCTACAATCTGACCGGTGTGACGTGTGTCGTAGAGAACGCAGTGGTCCATATCATTAGGTCTATATGTTACTAACTTAAAAGTGATGCTACTAGCAAGATAAGTATAGAGCTTCTACTTTGGGTATCAAGATTACCAAGTGACACATCAAGAATGATATTCCTTGAAGTTCCAACAACACCATAGATCTTTGGGATAGCCTAACTAAGATACCCAAGGATCAATACGCATTATGGCCCTTTGTCAACAGTACTAATTCACCTACATTTCTGAAAGCTATAAAGTTTATATCAGTCAATGCACACACAATTTTTATTTATTTTCTATACCGATTTTGAGTTTTTAGTCTTGATCAATACACCATGATGTTTCGTGGCTGATGGCTGTATCAGAATATAGTAGGGGTGAGCAGTTCCTTGAGGTTCGTACTAGAGGACAAATTGAGGCATCTGGTTGGTCACACACAGTTACATGTTTGGGGCACTGCGCATTTTATCGAGCAGTTAAAAGGCCTGTCCATCTCACGCAAAGGCTAAATTGTGAGCTTCAGTATCAAATCATCCTGTTCCAATACAGGACACAGTGAATATTCTACAGGTGAACATTGCATTGGATGTATGTGATCCTGTGCAGCAGTGCCTGATGAGCACTCACCTCAAGTGAAAGGGAGACTCGGATACAATGGTGTTTAGGAAACCAAATTGCACAGCCTCCCGTCTCTGGCCATCCTGATTTAGGTTTTCTGTGATTTCCATAAATCACTTCAGGCAAATGCCGGGATGATTTCTTTGAAAGGGCACGGCCGATTTCCTTCCCCATCCTTCCCTCACCCGAGCTTGCGCTCCGTCTCTAATGACCTCGTTGTCGACGGGACGTTAAACACTAATCTCCTCCTCCTCCTTGCACAGCCAGTCACCTATTTTCCACAGCTCATCTCCAACCAAAACAAAAGAACTTGGTGATTATTAATGAGAGCCTACTGTATCAGTGGTATTGCCTGCCTGCCAAGTGAACATTGCAAACTATGAACTGTATCATTGCTAATGCCTGCGACGAGAGTATCGCAAAGAAAGTTGTGGGAACAAAGCATAAGATCAAGAATACTCAGGATCAGCTGCCACAGCTAACTGCCCAACTACCACACATAAGAGGCAATACTGATAGGATGGTAAAGATTCTACACTGAAGGGAGATGAAACAAATCTAGTGTTGTAACAACAAAATAGAGAGACTTCCTGACTTCCGCTCTGTGAACAAACTACAAGCTTAGCCACAATTGTGGAGTAGCATGTATTGATAACACGGTATGTCACATCAGCACACACATTGCTGAGCACAAGCAGTACATACAGCATGGTGAGCATACTAATTTTGCAGTGGCAGAACATGTAGACAAGTTTGGTGGATCAACAGAATTTAAACATGTCCACATTTTAGCTAGGCTGCCACTTACTACAAAGTGAAAAAATCAGGGAAGCAGTTGAGATGGCAAAGGTGCCATGCGGCATGAGCCACAAGGAGGTCTCAGGTTCTTGCCATCACTGTTGGCAGTAACTGTGAATCGGGGAGTTGAATTTGGTAGTGCAGCTGCCACATAGGGCACCGTAAGCATACCAAATCAGCGACAGCAAAAGCCTAACAGGTGAACATTGCAAATATGAACTATTTTGTTGCTTGTGGCTATAATGAGAATATCACAAAGAAGGCTATAGGAACAAGGGGTAAGATCAAGAGTACTCAGGAAGAGTGACCGTGGCATATCGCCCACGTACCACATGCAGGAAGAATTCGTGATAGCATGTCTATGCCGAAGGGGACCCAAACCTATGTACTAAAGCAACCATCCAATAAGAGACTTCCTGGCTGTCACTCTGTAAAGGGACTTCACATGACAGAAGTATACAAGCTGAGCTGTGATTGTGGAGCAGTCTGTATTAATGAGATGGTATGCCCCATCAACCCATGTATTGCAGGGCGCAAGTGATACATACAGCTCAGTCAGCATACCAACTTGACAGTGGCAGAACATATAGACAAGTGTGATAGACCCACACAGTTTAAACAAGCCCATGGTTTAGTTAGGCTGTCACTGCAAAGCGAAAAATCAGGGAAGTGGTTGAGATGGCAAAGTGACCATCCAGCATGAGCCACGAGGAAGTCTACAGGCTCTCACCACCGTGGTTGCCAGTAACTGCAAGCTGGAGAGCCGAATGTGATAGAGGAACTGTTCCACTGTGTGCCATAAACACCATATTGCAGGCAGCAGGAAGCACAGACAGCTCAATTGTGCTCATACGAAAGCAGCACCATCTTGGTATGGCAGCTTTCACCAGAATCACCAGTGGCAACTAATAAAAATTTACGTAAAATGAAAACTCACATCAAAATTCCCAGCAACAGCATTTGACGTCCCAATCAAAACTTAGTAAGGCCAAAAGGCCCAGACAATTTCAGATAAGTGCAAAGCAGTACCATCTGGTTATTCAGAAGTAAGTTTATGTGGTTTCTGTAATTTGCTTTGGTGAATGCCAAGCGGATTTGAAAATGCTGCTATTGATTTATTGATTTACCTAACTGAATCCGGTCTTCCTTTTCTATAGTACCCTAGTTTGTATTATGGGAGGAAGTGATAACACGTAAATGGAATATTTGTGCCCATATTGTTTTCCATGTTTTCCAATTAAGGAAGTCTATATCTTAACTTTTCACAGTTCACATAGTAGTGTATCTAGTATTTTATACAAATGTTGCTGGTTACTAGTTTATTTATGTAGTTAGGTGCAATAAACTCACAAGAATGCGGAGCCTAAGGGTCTTGCGTGAGAGAACAGTCATTACTCTCAGCTAAGAGCTCATCTCTGTCGAATACATTACATATATTTCAATTAAAAATGCAAATTCGAGGATGCAAACCGAAAGGTGATTTGTATACACAATTCATCAATTATCTAGAAGGTGACATGCCATTCAACAGGCTGTCTTCTTTGTAACTTAGTCAGTTCTAATGAAAACGTCAACATCTTTCAGGAAAAATTAAAATCTGATGTTATGCAGATGTCTGAGCTGTTCTTGTTCGATTATCCATCACCAGAGATTGTATTTTTGAGGGAAATGCTGATCTGCTCATGTGATATGTTTTTTAAGTTTGTTTTACTGGTGATTATACTCTCTAGCTACAAAGTCAGAACAGCTGCTACGGTATCGGATGTACTGTCATTAAAATGTGGTCTGACACTGTAGTGTGTCTTATTGTCACGCAGAGGACCTGGGCTTATTCTTCAATACTGCCAGGGATTTTTCCAATGGAACGGGGTCCTCTTAGCCTCATGATGTTAGTTGAGGAGATACTTGGATGATAAGTGTTGTTTTGACAGAGGCAAATGATGATGTATGGGTACTAATGTATTTTGTTTACGTTTTTGCCTTTTGTGAAAAACTTTTGAATCAATGAAACTGTATTATGATCGTGTACATTTTATGTTCTAGTTGAAACATGTATCAGCCTCTCGTAGAATTGGGGGATTTGAAATCTGTCCTGAGAAGTGTGCTGGTGTCATCAAGGAGTAAATTGACACCAAAGGAGCTCCAAAATGATTTCCGAAGAGTAGAGGGCAAATTTGTTCCATATAGAAAGTTTGGATATGCCACTTTTGAAGACTTCTTACAGTCAATCTCAGACGTTTGTTCAGTAAGTGCTATTATTTTTTTTTAATTCAGATTTATTTAACAATATTTTATTGGCAGAAATGCTATACTTAGTTGTAAAGTTGAGTAAGTGATGAACATGTAATCTTACATGTTGTTTTCTCTGCACCATTCATTGGTGAAGGCATCCAAGAAAAAAATAAATGAAAATCTCATTTGAATGTAGTCCTTTCATAGCTCGTAACTTAGCAGTTTTCTCCTTATATGGCCGGCCGCGGTGGTCTAGCGGTTCTAGGCGCTCAGTCAGGAACCGCGCGACTGCTACGGTTGCAGGTTCGAATCCTGCCTCAGGCATGGATGTGTGTGATGTCCTTAGGTTAGTTAGGTTTAAGTAGTTCTAAGTTCTAGGGGACTTATGACCACAGATGTTGAGTCCCATAGTGCTCAGAGCCATTTGAACCATCTCCTTATATGCAGAAAGAAACAATCCCTGTGACATTTTATTGTATATTTGTTATGGTTTTCTTTCACTATTGCAGGCAGATTCTGGGATAGTTCCTTAACTAGAACACAGCCTTGTCCTTCCTCCTTCTGAACCATTGCTTTGCCTCAAATGGGCATGACACTGACACTCAGACTTATGTTATCTGAAAGTGATAATGGTCTGGACATCAACCTTGTTTGTAGTTGTCTCTCCATCTCCAGTGCCTTCTCCCACTTTCTGTTCAGGAAGTAATCTCAAGTTCTAACTCTGTTCTTGCTATAGGAAAGAATCTTGCAATCTTCTGTATTGCAGTACTGCCAGGGCCAGGATTGTAGCATTAGGTCATTCCATGTCAAGTGGTCCAATTCGTAAATTATCCCCACCTTACCAATCAGATTGTGTTCATATTTTGTGAGTACCTACCTATTCATGTTACAGGCAATTCCACAAATTCTTAGCTCTCAATATTAGTCATTAGGTGCCACTAGAGTTCAAGTCTGTCGCATTTTGTAGTGAGGATGCAAAAAAAGTTCAGGTAGAATTATTAAATGAAGTAATTCTCAGAGAAAGCATTGCTTTTAGGAGTTTATTCTATATTTATTTCATTGTGAATCTGCGAAATTTAGCTTTCAGAAGTGGATGCTTCTGGAGAGAATTGGGGGAAAATTTTACTCTTTAAAATTTTTCTTGATATTTGGGCAATTTTGAACTTGTACATCTTAAAAAGAGGCTACTCTAATGCAGTTTTGGTATGTTTTATCCCTTAGGCCACAGACTCTGTTTCATTATCAAGAGGTTTCCTGATTACTTGAAAATAATTTACCAGTTACCCAAAAGCGCATTTTGCAATCGAATACTTCGCGACCATACTAGTGTGAAATGTTGCATTACATTTTCAAGCTCTGGGAGTGCCTCATCTCCCATTAGAACATAAGTTATTATTTCTACTTAACCATTTACTTGATCTGATACAGGTAATTCAGCTACATAATTTGTTATTTATTATTTTCTGAATACATTTCCATCGTGTAATTGACTCACTGTGCCCACATTCATTGTAGTAGCCTTGTAGTTTGGATCAATTGTTGCTGTACATAAATTGAAAAATGATTTTTATTGGTATAAAATGCTTGCATTTGTTTACCAACAAGGAAATAGTTATGCCTCCTCCAGCTGTGACCATGTCCAGTAAGAGGTTTGTGGCTATATGCGCAAGCTGCATCCCATTGCACAGCTTTGTCCTGTGCTATGCTGTCCTAAGTAGCTTGATGAAACTGTCTCCAAGTCTCTCGTCGAGAGAGGTCCATCTGAGCATAAGAAATACAAATATGGCTGTGGACTCATGTGGAATTTATCTTCTTTATGGACCTTAACTGTACCATCTGAAATTTTACATGTGTCATCTATAGGAATGTGACAGACCGTCATGTGTTTTTCAAGAAAGACCTGTGTCTGGATCAGTGTGTTGACCTTTGCTTCAATTCTTTGACTCACTATGAACTCTTAACAAAATTGTTTTAGTTGAAGTATTCCTTACTATTTACAACACGCTATCCACCTCAGAAGATATTTGGAAGAAAAACCCATAGGGATTTTTGAAACTGTGTTCTGTGAATGAACAAACATAAAAATATGAAGTTATTGTTCTAGTTTTCATGTGATAATCTTCTTATTTTCTTTGAAATTTTTATTTCCTCCTCAGGGCTAGCTGGCACAGTAGCCCTGAGACAAATCCTCATCCAGCAATGCAGATGTAGGTTTCCTTTGGGTTCATAGCATTGTTTCCGGCAAACCCATGCACCTCACTCCACTGTACTTTTCTCTCATAATTGCTTCCTGTAGGTGCCTTTTGTTGCCTTTTTGTCTAAAATTCCCTTCCATTATGTCCTTTATGAAGTTGCGACATTATAACCATCTTAGTTAGCACTCTATTTCAAATACTTCCTGTTTCATCTTTACCATTGTCTCCAGATTTTGTGTTCCAATCATGCAGTTTCAGACACCTTTTCATTAATTTATGTCAGAAGATTTGTTGAGAGAGGTTTTTCTGCATCAGACTACTCTTTAATGTCATACTCACTTCGTATGCCATTACAGTTTTGATTCGCAATGGTTACAAATAAGCGTGTTGTAACAGCAACTTTAAAGGGTAGTTGTGAAAAGCCTGTTTTAATAAAATGAATGGAATTTGTACAACTAAGCTTCGCTTAAACTGGTTCCTGCTGGATCTGTATTTAATAAAATTACACATATTGGTGGTTGGCTCAGTATTCACGAAGCGAAGATGTATGGCGGTAACTTCATGGACTCTGATTAAAAATGTTGAAATGCTGATTTTGCATTTATGTTTTGCATAGTTTCTCTAATTCGCTCAAGAAGAATACTGGGGCGTTTTCTGAATCAGTTTCCACAGCTGTTTCCTTTTAGTGTCCATATCTGCTTCATCTAGGACTATTGTGTGTTAATACCTGGGTAAAACTCTAGATAAGCTCCAGAGCCATACTGAAGTGTTTTATATGCTGCAATGTTGTCAGAGCTTGCTATGAGATATGTTGGTGAAATAAGGAGGGTGTGCCATATGCTGGGTCTATACAGCCATTGAGAGAGCATGGGACAGATGTGTTTCAAAGGTATAGTGTCACATTCTCACATCAGTATATTATAGCTTTCAAAACCATAACAATTCAGAAGAAATGGGCAAATATTTTGTAATTGAAGATTATCAGTTTAATTTAAGTTGAGCTATTAGGTCCCAACCTAATCACAATATTTTAATTCATGACATCTTCAGGAGATAAAAAATATGTGACAACAAAGATTATTAATTTAATTTATGTAATTAACACTGTTGTATTCCAATCTAACTTAAGCCTTGGACTAAGCTACAGATTTCTTGGTCACCAAAACGAGGTTTTGTAGTTTTCACATTTGTTGGTTTTGCCAACTCACAACTGAGCTGTCACATCGTAACCTAACCACAACCTCGTAATTCATAATGTATTCAGGAAAAAGTCACTCGTATGTAACAGTGAAGACTATACACTGAAGAGCCAAAGAAACTGGTACACCTCCCTAATATTATGTAATTATGTCAGGACCCTGCGAGCGTGTAGAAGTGCTGTGACATGACATGGACTTGACTAATGTCTGAAGTAGTGCTGGAGGGGATTGACACCATGAATTCTGCAGGACTGTCCATAAATCCGTAAGAGTATGAAGGGGATCTCTTCTGAACAGCACGTTGCAAGGCATCTTAGATATGCTCAATAATGTTTGTGTATGGGGAGTTTGGTGGCCAGTGGAAGTGTTTAAACTCAGAAGAGTGTTCCTGGAGCCACTCTGTAGCAGTTCTGGATGTGTGGTATGTCTCATTGTACTGCTGGAATTGCCCAAGTCTGTCGGAATGCACAATGGACGTGAATGGAGGCAGGTGATCAGACAGGATGCTTACGTACATGTAAACTGTTAGAGTCGTATCTAGACATATCAGGGGCCCCATATCTCTCCAATTTCACATGCCCCACACCATTACTGAGCCTCCACCAGCTTGAACAGTCACCTGCTAACATGCAGGGTCCATGGATACAAGAGGTTGTCTCATACCCGTAAACATGCGCTCGATACAGTTTGAAACGAGACTTGTCTGACCACGCAACATGTATCCAATCATCAACAGCCCATTGTTGATGTTGACAGATCCAGACGAGGCGTGAAGCTTTGTGTCGTGCAGTCATCAAGGGTACACAAGTTGCCTTTGGCTCCGAAAGCCCATATTGATGATATTTCATTGAATGGTTCACATGCTAACATTTGTTGATGGCCCAGCATTGAAATCTGCAGCAATTTGCAGAAGGATTGAATTTCTACCACGTTGAATGATTCTCTTGGTCCTGTTCTTTCAGGATCTTTTTCTGGCTGCAGCAATGTCTGAGATTTGATGTTTTACCGTATTCTTGATATTCACTGTATGCTCGTAATTGGTCGTATGGGAAGATCCCCACTTCATCGCTACCTCAGAAATGCTGTGTCCCATTGCTTGTGTACCGACTATAACACCACGTTCAAACTCACTTAAATCTTGAGAACCTGTCATTTTAGCAGCAGTAACCAATCTAACAACTGCACCAGAGACTTGCTGTCTTATATAGGCGTTACCAACCACAGCGCCATATTTTGCCTGTTTACATATCTCTGTATTTGAATACTCATGCCTATACCATTTTCTTTGGCACTGCAGTGGAAATTTAATCTGTGCACACTGCATAACTATACCCTTGGAAATCACAACATATTTGGGGAAAAATATGTGAATATTTGTGACATGAGTGCACACAGTGAAATTTGTAATCGTGTTTGTCACAGATACTGAGCTGCTGCAGTTGAAAGTATGCTATTAGGTTCTGACCTAACCACAACCTCATAATTCTTGACCTATCTGGGAAAAAAAGTCAAACGTTTGTGACAAGAATGAAGGAGAGAATAGTTTATGGTTTGGCCCTAGAAATTCATTGCCTCTTTTTTCACAACTCATTGGTTACATGGAAGTATCCTGCCAGTGACTGTGCCAACCTGTGAGCAGTAGGGAAACACTGCCATGACTGCCACTGGTCCTGATCTAGACTTTTGCCTAATACTTGTCATCTTCACTGAAGTGGTGCTCCTTTTCAAGCTGCTGTGTTTTTAACATGTTGAATCCATATAATGATACACCAGTATTTCACAGTTTAGTAGTATATTATGAAAACTTTATTACCCTCTCAGTAATGTATTAATCTGCCACCAATATTCATATTTACACTTTCATTGATCCTCTCATAGTGTATTCACCAAGAAGTTCATCAGTGAGCCGTCTTGATCTTCAGTACAGTTCTTGGTAGAAAGTATGCAGTTTATGGTGGCTCTCACCATCAAGCAGGTTCATCACTTCTGGTATCGTGAAATACATGCTCATTTAACAGCGAAAAAATTGTTCCATGTGATTTGTGTCACAAAATTAAATATAAAATCTCAGTGGTGCATCTTATGTATGAACTGTTCAAGAGTATTTCACTGAGTTTATAAGAATATCAAGTGAATTTAGCTGGGTTCCACCAGAAAATCGGCGAGCGATATGGAGTTTCTAAACATTTATTGTGATGCTGCCAAGTCTCAACTACACTAAGAGTCGGAAGAATATGTATGTTTTCATAGCTCACTTGTTTTTTTGAGTAGATCTAAACATCTTGCACCATGAAATATACTTGTGAGGTGAGGTGTTGTCAGGTACTGAGCAGAAGTAACACTAAAATAGCAAAAGAATGCTCCATGGAGTAATATTCTCATTTTGGTAACCTGTGTAAATTGTCGAAACTAGTAGTAAAGTAAAATAAGGAGAGATTGTTAATAAAGCTGAGCTAGATTCATGTTTTCTGAATAGTGGCATGCAGTTCATTTCAGATTTAATTCTCAATTGTCTCCTACTAACAGCATCTTTTAGGTTATCAGTATCCATACTAATTTCAATCTATCCACATTGAAGACAGTCTGAATAAAGTTGCGACATCTCTGAATGTTGACAACCTTGTGGATTTCCCAAATATTGTGTCAGCTAATTGTTGAAACTAAAAGCAGACAAACAGAGCTCTTCGTCATTACGGTGTGCTGAGTCAACTTTTCTTTGCTACATGTACAGTAATTCGTGAAATAGCCAAGGTTATACCAAGTAGTTTCCTGTTGTCAAATTCAATTTCCAATACTTATAAGTTTTGTGGGTAACCAGTTCCGGTTGCCAGGAGGAGCAGGTGTAGGTATGTCTTCTGGTAATGCTAATCTACTCGACTGAAAGAATCTCTGAAAAGTTTTTTAAGATTTTGTGTTTGGTAAAACTGACAGAAAAAAATCAAAAGTTAACAATGACATTTGTTTTCTCCATCTCACCCAATCATTTTCAGGTTTTTAAAAATATGTAATTTAATAGATTTCTGAGTGAGGTCATATAAATTGCTATTTATGTTCCCTTATATGGCTCATCCTGCCAAATTTTTGTATATTATGGAAAATTCTGCATGTACAGGATCTGTTTTGAGGCCAGTCATATATCAGCTCAACCCCTTTACCATTAATTTTAATGTAAGCTAATAATGATAGATGTGTGGGGCATTTGAATTGTCAGATATCAGGTAAACACAAATATTTATTGTCTTTATTAAAATTTCTTGAGTCGTGTACCAATAAAATTTCTTGTGTCATGTACCACATTACTAACATTGATATCTTTGTCTGAAATTTTGAGTCACTGTTGTTACTAGCCACAGAGCACCCTATACTTCTGCACTAAATAGCTATCAAAATAAATAAAGTAGGAGTAAAGGAGACCACTCATTGAATAGCAGAAATGCTGTGTCATCAAGAGGCACACACAAAAGAAAATGAAAAATTTGCTGGCTTTCAGTAGAAATCCTTTGAAGAGGTGAAGTACGCAAGATTGCATTTGCAACCCCCCCCCCCCCCCCCCCCCACACACACACACCAGCACACCAGCTGAACATATAATGCCACCAGGAAATTGGGGTGGGGGTTGTGTTGGGTGGGTGGGTAGAGGGAAAAAGTTTTTTTTAGAGTTGGGGGGGAGAAAGGTAGAGGCAGCAAGCAGTATGGGGGTTCAGGATAGTTTGCTTGTGCACTGCACCTCAGTGGCTCTGACTTCTATGAGTCACATGCCTAGCCTGTACATTTACCACCCCAGGCTGTAAAATTCCTATCCTTCACACATGCTGCCTCCCTCCAAGTTGCCAGCTACCTGTCCTGAACTCCTCCCCCTGCTTACCACATCTTTCTTTTTCTACCCCTCCAACCTGACACAACCTTTACGCCAGTCTAACTGCTAATGGTGCTGTATGTCCAGCCTATGCAATGTAGCTGCGCAGGTATGTTGTGTGTGTGTGTGTGTGTGTGTGTGTGTGTGTGTGTGTGTGTGTGTGTGTGTGTGTAGGCGGGGGGGGGGGGGGGGGCGCACGTGCACATACTCCAAATTTTGAGTTTTTTCTTGAAAGCTAGCATGATTTTATTCTCTTTTGTGTGTGTCCCTTGACATCTTGTCACTTCTACTATTTGGTGAGTGGTCTTCCATACTCTGAAATTATTTACATCCTATCAAATCTTTCCATACAATTCTGGATGAAAGCTAGTTTATAAACTACTTTATCAATTTGTCAGCTTCAGTTTTTCGTGTTTCTGTAGATGCATCTCCAAAGTGAATGGTGTGTTTTTGTCCCTGTCATATATGCTCCACACAATACTTAGTCTGTTTGTAATAAAAACTTTGGATGTTAAGTCACATGACAGTAAAGCACTTCATACTTGTCAAAATGATTACCAGAAGCAGGCACAATGTATTGTAGTTGATCATTGCACTAGTATGGGAATGACTGTATCTTTGGATGCACTGGAGGGATCTGGAGGATGAAGTGCTCAGAGGTGGCCAGCTAACCAAAACCTCCGTTATGAACATATTTTTGGAAAAAACTCATGACTGTGCTGTGCTTATTCATGTACTTCAGAAAATGGATGAAATACATAATAAAAATGTTGGAGAATGAGTAGACTTTCCACTTAAATTGTTTGTTTCAGTGCTGCTTTACCCACTAGAGCTCTGGAACATCCAGCAACATTCTCTTTAAATACTCTCTCTGTGAACTGCCATCACTTACTGCAAGGTAAATTAGATCTTTTGGCTGGTGTTTCAACACATGTTCTAATAAATCTGTCCTTGTCATGTTACTGCTAAACTATATTTTGTTTCTCTGCCCAGCAAACAATGTTGTTGCCTATGTGGGCACCTAATCTTGTATAACGAAATGATATGAAGAGCTATCCATAACAGTTCTAGAGTTGTTTTGTTAAGTTTTGAAACACAGTGTCTTCAAACAATCTCACAAAAGTATTGTAATTGATTTCTTCATTGTAGTTGGAGGTCTTGTTTGAACTGAATAAGAGTAGACAATTAGGAATGAAATCTTTCGATTTTCTGGCATGTGCTACAGTTATTTTTTTCCTCTACTGGTTGGAGCTGCCACACTACCACTTTTTTTAAACTTTGTCCCGCATTCCCTACTAATACCCTAAGAAAGCAGAATTATCAGGCTGCAATATCTTGACATTCCATTAGTAACCTGCGGCCAGGAATAGGTGTATAACGGAATCCTAGCTTTTTTGCTACTTATTCAAGGGTGATTTGCTATCCTGAAACAGATTCGCCGCTACAAGGGTAGCTTATAGCTTTTTGAGTGTTAGATACTCCTTCCTCGAGTAATATATTTCATGATGAATCCCATCTTCTGAAAAAAGTAGAGATTTGTGACCCTTTCCTTTAGGCGTCTCTTCTTACCTGGTGTCACCAATTCAGGTTACTCGTTTGATTCTTCTTTCACTAATTTCTACTTGCACGTCCTTCTGACTGACCATTTGCTGATTTGTAGAGCATCTGCAGTTGGTGTCATTACTTCATCCAAAGGAATGAGAGGTGCTCCTGCACCCCCCTCCCTTCTTCTCCCCCTTCCTTCTTCTCCCCCTCCCTTCTTCTCCCCCTCCCTTCTTCTCCCCCTCCCTTCTTCTCCCCCTCCCTCTTTTCCCCATCCCCCTTCTCCCACTCCCTCTTCTCCTTATCCCTCAGAATTTGCGTTTACATAATACACGAATTCATGAGACTGACTGTGTGTATTCACATCATGTCTGATACTTTTTGAAAGCTTCTTGGGAGTGAGCAGCCTCAGTCTGCCCCTCTTTTGACTACTTTTATCACACATTGTAAGGCATGTGAAGCTAAAAGTCACCCAAATACCTTATAACAATGCCTCACAGATGACTGAATGATATAATGCTGTAGGCAGTGCAGTGGAATTGGCAATGCAGAGCTGATAGTGCCAGGCTCCCATTGTTTAATAGATGGTGGTATCCATATAGTCCACTATCTGTCAAATGACAACTAGTTTAAATCAGACTTTAGAGAATCTACTAGATATGTGGGAACTGGATTCTGGCTTGTTTTAACACTGGACAGAATAGTGAAATGATCAGCACATTTTAAAAATATCCATTTTTAAATGTGACGTAACGAAAAAACTCTTACTATGTTTCTATGTTTGGTGTCAGCTTCAGGAGGCTTGACTACAAACCAAATATGTGGCTGAGAGATGTGATTCTATTATGAACAGTGACACTGTGAGCTACCATATGACAAGCACAATATCAGTCTTAACTAGCAAAACATTGTACTGCTAACAAATCGTTATTTTCCTCAGAAAGTGATGTGTCAATGTGGTAACGGAAGACAGGGTGTCTTTCCACAGGTCAGTGACCATGTTTATGTACTCACATAAAAATTTTTTCTGTCTTGTTTGCATTTCATTTTTTTCTGATACAGATTTCAGCACTTGACCATCCTCAGACCTAACGTCAGACAAACAATATAAGCATGGAATATATATTGTATGGGACAGAAACCCTAAGCACAACAAAGAAAACTTGTTGGTCCTCGAAAGAAAAATTATGAGAAGGATCTTTGGACCTGTCCAGGAAGGGAGCTCGTGGATACATAGAAAAAAACCAAGAATTGTATGAGCTGATGAGGCAACCGAACATCGTTCAAAAACTGAAAGCTCGGAGAATAAGCTTGGCAGGCCGCATTGTTAGGAGACCAGACACCTCTTGGGCATAAGCCTTACTTATGGGAAGGCCTGATGGTACCCATCCAATTGGAAGACCCAGGAAGCGATGGAAGGATAAGCTACAGAAAGACCTTTGCCAGCTAGGAGTCCATGGCAACTGGATCCAAAGTGCACAAGATTGCCATCTATGGAGAAGCATTGTGAGGTCGCGCATGATCTACAGAGTCCTCGATCACAGATTTGATTGATTTATTGATGGAATATACATTATTTCTCATGTTATGGGAAAGATTTGTCATAAGAATATAGAGTGTATGTTACTTCATCACATTACAAGAACAGCCAGACTGATAGGAATTTTGCAACAAGGTATAGGAACCATACTTACAAGTTGAAGAAGAGTTCATTGGGGGCTATTTAAATTCTGAGAAGTGTAACTTCACTTAATTAGAGAAAGCCTTAATGTGCTTAAAGCCATCTTCGCATGGGACAAAGAATCCATTGTTGATAAGACATGAATGGGACATACATCCTCATGAGACAGCACCCGCCTCACGTGGGATGTATTAATTACCATGACTTGTGATTGCAGCCTTCTTCAGCAGCAGCTGTCAGCATTATCTGCCTTGCAGACCACATATATTGTTTATGAAAATGGATCTGTGTAAAATTTCTTTGTTAGCTCTATTAAAATGCATGTTCTCTCCTTATCCGTGTTCTAGTCACATTGTTCTGTCAATAGTATACATAAATAAAATGTTAAAAGATAAAAAGGAAAGTTCCATGTTCTGTCAGTAAGGACATCAGGTTATAGAACTTCATAAAATTGGAAAAAAACTCACTCCTGAGAGACAGTGCACTTACATTTACATAACATTGAATATTACAGAAAATATTTCTGTTAATTTAATAAGGAAGTCCTACTACCTTTTAGAAAATGTGAAGCTGAAAACAGAAAACTGATACAGGAAGACATTCATTGTGTCATCATGTGGCGCCTCTACGAACTACACTACACCAAAAGTCTGCAACAAATGACCCTGTATTTTATGTTACTATCTTCTGATGGGTTTAATCTTTGATATGTTATTAACCGACATTTTTTATAACAAATCCAACCAAGAATGACACATTTCTTATTAATCTTCAGTGTGCTGTTTCCGTAAAAGGGTGTACTATCATAAGATGCAAGTTATAGTATGAAAATAATCAAACATTAAAGTCTTTAACCACCAATATGGTGTTTCCCATCATTTTATTACGACAAATTGTACCAGTAGTGATGTGGTTTGAGGAGGTCCTCAGTATGCTGGTGCTGTGAAACAGTATATACTCATAGCAGAACCAAATGTGGGCATCAACTGAAAACAACAAATACAATACAGCATCCCACAAGTTTTGCTTGTGACATAGAGCATTCTTCCTTCTTATTGATTCAACTTTTCATAGCATGTTACTGAAATATCACAGAAATCTTGCTCAATGCAGTCCCCAACAATCAGTCTTCCTTTCTCATCACATCCAGTAAGTCTCCTTTGACGCGGTATTCTGGGTGACTTTTCTGGACTCTAATCCTTTCCCTAAACCTTAATTAGTCTTTTTCCTTCACCTCTCTTCCTTTGAACTTCAACCCTTCTGCCAGAAGACGGAGCCACTGAGTAGATTTTTTATCTATACTATTACATTATGTTTTCAAAACTTTATTATTTTCATTGATATACAAAACTTGTGTTTCATACAAGGCATTGGTACCTCAACAACAGGAAGTGACACACAAAACTCTTACAGCTAACATGTCCCATGTGAAGAAGTCTGAAAGGCCATGTATTCAGTAGCTTAGAAGAACTTAAGTAAACTGTCTCAGAAAAAAGCAGAATGAGTGGAAAGGAGCAGACTGATTTTATTGAGAATCGGTTTTATGACATTTTCTACGACTTGTTATCATGCCTGACTGCTCTTTTATTTTGTGACGAAGAATAGAATGTTTCTGCTCAGGATCCACAGTTGGTTTGGCCAGTAGTTGGTTTCCTTCTGTCACTCTTAATGTGTTTTGCCATTGTGAGTCGTTTTAATAAAAGGTGTCTCATGTTGCATAATTCTTATGTAACTTGATGTTTCTTAAATATTTTACAAGAGCTGTATACAGTACCTGAATATGAATTAATCCACATTGATATTCACTGAGAAGCACAAATACAAATGTTAAATAGATTTTTAGTGTAATTTGCATTTTACATATGTTTGAACTTACATTACTTCTGTTAGAGTGTGGTTTTCTTGTGCTTGGAATGCCACCTGGTGGTGCTTTAATAATTTATTTTCTCATCTGTGGCTATATTACTGCCAGTGTACACTTATACTTGGTACAATCATATACTGTTTGACTATTTGACTCTTTAAGTTTATGATGTATATATTATTCATATTTACATACTGGTCTTCCATCGAGTGGCGAGCACATATTATTTCTTATAATATATTGAAATAATGTGTACACCATGTTTTCTCTTATGACAAATTTTTCTTGTAATGTGTGAAAAAACGTGTATCCTGTGTTCATACTTTTTGTGTTGTGACAGATCTGAGGATGGCTGATTGCCAAAACAAGTAATCAGAAATAATAAATTGTCACCAAGACAAAAAATTTTGTGTATTAAGTGTCAGTGTCATTGAGGAATGTGCAAGTTGCAAGGCATCCGTTTTGCCCTCAGATATATTCACGAATCAGCTTGAGGAAGTCATGTGACAGCAGTACTGTGAAGTTTAATCTGTTTTTGTGAATTTGAAATGCTTCTCAGCATAAGTGCTTGACTTGATACCGGATACCGCCTGGTATACTTTTGGCTAACATCACAATTTTATCTTTGTGACAATTACATCCTGAAGGAGTAACCTGCCTCCAGTGTGTATGTCAGTGATGGTACATGAGTGATTTGCAGAATATCACAAGATACTCTTCTCAGCTGTGCTCCTGGTGCACCAGATCATAATCCCCATTGAAAAAAAAAATATGGATGGAAAAGAAATAGGATGTTGATGAGTTGTCATGAATATAAGATAACCTTTGGAATGTCATCCTAGTTGCTTGTGACGAGGAGCAGAAAATGAAATCTTAACTGAGCATTCCATAGACTCCCTTTTTTCAGAAATGCAATTCAGCATTGAAATCATGAAGACAAGGGAAAGCGATAAATTGTTATGGAGAATCCACAGTCTTTGTTATTTTTTGGACCCAGAACACCTTACTAAGAATTATGATCATTTCATTCTGTTAATTTTATGTCCTCTACAGTGCAACAAATTAGAGCAGTAACAACAAAAACAGCACTCAAGGTGAGATTCAAACCACACGTAGCAACAAAAAGCCATATGCAAGTCTCTTGATAATCTATCTAAAAAGAAAGATGATGAGACTTACCAAACAAAAGCGCTGGCAGGTCGATAGACACACAAACAAACACAAATATACACACAAAATTCAAGCTTTCGCAACAAACTGTTGCCTCATCAGGAAAGAGGGAAGGAGAGGGAAAGACGAAAGGATGTGGGTTTTAAGGGAGAGGGTAAGGAGTCATTCCAATCCCGGGAGCGGAAAGACTTACCTTAGGGGGAAAAAAGGACAGGTATCTAAGGTAAGTCTTTCCGCTCCCGGGATTGGAATGACTCCTTACCCTCTCCCTTAAAACCCACATCCTTTCGTCTTTCCCTCTCCTTCCCTCCTCTCTTGATAATCTCTCTGTCATGTGACTGCAGCACTGTGTAGTTTGATCTGTTTATGTGAATTTATGTTCATTTTGCTGAATTAAGAATTTATGACCATATTATGCCTTTACTCATCATAACCAAAGTGGTTTCATCTTTCAGTTCTGTAATAATAGGAATGATAGTATAGTAAGAATTAGTGTAATAACAGGAATCAGACAATGCAGTTCATCTTGTAAATTTTTTGATAGTACATTCTTAGTGCCCAATTCCAAGAAGGTGCAGCTCTTTAATCAAATTCCCTACTACAAGTGTTTGTACTTTTAAGAGCAGTACTGTTCACAATTTTATGTGAGGCTCCCACATAAATAGGAAGCTCAGATTACAGCTTGGCCCATTTTTTGTAATGTGTACAGCTGAAGATCTCCAAGCTGCTTTCTTATAGTGATCAATTAATTAAGTGGCAAATTTGATGGGAAGGAACTGCTTAGTTCACTATTGTTGTTGACCTGAGACTGGTTTGATGCAGCTTTCCTTGCTACTCTATCCTGTGCAAGCTTCTTCATCTGCCAGTACGTACTGCAACCTACATCCTTCTGAATCTGCTTAGTGTATTCATCTCTTGGTCCCCCTCTACGATTTTTACCCTCCACGCTGCCCTCCAATACTAAATTGGTGCTCCCTTGATGCCTCAGAACATGTCCTACCAACCGATCCCTTCTTCTAGTCAAGTTTTGCCACAAGCTCCTCTTCTCCCCGATTCTATTCAATTCCTCTTCATTAGTTATGTGATCTACCCATCTAATCTTCAGCATTCTTCTGTAGCACCACATTTCAAAAGCTTCTATTCTCTTCTTGTCTAAACTATTTACATCCACGTTTCACTTCCATACATAGCTAGACTCCATACAAATACTTTCAGAAACGACTTCCTGACACTTAAATCTATACTCGATATTAACAAATTTCTCTTCTTCAGAAACGCTTTCCTTGCCATTGTCAGTCTACATTTTATATCCTCTGTACTTCTCACCATCATCAGTTATTTTGCTCCCCAAATATCAAAACTCCTTTACCACTTTAAGTGCCTCATTTCCTAATCTAGTTCCCTCAGCATGACCCGACTTAATTCGACTACATTCCATCCTCGTTTTGCTTTTGTTGATGTTCATCTTATATCCTCCTTTTAAGACACTGTCCATTCCGTTAAGCTGCTCTTGCAGGTCCTTTGCAGTCTCTGATAGTATTACAATGTCATTGCTGAACCTCAGATTTTTATTTTTCTCCATGGATTTTAATTCCTACTCCAAATTTTTCTTTTGTTTCCTTTATGCTTGCTCAGTATACAGATTGAATAACATTGGGGAGAGGCTACAACCCTGTCACACTCCCTTCCCAACCACTGCTTCCCTTTCATGTCCCTCGACTCTTATAACTACCATTTGGTTTCTGTACAAATTGTAAATAGCCTTTCTCTCCCTGTATTTTACCCCTGCCACCTTCAGAATTTGAAAGAGAGTATTCCAGTCAACATTGTCCAACATTGTCAAAAGCTTTCTCTAAGTCTACAAATGCTAGAAATGTAGGTTTGCCTTTCCTTAATCTTTCTTCTAAGATACGTCATAGCATCAGTATTGCTTCAAGTGTTCCAATATTTCTACGGAATCCAAACTTATCTTCCCCGAGGTCGGCTTCGACCAATTTTTCCATTCGTCTGTAAAGAATTCACGTTAGTATTTTGCAGTTGTGACTTATTAAACTGATAGTTCGGTGATTTTCACATTTGTCAACACCTGCTTTCTTTGGGATTGGAATTATTATATTCTTCTTGAAGTCTAAGGGTATTTCGCCTGTCTCATACACCTTGCTCACCAGATGGTAGAGTTTTGTCAGGACTGGCTCCCCAAGGCTGTCAGTAGTTCTAATGGAATGTTGTCTACTCCCGGGGCCTTGTTTCGACTCAAGTCTTTCAGTGCTCTGTCAAACTCTTCACACAGTATCGTATCTCCCATTTCATCTTCATCTACCTCCTCTTCCATTTCCATAATATTGTCCTTAAGTACATCACCCTTGTATAGACCCTCTATATACTCCTTCCACCTTTCTGCTTTCCCTTCTTTGCTTAGAACTGGGTTTCCATCTGCGCTCTTGATATTCATACAAGTCGTTCTGTTTTCTCCAAAGGTCTCTTTAATTTTCCTGTAGGCAGTATCTAACCCCTAGTGAGATAAGCCTCTACATCCTTACATTTGTCCTCTAGCTATTCCTGCTTAGCCATTTTGCACTTCCTGTCGATCTCATTTTTGAGATGTTTGTATTCCTTTTTGCCTGCTTCATGTACTGCATTTTTATATTTTTTCCTTTCATCAATTAAATTCAATATTTCTTCTGTTACCCAAGGATTTCTACTAGCCCTCATCTTTTTACCTACTTGATCCTCGGCTGCCTTCACTACTTCATCCCTTAGAGCTACCCATTCTTCTTCTACTGTATTTCTTTCCCCCATTCCTGTCAATTGTTCCCTTATGCTCTCCCTGAAACTCTGTACAACCTCTGGTTCTTTCAGTTTATCCAGGTCCCATCTCCTTAAACTCCCACCTTTTTGCAGTTTCTTCAGTTTTAATCTACAGTTCATAACCAATAGATTGTGGTCAGAGTCCACATCTGCCCCTGGAAATGTCTTACAATTTAAAACCTGGTTCCTGAATCTCAGTCTTACCATTATATAATCTATCTGATACCTTTTAGTATCTCCAGGATTCTTCCAGGTATACAACCTTCTTTTATGATTCTTGAACCAAGTGTTAGCTATGATTAAGTTATGCTCTGTGCAAAATTCTACCAGGGGGCTTCCTCTTTCATTCTTCCCCCCAATCCATATTCACCTACTACATTTCCTTCTCCCTCTTTTCCTACTATCGAATTCCAGTCACCCATGACTTTAAATTTTCCTCTCCCTTCACTATCTGAACAATTTCTTTTATCTCATCATACATTTCATCAATCTCTTCATCATCTGCAGAGCTAGTCGGCATATAAACTTGTACTACTCTGGTAGGCATGGGCTTTGTATCAATCTTGGCTACAATAATGCGTTCACTATTCTGTTTGCAGTAGCTTACCCGCATTCCTATTTTTTTTTATTCATCATTAAAGCTACTCCTGCATTACCCCTATTTGATTTTGTATTTATAACCCTGTATTCACCCGACCAAAAGTCTTGTTCCTCCTGACACCGAACTTCAGTAATTCCCACTATATCTAACTTCAACCTATCCATTTCCCTTTTCAAATTTTCTAACCTACCTGCCCGATTCAGGGATCTGACATCCCACGCTCCGATCCGTAGAATGCGTTTTCTTTCTCCTGATAACGACGTCCTCTTGAGTAGTCCCCACCCTGAGATCCGAATGGGGGACTATTTTACCTCTGGAATATTTTACCCAAGAGGACGCCATCATCATTTAATCATACAGTGAAGCTGCATGCCCTCAGGAAAAATTACGCTGTAGTTTTCCCTTGCTTTCAGCCGTTCGCAGTGCCAGCACAGCAAGGCTGTTTTGGTTAGTGTTACAAGACCAGATCAGTCAATAATCCAGACTGTTGCCCCTGCAACTACTGAAAAGGCTGGTGCCGCTCTTCAGGAACCACAAGTTTGTCTGGCCTCTCAACAGATACCCCACCGTTGTGGTTGCACCTACGGTTCGGCTATCTGTATCGCCGAGGCACGCAAGCTTCCCCACCAACGCCAAGGTCCATTTTTCATGGGAGGGAGTTCACTATTAATATACTGAAAGTCTAGTGTATAAATCAACTGCCTGTAGAAACAGGTGAAAGCAAACCGTCAGTTTTTTTTTTTTTCCAGAAAATATTTTTGTTGGGTATTCATAGTTTTTGTATTCGCTGAAGAAAATATGACAAGGGAAGAAAAAATTGATTTTTTACTGAATGTTATTGTGATATTACTTTAGTGTTGAGACTGTGTGCCACCATGCTAATACTTTGCTACTTGTTGCAGATTGAATACAAAAGTGACGGTTCTGTATATGTGGTACCTGTTTTAACAGATTCTTTGAAGTACATTGCAGACCTTGTGAGCAAACAGAAAGTGCTAAGTCTTAAGCTTAAACATAAAAGATCAAGATCAAAGCACATGGGTAAAAAATTTATTCCAGCATACTTGCAACACAGTCTTGAAAGTTTTGTCAGAAGTCGTCCCAAGGTATGAATGTTTTCATTTTGTTTTTTCTCTTCCAGTGTTTAATAAACTGAAATCAACATTTGCGAATAATGGTGACTTGGTAAAATATTTGTACTAACTGAAAGTAAAAAATGATTGTCTTATATGGAGATTGCATGTACGCTCTGCGCATCATTGCTAAAGCTGTTTGTTCTGAATTGAATATTTTAAGCATTACAAAATATTTATAGTAACAAAATGCATAGGTTAGATAAAAAGAAGGCTTCCCAGTTGGAAGTTACAGCTTTAAATCAATAATTATTGAAGAAAAATAGTTTTCATAAACGATGGGCGTTCAGTAAATAATGCAACACATTTTTTCCTCAGCCAGTTTCAGTTGGAAAAATGTGGATTTTGTTGATGGACATTGTAGAATATTCTCTATAGTTTCATGAATTCTGATAGATGGCAGCACCATATGTAGCCTTCAAAATCATGTCTGTAAAGGAGGTATGTTCCAAGCAGAGAGCTGTTATTGAGTTTCTTTTGGCGGAAAACCAGAGAATCGAATATTCATATGTGCTTTCAGAATGTCTGTGGAGACCTGTCGCTTAACAGAAGCACAGAGAGTAGTTGGGTGAAGCATCTGTCATCATCGCAACAAGGTCGCACAGACTTGTCCGTTCTCCTGCTTGCCAGCCAGCTGCACACAGCTGGGACTGCTGCAGTGTTGGAATGTGCGGGCACTCTCATTCGAGATGGACCCGTAGAAAAAAAACCAAGAATTGTATGAGCTGATGAGGCAACCGAACACCTTTCAAAAACTGAAAGCTCGGAGAATAAGCTTGGCAGGCCGCATTGTTAGGAGACCAGACACCTCTTGGGCAAAAGCCTTATTTATGGGAAGGCCTGATGGTACCCGTCCAATTGGAAGACCCTGGAAGCGATGGAAGGATAAGCTACAGAAAGACCTTTGCCAGCTAGGAGTCCATGGCAACTGGATCCAAAGTGCACAAGATTGCCATCTATGGAGAAGCATTGTGAGGTCGCGCATGATCTACAGAGTCCTCGATCACAGATTTGATTGATTTATTGATGGAATATACATTACTTCTCATGTTATGGGAAAGATTTGTCATAAGAATATAGAGTGTATGTTACTTCATCACATTACAAGAACAGCCAGACTGATAGGAATTTTGCAACAAGGTATAGGAACCATACTTACAAGTTGAAGAAGAGCACATTTAAATTCTGAGAAGTGTAACTTAACGTAATTAGAGAAAGCCTTAAAATCCCAGTTGGAAGTTACAGCTTTAAATCAATAATTATTGAAGAAAAATAGATATACGAGGGGTGTTGAGTAAATAATGCAACACATTTTTTCCTCAGCCAATTTCAGTTGGAAAAATGTGGAATTTGTTGAGGGACAATGTAGAACATTCTCTATAGTTTCATGAAGTTCTGATAGATGGCGGCACCGTATGTAGCCTTCAAAATCATGTCTGTAATGGAGATATGTTCCAAGCAGAGAGCTGTTATTGAGTTTCTTTTGGCAGAAAATCAGAGGATCGAATATTCATATGTGCTTGCAAAATGTCTGTGGAGACCTGTCACGTAACAGAAACACAGAGAATAGTTGGGTGAGGCATCTGTCATCATCGCAACAAGGTTGTGCAAACTTGTCCGTTCTCTTGCCTGCGAGCCAGCTGCACATAGCTGGGACTGCTGCAGTGTGGGAATGTGCGGACACTCTCATTCAAGGTGATCGACTGATCACAGTCAAATGCTTCACTGGGGAACTGTACGTTTCTATTGATAGTGCTGACACACTTGGCCACCAGTGGGGGCACTCAAATGTGTTTGCCCAATAAGTTCCTCGCCATATGACAGAAGATCACAAAGAGTAATAAAGGACCTTCTGTGTGGAATTGCTTGTTTGTTAGGAGGGTGATCATTGTCACAGGTGATGAAACATGGGTTACATCACCTCTCCTCTGAAGAAAAAGTTCAAAGTCTTGGCTCTGAAGGGGTTATTCTGTTTGATGTCTGCCATCGTGGTGAAACAATCAACTCTTAAGTATATTGTGTTAACCTCAGGAAATTGAAGATATGACTTCAGTGTGTTCGTCATCACAACAATGCAAACAAACTACTACTACTCCATAAAACCACATCTGAGAAGAACTCACACAACATGATTTGGCTGTTCTTCTTCATCCACACTACATTTCAGATCTCACTCCTTCCAACTTCCCCCTGTTTGGCCCAATGAAGGATGCACTCCATGGGAAGCAGTATGTTGATGATGGGAGGTTGTTGACGTAGCTAGACATTGGCTCTGACATCGACCAGGAGAGTGGTACCGTGTGGGCATACAGGCCTTCCCAGTAAGGTGGCATAAGGCCATCATACTGAATGGAGATTAAGTTGAAAAACGAGGTTTTGTAGCCAAAACATGGGGAGCAATGCGTTGTATTGGAATCCTGAATAAAATCATCCCGCTTTCAGAAAAAAATGTATTGCACTACCCATTGAGCATCCTTCATATATGGTTTTCACCAAGAATGGAGAATAATATGGTATATTGGAATCCTGGATGAAACCAACGTGCTTTCAGAAAAAAAACTATTATATTACTTGTTGAATGCCCCTCATATTTGGTTTTCACCTTAATCAGTTTATTACAGTGGCACCGTATCAAGTTATATAATACATGGTGTCTTAGATGAAGCACTTCTAATTTGAAATGTCTTTAATACAACGTATAATCGATATGTAAAAAGATTCATCCAACAACGTATACACAAAGTTTTGAAGATTCATTTGTTCAATCTCACGTTTTTACAGGAGCTCCATTAGTGGCATAGAGGTTGTCTAATTGATACTTGATTTCTCTTCAGGTATTCATTGGCATCTATAGCGTAACTGTCTCAGTTGTAGCTCTAATCCTCCCACGAAGCTGTTCCAAATTTGTCTCTTTGGTATCGTACACTCTGTCCTTGACATATCACCACAAGAAGAAATCCAAGGGAGTAATGTCAGATGACCAGGGTGGCCATGAGATTGGTGGTCCAATCCATCATATGGGAATTAGTCACTTTGGTGGTCCAATCCATCATTATGGGGATTTGTCACTTAAATACATTAAAAACTTCCATTTGCCAATGTAGATTTGCCAAATCCAGCAGGAAGAAGAGATGTGGGTGTTGATGCGTTACCTGAGAGGACACGAAATTAACCAGCATATCAAGATTTGAGTGATCAGTGATAGTTGTTTCTGCAAATAAAGACATCCAGTAATTTCACTAAACCACCCCAAACAACCATTTCATTTTCTCTTGTATGTAATATGTAATTCTCAGGATAAAAGTTTATGATCACCATTAATTTTTTGATTATTGTGCTGCTTCTTGATCTAACTTTGCAGCAAAACCATGTCTTTTCTTCGTAGTGAGAATCCGTCTCCTCTCCAACTCTGTTTCTGCTGGAAACTGGGAAATGTTCACTAGTCTTAAGCTCTACTAAATGATCAGAACATTGCCTCATAAACCTTGTGTATTGAACATTAGTTTACAGTCGGGAAACACTTTGTAACTATTTAGGCTATTATATGCTACCTGTATGACATGACATGAATGTTAGCTCTCCCTATTTTTAATGACAGTTCAGCTGCTTCCTTCTTGTTTCCACAATGTAATGCTGGTTGTCACAGTGCTCGTTTTCTACACTGTGCTGCACATATCTGAGCTGGGACAAAACTACATGGAATAAACCATTCAAATCAGCGGGTACCGCAACTGCTTTGGTCACCTTTTTCAGAAATGCTGTGTTCATCAGCATCAGATTTCATGCACAGATGAGACAAATCTCCAAAAAACAAGTCTAAACTCACCATTCAAACTGAAAAATATTTTCGTGGTGGTGATCATAACTCGTCAATACTATAGGCGTGCAACTAATCACTTCACCAAATTGATATGTTACATTACTACCTTCGGGCTGTTTTTTTTAAAAAGTTCATGGCCTGATGAGGATGCTCACTACCCCAAATTCATACCTTGTGTCTGTCTTATTAGCCTTTACAATGAGATGAAATGTTCCTCATCATAATCTTAGCGAAAAAGTTATTGTCTGTATTGATGCGCTGAAGCGTGTTTTCAGCAAACATTGCTCATTTGGGTTTGTCACTATGTTTCAACTTGCATAAAAATTGCACTTTGTATGCATAAAGCTTTAGGTGCTTACCTAGCACATCACGGAGCGTTGATTTTGGGACACCAAGCACACGTGATGACATACAAATGAATTTCTTAGGGCTTCTTGCAAATTCATGGAAATGACAAAGTCCTACATACAGACTGTTTTGACCCTGTGCCACATTGCGAATCCAAATATGACAGAAACTGACAATAATCTCATACTTGGTAAAAGGAGTTTCAGAAAACGTATATCAAGCTCTTCTGGGAAATACATCACAACAACCAAGACTTTAATTGAGTGGTACCAATGCATTGAGGAAATGCAACAGAAAAGAATCGGATCAAAGAAGTAGATTGACTCCCGAATGTGGTCCCAGTGGTGGCTGTGGAAGATCAGCATGCCCGCAACTCTCTCTTACGACACTTAGTAGGAGAAAAGGTACCACTTTTTATGGCGATGAGAATGGTTGGACGGAATAAGCAAGAGATCGCAGAGATGAGTGTTGACCCAATACATCAGGAGGTAATAGAGTGTGTTGGAGAAGAGGTACATCGACCTGTAGCACCAACAACCACCACCAGCCAAATGTACCAGAAAGAATGGACTTGGCTAACTTGGACTTACGAAGCAGCCATCAAATGACAGTCCAGTTCACAACCAACACAGGTACAACCAACTGCAGTGCCAATTATAATGCCTGTAGAAAAACAGACATTTGGAGGACAGAAGAACACTCCAGTGTGTTTTTGCTGTGGATGCACTGGACATTTCTTGTGGTACTGCAGAGAAAGAACGTGAGTTTCTGACAACTTCTACACTGCCAGATGTCTATCATCTCATTTCCAAATTTGCTGATGCCAGTGTCCGTTGCCGACAGAGGTACTAGCCGCTTACTTGGCCACTGACTTTAGGAAAACTAAGTGAGGCAACCATCTTTGGAGATGAGGCCGCCAAAGATGTAAATCCTCCATGGATGAACATCATCAAGATGTTAGAAAATAATGTTAATGTCATCAATGATGGCCAGCCTTTCCAGCTGCTAGTTGAACAGGCTACATTTTCTGTATTGGCAGATGCTTATCTTTGTCAGTTAAGGAAGACTATGTTTTGTGATACGGAAGCAAATGTGCTGAAAGTCACAAATGGGAAATTCGTCCGCTGACAGGCATTTATATTGCAAGAGTAACTATCAGTGGTAGAACGAGGGCCTTCAGATTTGTCATTTTTAATGGAATGTATTCATAACATAATTTTCAGATGGAACTTCTTGAAGGCATCAGAAGCAATCAAAAACTGCGAAGATCAGGGCTACAGAATGGCAAAGCTATTCCAACTAGCACACATAACAGAGATTGCTCTGGGCACTTGTTTGCTGTAGAAGATTTGTTATTCTTCCATCATCAAGACAAGTTCTACTCATCATTCTAGATGCTCAATTAAAATTTGAAGCTTCTCTCAATTGTAGAAAGCTATTTAACCTCACAAAATAAATCTGCGTGCTAGTGATGATCTAAGCATTGTAGATGGTCAAGGAGTATGAGTTTAGCAACAGCTGAACCAGTCCAGGAGAGGCAGTTTAGTGTCATTGATGAAGAATCATGCTCCACTACCACTAAAGGCATGCAGTCGAGGAATCTACTGTTAAACTGCCTGACCAAGGAACAATGTTGGTGAGAGACAGCTGTTCTGTATCAATTTTCGGATTGGTTTCAGATCTGGGGTGTGGAAAAGATAGGCGAAATGGCCCATTGTAAAACATCATGTCAACACCTCTGGATCGTCCACCAATTGGCCAGCACTCGTATAGTGTCACCAGCTGAACGACAGATAATCCAGGAGGAAGTGGAGAATATGATGCTATATGACATCATTAAACTTCAAAGATTCCGTGGTCCTCTCCTGTGGATCTTTGAAAGAAGGATGGCACATGGCATTTCTGCATCAACTGCTGACAACTGAACAATCATGAAGAAAGATGTCTGTCCATTACCTCACTCTGATGACACTGTAGACTGCTTGAAAGGAGCAGAGTACTTCTCAACTATGGCCATGAAGACAGGCTACTAGCAAATTGAGATTGATGAGGTGGGCCAGGAAATGACTGTTTTCATAACTCTTGATGGCCACACTGTGTAATGCTTCAGTCATCTTCGAACGTATGAGGTACAACCTGCTTGGGCACCTTAAATGGGCTGTCTGATGATGATCTTTTTTCAAAGACTTTTGAAGAACATCTTTGCTGCCTAGTAACTTTGTTGAAATGTGTTCAGATATAGACCTCCTCTTGATCTGAAAAATCGCCTCTCTGCTGCCTACGAAAAAGAAAACTCTTGGAGCATCTATAGTGGTGTGCACATAAGAAGGGGTGATGCAGAGTAGCAAGAAGCAGTGAACCACAGAACGCTCCAGCCAGTAGCATCATTCTGCTGCATCTGCCTGTAGTGCATGCATCGAGGTGTGTGTAGAAAGTCTAGTATTGATTTTCATATTAGTTTAAATATTGTGAGGTTATGTAGGTACTATAGTGTGAATTGTGGATGGCATAAGGCAAACAAGAAAAATGTGATATTAAAAAGTGACAGAGGTACGTAGACTGAATCAGAAGCAGAGAAACAGTGTCAGAACATAGCACTCACCCCTGCATTGTCAGTTACCAGGGTAGGCAACAGCTGGAGTGAGAAATGTGCAGCAGGGGCAGAGCACACACTGGCACCACTGCAAAGTATTCTCTCTCTCTCTCTCTCTCTCTCTCTCTGCACAGAATGCATCACACTATCATTGTCTTATGAACATTCCACTATTTACAAATCTTTAACATAATGCAGTGCTTCAGCAACTGTGAATTGTTCAGACAATAAGAAATTCAGCCTTCACTTGCAATTGAAGGCTGAATTTCTTATTGTCTGAACATTCCTCTGTAGTGAGTGGCAATGAGATCTGTCCCAACTCTAAGTAAAAAAAAGGTGGTCACAAATTTTCAGACTCCTCAGCACATTCATGACGTGAATTTTCTTGCTATTTCCTTGCAGCACCAGCAGTTCATGAAGGAGTTCTGTACAAAGGTGCATCCCTTGCAAGAACTACTGCAGGGAGATGTCAAATTGTGCCGGAATGAGGTGCAAGAAGGATCTTTCTATGTGCTTAAGGAGGTGCTGACATTTTCTCCAGTTCTAGCATTGTGCAGTGAGGATGATGGAGGCTAACTTCATGCCTCGCTATTAGATATGGAGGAGGTGCAGTTGTAATACAAATACAGGAAGGTGTTAAAAAGATGATAGTGAATGCTTCAAGACTTCTCTTCAAGCCCAAGAAAGAGCACTTTGCATTTGTTTGGGCCATCAAGAAGTTCTGGGGGTATTTATTTGGCAAACCATTCTTTATGCTGTCTGACTAGCCTGAAGGGTTTAGTCAGGTTGACTAGCAAGATGGGCACTGAGGCTTCTGTAATACAACCTCGCAGTGGTATTCAACAGTGGACGCAAACACAAGGACATCGACAGCTGTCCGATGATTCCTTTTGCGAAGTGCAGTTGTGTGAGTGAAATCTCACTCATCTCTGCATTAAATGACATTTCTGCTGAACAGAGGGAAGATCTGGTATGCTAAAACCCCTAGAAGTCTTGAAGGAGAATTCCAATTAATAAACAGAGCATTGTATAAGAGGAATTATTATGCATGGGGCAGAAATGGTTGCTCATTGTTCCAGCTCATTTACAGGCAATTATCCCGAGGCCCTATACAAAATCAGATTCAGGCATCATTGGCAAAGTCTACACCAATCTGTTATATACTATGTGAGCCATTGTAAGCAATGCCAATGCTCGAAACACATGCTGCAACTATCTCTGGGGCATCTGGTATTAATTCTCCCTGCAGCAGTGCTATTCTGTGGAATTGCAGTCAGCCTCTCAGGGAGGTTTACAAAGTCGACAAATGGGAGTTAATGTATAATAGTCTGCCCTGACTATCTCCCCCCACTATGCTATGAACAAAACTGTGCCAGCTGCTGAAGCTGCAGAATTGCAAAGTTCCTCGTAGAGTATATCATTTTGAGGCATGGAACACAGTATGTGATGACCTCTGATTGTGGAAAAATTCTGGAGTCTAGGCAAGTGTATGAGGTAATTCCACACTGTAACATCACCTACAGGAAGACAACTACCTACCACCCATTGATGAATGGCCTCACAGAGCACCATTTTTTTCTGCTCCATGGTTGCAGGTTAGAAATGACAGTCAGTACACTGTTCCCATTTCAACTGAACTATCCTTAGGATGGCTACATGAAATGCTTCATCGCCATGGCTAAAGATGCAAGGCAGTTGGCTTGCATATGGACCCTGGATGCCCAAAACAAAGACTGAGAGCTCTATAACGCTAAGCACTAGCCAGTGAGTTACAATCCAGGGGTTGTGTGGAGATTATTCGATGCCTGTGCGGAAAGTGGGGACTATCAGAAAAATAAACAAGTTAGTACTTTGAGCTGTGTTATAGCCTTCGTTGCTTGTCAACATCACATATGAATTATAAGATTATGATCCTTCATCAAGAAGACAAAAGTGCAGAGCTGCTGTCCATGTCCTCCATATAAACCCATACTACAGTCCAGAGATGCAGATTGATGATAGAAGGTTAAGGAAAAATGAAGACCCACTCGGTGATCTTGAAACTTCAACAGGAGGGGCTCATTCTATTGCAGAGGATGTAACAACATGACTGGAACCTGAGGATCTGCCAGTGTCACCATACAGACGACCATTGACAAGATCTTGATCCGGGCTGCTGTAGTCGGATCGAATAAGAACTTCTGAAGCAGCAGGTCACTCTTTCTCCACAAAAGGGAGCAATACTCAAACCTGTAGTGCATGTAGTGTCATGTAGCGGTTAGTCCTACTGGCTGCCATGCTGCAGGTTGTCAGTTCAAACCTGTCCATCAGCAATTATTTGCTTTTTAATATTTATCATTTCTGGAAGGTTCTTGGAATATGATTTGTATATTCTGGAATATTTGATTTTTGTGCTCATAAAAGCACTCTTAGTTCAGGAATTCATTTCTGTTCTGGCTGTACATTGGTGTTCGCAATATAAGTGCTTTTAGTGCTAAGTGTTGTAATTCATTGATGACCCTGCTGTTGAGTTTGGTCTTGAGTGTGGTTACCACATGACAATATAAGAACATGATGCAGTGCAGTGTCCTTGTCATCTGGACTCCCAATGAAGAAGAATGCCTTCACTTCCTGCAACAGATTAACTCTTTTATCCAACTCATACTCGCTTATTTCTTTTCTAAATCAAAAGCCACATTTCTTGACATTTACCTCCACCTCATTTAAGCTCACACCCAAATCTCTGTGCATATAAAACCAACAGATCAACAACAGTACGTGCACATTGATAGTCGCTACCCCATGCACATCCAACATCTCTTCCCTACAGCCTAGGCAGTAATGGCAAACATATCTGCTTTACCACCGAATCCCTCAATACTTACACCGAGAACCTCTCCCAAGCTTTCCTCTCCAACAGCTCCAGTATGGATTGTGTCCATAAGCAAGTGCTCCTGGCAGTTTTATTCTCTTACCCTTGAACAAATTCTTAATTCAAGCCCTGAAATGAGATCATGTTTCCCTGATATCCTTCCTATACCCTCCTAATTTCCGTATCATCCTTTTCATGCCGTATCATATTCCCAGATCTCTATCTCCTCATACAAATTCCTACCCTAGAAATTGATCCCATTGCAAAACCTGGACCTTGCACCTACATACTGCCACTTACTCCGGCCCCACCACACACAAAACTTACAATATCAAACATAGAGCATGCACTGAATTTACTGAATGCATGAATGGACCTAGAACAACTGTACACCTTTGGGACACCCAGTACTGAGTTGCTGAGCATGTTCCACAAGATGACTCAAAGGACTTAAGTGCCCTGTTACACCGCATGGGCTGTTTGGTTCCCTCCACACACCACTAGTTTCTCTGAATTCCAGAGATGGGAATTTGCCCTTCAAAATATGCTTGCATCTTGTCATGCTACATGACATAAATCTACATCTGCCCTCAGCAAGCTGCCTTATGGTGTGTGCTGTGGGTACTTTGTATACCATTGTCACTTGCTCACTTTCCTGTTCCAGTCACAAATGGTGTACAGGAAGAATGATTGTTGGTAGGCCTTAGTGTGATATTTAATATATCTTATTCTACTTTCATGGTTTTTTCCCCAAGATAAAATCAGAAGAAAGCAATAGATTGGCTGAATCTTCTAGGACCCTGCTCCTTCGAATTTTAACGGTAAACCATACAGTGATTCACAATGCCTGTCGTGTAGCATCTGCCACTGGAGTTGGAGGACCATCTCTGTGATGTTTTTGCACTTACCAAATGAAACTGATGAAACACTTTCAGCTTCTTTTGAATTTATGACTGCCTTGCTGCTACACACTTATTGTCTGCCATATCACAGATATTTTCTTTCTTTCTTGTTCTAAAGTGGGATGTGCTACTGATTCGAAGACTGAATTTAACCATCTTACATGAAGGTTCTGACTGATAAAAGCTATTTATTTTTACTGATAGCCTTTCCCTCCAACAGCAAACTTCATAGAATACTCTTGTCTGTTCATAAGTTGATGAACTAATTGTGAAGGGGGTGTGGGGGGTGGAAGAAGCAAGTTTCACCCACTGACTCCCAGCACATTGACTGCCCAGGGGTGAGGGGTGATGCAGGGGGAACAAGTCCCGCTTATGTCACATGCTTCTGGAACTAAACTTGTGCCAATGCACACAGGAGTTCCTACAGTAAACAACAATGCTTTTTTGTACACAAAATGGCCATTTTAAAGTAATTTGGCTAAAGAGAAATGTAGTATCAAAGCACTGTCAAACTGAAAAATTTGAATTTACCTCATTTTGCTGAGAGTTTCTGGGGATTTTTCAGGTTTATCTTTCCAAAAATTCTGAATTCTTGTCACAGAGTTGAAGCTTGTTCCTGTGTATGCCGCTGTTCTTCTCATCAGCTGAGAGGGAAGGCAGAGCAACTCTTTAGTTTTGCTCCCCTGGTCTCAATGTTCAGTGACTTTTTAATTGTTTTCTAGCTCCACTATGTAAAGTACTATCCCCTAGCCATTCTCCAGGGAGTAGAAAGAGCATTGTGTGCTGCTTGTGATAGGCAAGGAACTGCTTTGTCACTCATCAAGAGACGTCTTAATTTGCGACACAGTACAACGGTCACTTCGCAGTACCTACTTACACATGGTTCTCTATTAGATTACTAAAGTTGGCAGCTGCTGAACACAAAACATGAGCAGGCTTAAGTCAACTGACTTCTAATCGTTTCTTCAGATCTAGAGCTAAAAGCCTTTGTTCATCTCTTCGTGAGTGGATTGTATATGCCACTGACTTTAACCTTTTTGATTGGAGTACACTTTTTAAGGATTCAGCCAATGAACCTCAATCTGACACCTATCTTTATGCGATTTTTTCACTTTAAATCATTCCGTGCATATAATCTTATAAATTTAATGGGTTTGATTGCTTCCAATGATTGCAGTGATTGTCCCACAATCAAGTCATCATACAAATATATACCCCCACCCCTCCACCCCCTAAACACACACACACACAAACACCGCCCCACCCAATCACCCACCCACCCACCCACACACACACACACACACACACACACACACACACACACACACGGTGTGTCTTCTTAGAGTTGTCAGGTGCATTTTGCCTGGCATGTCAGCAGATATTTGCAATGTGGAGCTGGAGTCAGCCGAACAAATACTGCACATAAAATCTTTCATGTGACATCCAGTGCTAACAAAAAGCATTTCCCTTCATGAGCAATATTCTTTTTAAGGCAGATTCTTTATGTGCCCATTCACTTGAGCAGTTACAAAATAGTCTAGTGAGATATTTTGTTTATCAACATGTATTAACAGGAACAGTACAACATAAGAAAAATCAGTACTCCAGCAGCAGGTACTGAGCAGTGCTGCTGCATGGTGGGAGCAGTCAGCATAGGCCTGGGTGGTGCTGTAGCTGTAGGAGTACTGGTTGTTCTTTGTGTTTTACTGCCCCTGTTAATGTATGTGTGTTAAACAGATATCCCACTAGACTAATTTGGGACCACTCAGTTGAATGTGAATGTAAAATTCAGCTTTAAAAATAATTTTGTTTGTAACAGGAAACAAACTGGCATTTTCCATTGATACTGGGCATCGCATGAAAGATGTGACGAGCAATGTTTGTTGGGCCCGGCTCCAGTTACACATTGCAAAATCAAAATAGCAAATACCAGCCAAAACACTAGAGAAAAGATGCACGATGACTCTTGGAAAGAAACCCTGTATATGTATATTGTACACAGTAACAGACGTATAACATTCCCTTGCGGTATGCAGGAAGTTACCTTTACATCTGAAGAGTTCTCTTCATTAAGAATGACGTGCTTTGTTCTGTTTGTAAGAACTCCTCAAGTCCATCACAAAGTTTGTCCAGTATTCAGTATGCTTACATTTTGTTCATTAGGTGACAGTGCAGAATGATATGAAATGCCATCTGAAAGTCGAGGAACATGCCATCAACCTGGGAACTGGCATTTACTGAATTCTTGGTATCGTGGACAAACAGAGCTAGTTAGGTTTCATACAGTCATTGTTTGTGGAATCCATGTTGAATTCTATGGAGGGGATTTTCGACCTCCAGAAAGGGCATAATCTGCCAGCATAAAATATATTCCAAAATTCTGTAAGATAATGTCAGTGATACAGATCTATAGTTGCATCTGCTTTTGAAGCAGCCTTCTACTTATCTGTTACGGAATGTCATTACAATCTGTCACAGTTTTGTTCACTTCATACCTGTTGTCGTGTCAGCACAGCATGGAATTCAACTTTTACATGACACAAGCTCAGCACAGTAGGCTGTGGGGTGGTAGGACTGGACCAAGTGACACATTAGGCAATCACCATCAACAGTTGAACTTTTATTTGGCACATTTAAACAAGACAAATAACAAATAAAATCATCAACACATTTTTAAAATTATCATTTAGGTGAGAGCAAGTTACTTCAAAATTGAAACATTCATAAACCACGGCACTTATGGCCTATTACACATCTATCGTAATGAGTTAAAAATTATTTACTCAAAAACTATGATCAGCCTGAAGAACAATTTACTAAAATTTAACAAGGAAATGTAGTCTTTTGTTACTGCAGTGATTGGTATTACCAAAGTAGTTCAGAGTACAGGCAACAACAAATCAGATACCATGGCACACAACCACATTACTTAAATGGCAGGCACCCTGCAATGTAGGATATAAAATATAAAATTTCACGTGACCAAGCAACCTCATGGGATTCCACAAACTACACCCAGAAGCGAATGCCTGCCCACTCAGCTTTTTTTCAATACAGCCTCGGCATGGACCCCTGAACGGGAGCAGCAACCGTCACAAATAGGCATGAAAAATCCCAGAACTAGTGGGTATCTACAACTGACTGACATCTGCCTTGAGTAACTATAAACACAATTATTCATTACAGCACATCATCTGTAGAATTAATCAACCTATTAATGAACATCAGCTAAGCAGTACAAATCTATTATCTTATTTGCATAAGGCCAATTATACATTAAGCCACGAGCAAACTAGATACACAGCCAGCCGGCACGCGCGTGCTAAGGGGGTGGAAAATACACAACAGCACAAGCAGGACTTAACCCAAGACCCCGCACCCGCTACCAAGACAAACAGCAGAAATCCTGATAAAATGAAATCAAATGCAAGTAACTATCGTGCAAGCTAATGGTATATCTCCCACTGATACTACAACATGATCAGAAAATTTATGCACAACCTTCAAGTTTTCCCTGAAATGTGCTGCAGCTACTGCACCTAAGGCATGAGATCTCTAAAAGCTTTGATTACCATGTTTAATACATATTTCACACGTTTCTTCATCCAAATTATTTGGCTCTCAGAATCTGTATTAACTGCACTAGATATGTAAACACCCTTCCACCACTGGCATACAGAATATCATTGCAATATACAATGTATTTGAAATTTACAATTTCAGTGCTATTTACAAATGTTTCCCCAGCTTTCATTTCCTAGGACTATGTAAGCTCACTCTTTCACCTTTCTCACTCTGTCTTTCTATCATCTGTAGACTGAAGCTTACTGATGAAATATCTGTGACCTCTTAATAATCCCTCTGACACCTTCCCCTTCATTATTTTCTCCCCTCACTCTTACAACTTGTATGTCCCTCACATCCTGACCTCTCTTCCTAACCTTCCTCAACCCATCCCTCATTCCTCCCCGAGGAAGGAACTAATAATGATGAAAACTAGAGCAGTTTCTCTCATTGTTGAGAATTTTCTTCTGAATTTAAGTAGAGGCCAGCAGTTCTGTCTCATAATTTTAAAGTTGTAATTTATAGTCATAAAGTCAAAATTTGATGTAATAATATATATTGTATGTTATAAATTGGTTTTCAAATTTATGTGGGTACAGAAGCACGTTGCCACCAATCTTTCATCTTGAATACCACAGATCTAATGATGATGTAATTTTTAAATGTGTAATAAGTTGAAGAATAAAACATAAGTAAAAATTTTTAACCTAGGTTAAATATTTTATGCGTGTGGACTTCATCAGGCTAAAATTGTATTTCTGAAGAATATTTTAGTACTGTTTTTCTGGTATCTTTTTGTACTACTAACTATAGACCTGATTAGAAAACGCAATATTTCTCTTTCAGTTTGTTTTGTGTTGCTGTGAACTACTCAATATTGTCAAAATAACTAGATGCTCCAGGGCATGAATGTGTAACATTTTATTTAATTGTGTTTTGTGTGTCATGCATATTGCTAGCATAATTTCTTTGTCTGTGTTTCCAAGCCCCCAATACACCATTTGCCTTTGTTTTATTTTACATAAGTTGCAGTCAGTTGATATATTCTTGATATTTAGCTAATTTTACACATACACTGCATTTTTGTTTCAGGGGGCTCCTGTAGAGGTTCTTGAGAGAGAGGTATTGTCAAAATTCCCTCACATAATGCAAGGATTCGATGATATAGAAGAATTCCTTGAGTGTGCCACCCACATATTGAGATTTGACGAAAAATATGTGTTTCCATTAGTATTAACCTCAGAAAGTAAGTTAAACATTTTGTTGTGGATAGTTAATGTCATTACGCTCTCTTATGTTCTACTATGTGAAATGCTTTTGTTTTTTAGGCAATTACCATTCAGTCAGTGGAAATGGAAAGGACAAAGGAAATGACTGTCAAATGCTACCTTCTACCATTGTTTGCAACATTAAGCGCCTGATGAAAGCAAACCCAAATGGCATTTTAGCATCAGAGTTTTCATCAGCTTACGGGGTAAGTAAAGCAATTATGAATGCAAACTGAACTCCTAGAATAGCTCTAATGGACAAAATTTTGCCATTGTCATCATGCATTCTTATGTTCTAGTCCAGTAATCAGGCAGAAGAGGGAAGTTTGAACGGCAGCTTTACATTAAAATAGAACTACATTGGGACATTCTTTGTGTATACAAGAATTGGAGAACAGACTGTAATCAAGTAAAGGGTCAAAAACAAATATTGACATAATAATCTGCAATATAAGTCAAGCATCTTCTGGTTTCCATCCAAATTCCTCAACTAATGAGCCATAAAGCCTCATGCATTATCCTCATATTATGGTAAATCTCAGCTAGATTTTGTCATTGCTATTAGTGAATGATAACCTTCTCCTCTGACTTTCTGACCAACTTTGCTGAGTGAAGACCTTTGAATGATCGAACAGGGCTAGTGTGCGTGAATTACTGTGCACAAAATGGCTACAGAATTGTACAGGGTGTACGTAAAATCCGAGAACACTTTAAATTATTTATTGCACAATAACTAAGCATTGTACAGATGTCATACATATTTGCATTTTGAAAAGAAACTCTGAAAGTTTTTTTTTTTTTTTAACAAACATTCAATATGAAAACAATGAGTGACCTGGCAGACATCAATACAGTAATCGAATTCTTGCCATACTCATCCTAACATGGCATTGTTGACTGTGGCAGTCACTTCCCATAATCTCTCCCTAAGCTCTGCTTCCCATTAGTGTGAAAAGTGGCTTCGTTGCTAAAAATTAAGCAATCAACAATGCCATCCCCATCCTCATTCAGTTGTTGCAACTGCGAACAAAACTCAATATGCTTGTCTTTGTCATCGTCATTGAGCTTCTGCACTAGCTCCAATTTGAATGGTTTCATTGACAGCTTCTGTCGCAGGACTTTCCACACTGTCAATGGAGCTATTTCGAGTTCACAGGATGCATGACACATCAATTTCTTTGAACTCCTTATGAATGTCCTTCATATGCGCTCCACATTCACTTTGCTCACACTGGGACGTCCGCTTCTCTTTGCCGGGCACAAGCAACCCTTCGTAACAAATTTGTTGTGCCTGTGGTAAATGGTCTTTCTTGTTGGTGGCTTCTTACCGTACTAGGTTCTAAACATCCGTGGAACAGCTGTAGCATACTTGTTTTTGTCGAACTTCAGCACACAGAAAGCTCGCTCCGTACCTGAACTCGCTATGTTTACAACTAGTGCTGACTATTGGCAAATTACCAAACTACACTGTGGCGGTATACATGAAAAAAAAAAAACTTTCAAGGTTTCTCTTCAAAATGACATATGTATGATATCTGTAAAATGTTTGGTTCTTGTGCAGTAAACGATTGAAAGTGTTCCCTTGCTTTATGTACACCCTGCATACTTCTTTGACATGATAGTGTATCGATTTAATTGTAAATCTCTCTCTCTCTCTCTCTCTCTCTCTCTCTCTCTCTCTCTCTCTCTCTCTCTCCCCCCCCCCCGTCTCTCCCTCCCTCCCTCCCCCTCCCCCGTTTCCCTCCCTCCCTCCCTCCCTCCCTCCCCCCCTCTCTCTCTCTCTCTCTCTCTCTCTCTCTCTCTCTCTCTCTCTCTCTCTCTCTCTGTATCTCACACACAGACACATACACACACGGAGAGAGAGAGAGAGAGCGCCTTCTGGGTCTTTGATCTCCTTTGACAGAGCTAGCAAGTTCTTTAGTTTCATTCAGGTGTGGAATACACTTTTAATGTTGTGATTGTTGAGGATTCTTCTGATCCTTCATGAGATACTGCTACATTGTGGCAATAAGCTGTAGTGGCCAGTATCTCCATACATTCTCGGTACTTGATTAGTGACACTTTCCTTGGTAGAAATCTAAGGTGATTTTGTTTTCAGACTAAAAATAAATTAGTATTGTCACAATTCAACTGAAAAGGGCTACCCAGAAACAAGAACAATAGCTGAGTAGTAAGATGTCAATGAACAATAAACAGAAATCTGTATAGTGTGTAATACAGCATAATTGTATCTTTGTACATGGTTGTGGTTTCAGTATGAAAACTGGTTTGATTTAGCTTTGCTTGTTAGTCTACACTGTGAAAGTCTCATCATCTCTGCATAAACACTGCACTTCACATTCACCAGAATCTGCTTACTGTAGTCAACTCTTCATCTCTCTCTGCAATTTTCGCTCTTCTCACTTCCCTCTATTACCAAATCAATCATTCCTTGATACCTCAGTGTATGTACAATCAACCGATGCCTTCTAGTAGTCAAATTGTGCCTTAAATTTGTCTACTTCCCAGTTCATTAGTTGTCCAATCTACCCATATAACCTTCAGCATTCTTCGGTCGAAAACTTCTGGTCTCTTCTTGTCTGAATGGTTTGTTGTCCAAGTTTCACTGCCATACAAGGTAAACTCCAGACAAATAACTACAGAAAATATTTCTATAAAATAATTCCTAACACTTAAATTTACATTAGATTTTTAGAAACACTTTTCTCCCTATTTTCAGTCTTTATTTTACGTCCTCTATATTTTGACCCTTGTCAATAGTTTTTCTGTCCAAATAGCAAAACTCAGCTACAACTTTTAGTGTCTCACTTCATATAATTACCTCATATTCATCTGATTTTATCTATTACCCTTGTTTCTTTTAAAAATACTATCCATTCTATTCAATTGGTCTTCTAAGTAATTTACTGTTTCACTACAGAATTACAGTGTCATCAGCAAACCTTAAAGTTTTATTCCTTCTCCAGGACTTTTACTACTCTATCCAAATTTCTTCTTGGTTTCCTTTATTGCTTGCTCAGTGTACAGGTTGAATAACATCAGATATCGGTTACAACCCTTTCTTACACCGTTATGAATTACTGTTTCGCTTACTTGCAGGTCATGTCGGCTGGTGTATACAATTCCAAAAGAGGGGATAGTCATAATCATGTCTATATGCTCGTTCCAAAGCTAAGTTGTTGAACCATGCTTCGTCTTGCTGCAATCCTTGATGAGTCTTCTGCTTCTGCTGCAGTCCTCAGTGACACCCTTCAATTTGTTTCAGTTAATGTTAAATGCCCTCATCTTGTGCTTGGTGTGATCTGTCACTTGCAGTGCAGGCCTTCCTAGAAGTCTTTGGGCAGATGCTATCTCACAGTATAGAGTGTGTCAGAGAAGATGGAAGTGACTGATGCATTGTAAGTGTGCTAGCCACTGCAAGTGACATTCCTTGAGAGTGACAGTGATAATTGGCAGTTTCACAGTATTCAGGAACATCTCTTGTGTTCCTCCATGTTATGCCTAAAATAGTTTGTAAGCGTCCCTGATGAAAGATGTTGAGCTTACATTCTTGTTTAGCATATAATGTCCAAGTCTTAGCTTAGTACAAGAGTGTGTCAGCACACATGCTGGATAGACAAGTATTTTTTTTGTCACTGTAAGGTATTTATTGTCACATGCTCATGTGCTTAGCTTCTCAAAAGTTTTGGCCGCTTTGCCATTTCTCGCATTTATCTCATCATCTAGAGAGGTATTTTCTGACACTAGTGAACCAAGGTAACAGAATTTGTCAACTACATTCAGCAAGGAACCATCCAGTCTTATGGTAGGCAAATCTGTGTAGCCTTGCACCATAACAACAGTTTTCTTTACATTCACAAGTGTAGAGTAGAGCTTACATGCAATAGGAAATTTATTCACATGCCTTTGAAGATGTCCAGGTATGTAGAACAAATGCTGCATCATAATTGAACAAAAGGTTGCTTACAAGTAAGCTAGCAAGATAGCACTTTAGTCTGATTGGGGATATGCTTTAAAGTTTCCTGTTAGCCCTGGTATGTAAATATGCCCCCCCCCCCCCCCCCCCCAGTTTATTTGCTGAAAGCAGCTTTGTCAAATTAGCAAAAACAATATACCAAATGCGGTAGATGCCAGTACACAACCTTGAAGTACTTTCCTTTCCACAAAAGATGGGTCAGATGTGCTTTTGCTAAATATCACACCGCCCTCCATATTGTCTTGAAATGCCCTGATCATCTTCACTAGTTTTGGAGGAGACACTATCTTCACGAGTAAAGTAAAAGCCTTATCCAGGTCAATGAAAAAAATGAACATTGGGAATTTCTGTTCATGCCACTTTTCCTGAATTTTCAGTGTGTGAAAATCTTGTCATATCATATCATGTCAACAGTAGATTACCAACCTCAAAACTCACATGGAGACTCAGGGTACACATGATCTGCGAGCTTCTCCAGTCTACACATCACATACAGCCCACTACTTTTCCAACAACACCCAGCAATGAAATTTTGTGGTGACAATCACTGTGACTGTCTTTGTATAGAGTGACAATGTGGCATAATACATATTTTGTGTCACAGTATCTTCAACCCAATTTTTCAATAAAACCCGTTTGATAAGTTTTCTGAGGATATAAAAGTAGTGAAAGCTTGGTACTCCACAACTTGTAAATATTTGTTAAAGAACAGCTTGAAAAACAACATGAGCTGCATTTAAAATATTTAATAGCCAAACCAAACAGTGAAAAGTCCATGATGGAATAATGACAATACTAAGACAAGAATAAATTGCTACTCACCATAAAAAGGAGATGTTAAGTTGAAAACAGGCCAACAAAAAGACAGCTATACATTTGAACTTTTGATCAGAAAACCTTCTTCTGAAATGGAAAACACACACACACACACACACACACACACACACAGAGAGAGAGAGAGAGAGAGAGAGAGAGAGAGAGAGAGAGACCACTGTGTCCGGCCGTAGAGGCCAGATTGTGTAGAGCCAGTGTGGTCATGTGTATGTATAAGTTGTGGGTGTGTGAATATTTGTGCGTGTGTTTTCTACTTTTGAAGAAGGTCTTTTGGCTGAAAGCTGTAATGTATAACTGTATATTTGTTGTGCTTGTCTGCAGCTCAATTACTCCTTTATACAGTTAATAGCCAAACTGCTGCTTGAGTGTATAACCCACCGTCAGTGGCATCTAATACAGAGAAAACAATGTCATTTATTGATGGCATGATGACTTGTACATTGTTACGCTTAAGGCTATTTGGAGCCGTCAAGGACACTCCAAGGTAGGAAATCAGAGACACAATGCAGAGAGCAAGCAAAATTGGTAGAGTTTAGGTTACCGGGGATAAATAGCAACACTAGAACAATACACATTTCAGGCACTCTGTGCAGCTGTCCTGGGGGGAAGCTTCACTTCAGAGAATTATCTCTTAACTCCATCAACTCCCTAGACGCTGTCGTAAGGTGTCACTGTAGAATATAGCCATGAAAAGGCACGTCAGAACAGAGGCAGCAAGCTTCATAGTTGCTACTGAGAACTAGTGTCAGTGGGTTTCTACAGGTGCTACTACAGCAGTCCCCACCTACAGAAGGGGGGCCAAGTGATGTAAAACACTGTTGTTGCTGGCCATAATAGGAGTGGCAGTTACATTTAGCTTTCAGCTGAACACTGTTGATACCAAACGTGGAGTTTGTTAATGTAAAATCCAGAAGCATCCCTACCTACTGGGTAGGAGTAGGGGAGGAATCTAAATGTGGTTGGCCACTGCTCTGTGACAGTGTTTGGTGCTGATCCAAGTCATCAACCTGCCTTCACTGGGAATTTGTCTTTCTGCATGTGCTCCTCACTGCTTGGATAGAGCAGACTGACCACAAACCCCCTTACTTCCCTCCATCCCATGTCAGGACACGTCAACAAACAATTGCATGTACACTCATATCTACAACATAGCAACTGTGTACATAAGAGTAGAAAGATAAAGTCTACTTATGCATTACATAACTCTATATCAGTGGCATGTGTCAATTATACATTGTTTGTGATGTTCAACTCTGTGTTCGTCTAGCAAGCAAACAACCATGTGGATACCTAGAATCCAATTATAACATTGTCTCTTAAAATGAAAGGATATGAAATATGTCCTACCTCACAGTACACAGGTTGTCGTGAATGTTAATGATGTCAAATCTCAAACGGTGATGTTTGTTTGTTACATTGGAGACAGCTGTCATAAAGTATAAACATGGAACTGACTGATAGGTCAGAGAGACTTTTGGTCCAGTCAGTGAAGGAAGAAAATGGGGAAGTGGGGGGGGGGGGACCTCGTGTAGTTATAAATTTTTTTTGTACAGGTTGGGTGGAGTACCCTGAACAAGAAAATGGGGGGGGGGGGGGACCTCGTGTAGTTACAAATTTTTGTACAGGTTGGGGGGAGTATCCTGAACAGCATAACAAAAATCCTGATTGTTGGGGACGTGTGTTCTCTGCCTGGGGGGGAGTGTTTAAATGTCACTTTTTCATCTTTTTCTCGAACGACTCAAAACCCGCACCTTCTAGTGAAAATATTTCCCAGTACAAGATTAAACTGCAATAAATACCTTATTAAAAGGGTCATATTCATTTTTTCTATAGGGCTGGTAGTTTCTACATAGCATATATTAAAAATAGCATTTAGGGGTATGAAGTTAATGTTTATTGTTAAATGGAGTGGTTTAAGAACAAATATTAAATATGTGTACCATATCTAATTGCAGTAGAGCAATATTAAGGGGTAAATTGTGTTGTAGGTGTGTAGCTTAGTGGAGTGGGGTGGAGAGTAGAAGCGTGGGTGTGAGGCAAGGTAGCTCACCAGATTGTGTTCATGCTCTTCCCTCGTTCATAGGTCTGTGAACTGAAGAGTGAACAGGTGATTCCCCACCCTTTTTACCCCAGTACATCACAAGAAGCAACTATATGGTGTTTCACAAAATTCTAATGACCCTCCACAGTGTGCCTTATGAATCACTGGTAATACGGTGTACAGACATGCCCAGGCAGCATCGACACTACGTGGAGTGCAGATATGAGTTACGAATTACACTAACGCAAGGAACACACATGGACGTGCACACTGTTCTCAATGCTAGAGTAGTAACTGTTTGTTTTATTCCGTACAGCAGCTGTAGGAAAAGGCAACCTCTCCCAACATGAGTGCTGCTCATTTTTCAGTTTAGAAACAACTATACCTCCCTAGAACTTCACTGAGCATATCTTCATGGAGGGTAGTTGTTTTTCTGCTTATTAAATGGGTACTTATTTGCAGTTGTTACATGAAGTTTACATAAAATGCATCCCTGTTAACAGCAGTGGCTATGAAGTGTTAAATTTGTAATTGTGGTGTTGTCATTGACCAGTGTAGTGTGTGTGTGTGTGTGTGTGTGTGTGTGCGGGAGGGGGGGGGGGATTGGATCAGTAAATGTGGTGCCTTGCTGTTTTCTATTGTTGATAGCATATTGTAAAGCACTTACTGCACTTCTCTCACCATAACTGTGTTACTGATAGATTGAATAAATCTCAGGAACTGATGGCACTTGTAGAGTGGGCTGCAGTGAATGGAGCCACTTATCACACATCCACAGTATATCTTCCAAAGGAGGGAGAATATGCTTGATGGAATGGGACTGATCATGTTCAGTTCTAGAACAGTATCTAATGTAATGCATTTCTTGTCTTATGCTTCAATATCTGAAGTTCCATAACACCTAGGTGACCTACTTCTGTTGCAGAGGGAGACAATTTAAATTTTTAGCCTCTTCACTTTTTGAGAGAACTGAAGCTCGGGTGATGCAGTTGATACCCCTCATGCCGTGAAAAGTATTCCAGCCAATGATAGTGGAAACAATGAAATCAACATTGTCGAACACGTTTTGACAACAGATTATCCTTGGGACAGGCTCTTCAGTTTGGTAGGCAGTTGGCAGCTCCAGTTGTTGAGAATTTTTTCTTAATAGCTCACTCAACAACTGGAAATACTCACTCGCTTGCTTGCTTAGTTCCTGTCGTTCCCTCTGGAACATAGGGCCGTGGCGAAATTCCTCCACCTGGTACTTCACTCCAGGTTTTCCCATCCTCCGCAGCTTCTCTCTCGATCGTCCGTTTCCACGTCTGTTTGGGATGGCCATGTTTTCTAACTCCTTGAGGGCTTCAATCCAAAGCCATCCTTTCAATAGCTTCATCTGGTTTCCTCGATGTATGCCCAATCCAGTTTCATTTTCTTTCTTTGATTTGTATATTGATTGGTTGCTGATTTGCCTCCCTCCAAAGATCTTCATTTGTTATTATATCTGGCCATCTCGCATTTAAAATACATCAGAGACAGCGGTTGATAAAAACTTGGAGCTGGTTTTTGATGTGGTTAGTCACCTTCCAAGTTTCGCAACCATACAACAGAACAGCCTTCACATTGCCATTGAAAAGCTGTAGTTTGGTCTTCTTTGAGATGTTCCTATTTCTCCAGACAGGGTACTGTTATACAAATGCACCATTTGCTTTGCGGATGTGTCTAGGGATGTCCTCCTTAGCGCCTCCTGTAGTCATGACTATACTTCCGAGATAGAGGAAAGATTGGACCTGTTCTATGTCCTCTCCATTAATGGCCAGCCTATTTGTGATGGTCAAATTTATCCGCATTTCTTTAGTTTTGCGAAAATTTATCTTGAGGCCTGCAACTTCCACCTCTCTTTTTAACCTGGCAAGTTTCTCTTCGATGTCTCGATATTGTTATGCCATTAAGCAAATGTCGTCTGTGAAATCTAGATCTTCGAGCCTATCCCGCATCCCCCATTGTACACCTCTGTTCTGTCCCCCCATCACTCTCTTCATCACATGGTCCAACACCAAAAGAATTAGTGTTGGTGAAAGAATACACCCTTTTTGTACTCCCAAATTAATTTGGAAAGGCACTGTTAGTTCTCGATTATGTAGTACTTGGCATTCATAGTCTTCATACATTTCCTTGATGATGTTAATAATCTTTGTTGGAATGCCATATTTTGCAAGAGTATCCCACATGACTCTTCGAATGACAGAGTTGAAAGCCTTTTCAAAATCAATGAAGGTAAGGTAGAGGGTGTGTTGCCACTCTGCACTTTGTTCCAGAATAATTCTGAGAGTATTGTTAAGGTCCACTCAGCTTTGATGTTTTCTAAAAACCACCTGCTCTCTCCACAGTTATGCTTCCACAGAATCTTTAATGCAGTTTAAAATGATCCTCGAAAGTACCTTACTCAGTACTGACTATAGGGTGTTGCCCCACCAGTTGTTGCAGTTAGTAACATCTCCTTTTTTGGGTATTTTCATGATAACACCTCGTTTCCAAGCTGTTGGCAGTTTCTCCTCTCTCCATATCTTCTCTAAGAGGATGTGCAATAACTCGACAGTGGTGTCCAAGTCTGTTTTCAGCATCTCATAGGTTATATTATCTGGTCCTGGTGCCTTCCCATTCTTGATCTGCTTCAGTGCTATCTGAATTTCTGCTTTCGTGGGTGCATTTACACCAATGCTGGAACTAGCATCATTGTATTCCGTTTGTTCTCGTTGTTCTAGCTCCCCATCAAGGTCTCTATTTAGAACTTCTTTAAAGTGTTCCTTCCACCTATGTGATTGTTCTTCATGTGTAGTTAGTATCTCCCCTTTCTTATTCCTTACTGGTCGGTTCCTCTGGAAGCTTTTCTTTGAGAGCATCTTAGTGATACCATATAGTTCTTTCACATCCCCCCTCCGCGCTGCCTGTTCTGCTCTATCAGCCTGTTCATCTATCCCTTTTCTGTGGACTCTTCTCACACTCCTTTTCACTTCCTTATCCGCTGCTCTATAATCAGCTTGTGCCTGTGCTTTTTGTTGCCTGGTCCTGCTCTGATTTACTCTTCCCTTGGCCTCCTTTCTATGGGTGATTTTCCTCCAGGTATGTTCGGACATCCAATCTCTCCGCAGGTGATTTTTAAAGCCAAGTTGTCTCTCTCTCTCTTGCACAAAAGTATTCTTAACTTCTGTCCACATTTCCTCCATGTCCTTATCCTCAGCCATCTCCAGTTCCAGCACCTGGAATCTATTCTGGAGTTCCAGCTGGTTAGTTCAAATGGCTCTGAGCACTATGCGACTTAACTTCTGAGGTCATCAGTCGCCTAGAACTTAGAACTAATTAAACCTAACTAACCTAAGGACATCACACACATCCATGCCCGAGGCAGGATTCGAACCTGCGACCGTAGCGGTCGCTCGGCTCCAGACTGTAGCGCCTAGAACCGCACGGCCACTCCGGCCGGCCAGTTCCAGCTGGAACTCATCAGCTATCTGTGGATCTTTCAGCTTCTATTCCTTGGCTCGAATTTCTTTCTGGAAGCCACACTCTTCATTCGGAAACTGGCAGTAATAAGATGGTGGTTGCTACTTGCATCTGCTTCTCTTCTATTCCGCACATCTTCCAGGCTTCTCCTGAACTTCCTGGATACTACGATGTGGTCAGTTTGATTTTCTGTAATATGATCTGGGGATACCCATGTTATCTTATGACATCTCCGACGAGGAAACAAGATCCCTCCTATTACAAAGCCATGGCTCGCCTAGAAGTCACTAAATCTTTCCCCATTATCATTCATTTCACCCAAGCCATGCACCCCCATTATCTGTTCCAAACCCTCATTGTTATCTCCCACCTTGGCATTTATGTCTCCCATAACAATGAGGATATCTTTCTTGCTCACTTTCCTTACAGTCTCTCGTAGCAGGTAATAGAACTCCTCCTTCTTCTCAGTCTCTGATGTCTCTGTGGGGGCATAGCATTGGATAAGTGTCACGTTTCGGACCTTCGTCTTAAATCTGGCAATCATGATCCTACAGGACGCAGGTCTCCATTGTAGAAGGCTCTTCTTTGCTTTCTTGGTCAACAATAGCCCAAGTCCATCCTGGTGTTCCTTTTCCTCTTCACATCCTGAATATATTCACTCACTTAATAAACTGAAGAAGAAGGGATCGGTTGGTAGGACATGTTCTGTGGCATCAAGGGATCACCAATTTAGTACTGGAAGGGAGCATGGAGGGTAAAAATCGTAGAGGGAGACCAAGAGATGAATACACTAAGCAGATTCAGAAGGGTGTAGGCTGCAGTAGGTACTGGGAGATGAAGAAGCGGGCACAGGATAGAGTAGCATGAAGAGCTGCATCAAACCAGTCTCAGGACTGAAGACCACAACAACAACAACAACAACAACAACAACAATAAACTGAAAACAAATCCATTATATAAAAATGGGCTCAGTGAAATTGTTTTGTCTACTCACATAACAGTGCTGGACAGTAAATGCTGGGGAGGTACTGTCTTGTCTGTAAACTGTAAAGTGAGCAGCACTTGGGGAAGTTGCTTTTTCTGTTAGAAAACTATAGCTGCCATACAGGATGATGAAGAGTAATTTTCTCCCTAACAGTATATAACAGTGTGCAGAGATTTAGGTAGATTCTGTCTGTGTACATGTCTTGCATTAGTACTATTAGTTTTTCATGGTCTCCAATGTACTTAACCGATTAAGAACTCTAACATTCCAGGGTCTGACCCATTTAGTACTTTTTTTTCCTGGTGGCAACATTGTCATGAGTAGTCATTGGTCATAGTTGAATGGATCTATTTTACCTCTGATATATTTTTATCAGGATGATGTAACATCATTAAACTGTACAGTAGAGTTACAACTTGGTGGGAAATATAACAGTTGTAGTTTCTCCTTGCTTTCAGATACTCACATTAACAACGTAGCAAGGGTATGGCCTTCCCGGGTAAGTGTGCTATCAACTAAACTATCAAAGCATGACTCACAACCTGCCCTCACAGCCTTACTTCCACCAGTACCTGAGTCAGCACACATTCCGCTGCAGAGTGAAAACTCATTATTGATAGCAAGGCTATGTTTGCTGATGTGACTATTCCATGTCAGTCCATCATACAGGGTGCTTACCCCTTTTCAGGAGCCAAATTTTAGTCTGGTTGAATCTTTGGTATAGCTGTCTTTATTACTGAGGGATGCAAACCACTCCACCACAGCAATGCCCAGTATTTATTTTGTGCAACCATAGAACATCTGAGTTGTTTTCTAATTTGTAACGTATTTTGGTGATATTCAAAATCTTGAAATTCTATAGGAACAATGTTGGTATGAGCTTGTAGGATATTTGTGTCAGATCTGAATAAGAAACTGTGTAAATCAGAAACAGCAAAACTGGAATATTGGCTACAAACTGCAATGAAATGATTGAGCTTTGTGACTTGTTTAGCAAGAATACACGAGTTGGCGATATATCCTTGACTTCTGGGATAATAGTTGCTTTTGAATGTATCTGAAAGAAAATAAAATAAAAAGAAGAAGTTTTACTTCCTGTAGTATGTCTAATGTTGTCTTTGACAGGTCCAATGGGCTGCAATATGTGCTTGTAGTATATTCCTAGGTTCCTAATGTAATATTGGTACATGAAATTGGTATTCATGGAATAGGATCTCTCAGATTTTCTTGATATCATTGTTTAATGGTGTGCTTCCAGGAGTTCTGCCAAGTTGTTGTTTCCATTTTATGCACAATATTTCGACAACCGACTCAGCCACTTCTTCAGGTGTTGAGAGTTTTGCTGTTATATGCACTCGTGTAGTGGACATCAGGAGGCAGACTCAGCTATAAATGGAAGCACCAGACATACAGTAGTTCACAGTCTCGTTGGAGTCCAGAGAGCACATACACAGAGCAGTAAAATTTCTACCGTGAAGAAGATGGCTCTTGGAATATTGTGCATGAAATAGAAACTACAACTCGGCACAACACCTGGAAATGCATAGAATAATTGTTGTCTATCCTCAAGCATCATCTAGTTTACGTTTTTCAGCAGTCCTTCTTTCATCTCGAAGCACACAGGGTAACTGCTATCTATCCTCAGACATCGTCCAGTTTTATTTTTTCAGTAGTCCTTCTTTGTATAAACTCAATATCTCCTGTTAGTCCTATATGGTGTGGGTCTGACACACGTAAGTAATATTCTAGGATGAGTCACATGAGTATTTTGTAAGCAGTAGTTGGACAGCATTTTCTTCAGTATCCTGCCAACAAATCGATGTCTGTTTTCCTATGATTGTTTGTATGTGATCATTCCATTTATTTCCCTCCAAATTCTAACATCGCAGAATGCATAAGTTATCTGATTATAGTTGTGAGTCATTCTCATTTCATTCATAGGACACTATGCTTTTGCATTTTGAGAAACTCCCAAAAGTATTTATATTCCTGTACATTAAAAACAAGTTGCCATCTTTTCACCACTTGGAAATCTTATCACAATCTGACGAATATTTTTCAGTATTTTAAGACATTGCTTCATTGTAGGTAACTGTACCCCCTGCAAAAAGTTAAGAGTTCACTATTAATATCTTTGCGTGGTCATTAACACACGACAGGAACAATAAGAATCGCAGCACACTTTCCGAGGCACACCTGAAGTCACTTCTGTATCTGTCAAAGAATCGCAATACATGATAACATTCTGTTTCACTTGTACCAAGAAATTTTCAATTCAGTCATTTATATGTTTGTACTTTTGTTATTAAGCTTTGGTGTGTTACTGAATCAAATACGTTTCAGAAGTTAACACACACTGCATCAAAATGGTTGCCTCGATCTATGACTGTCTTGTGAGAGAAGTGTGAGTAGAGTTTTACACAACTGATGGTTTAGAAATGCATGTGATTTTGCAGAAATCTGTTCTGGTTGGCATATATGAGGTCAAATAGGTATTATGTATTCTGTGCATGGTTTGTGTTGGTATGTTCCTTTTCTCCAAAAATTGGTTGGTTAGACATAGTATAGTTGCATCTAGTTGTAGAAATTACATATGAGACCTGTCTAAAAATTATCTGACCTTTGGCAGGAAAAAATTTTTCGAATACCTGATGGGGTTGGGACCCTAATCCCCTTCAAAATAGGCCCCTTATGCTTGCATACACATTGCCCACTGATCCTTCCACTGCCAGAAACACCTCTGGAAGTCTTCTTTTGGAATGATGTTCAGTTCCGTTGTCGTGTTCCCCATTATTTCTTCTCTACTCTCAAAATGGGATCCTTTCAGTCAGATCTTGAATTTTGGAAACAACCAGAAGTCGCAAGGAGAGTAGGGAGGTTGGTGAATGGCTATAATTCCATGTTTGGCCAAGAAATTTTGGATCAAGTGGGATGAATGTGTGGGAGTGTTGTCATGATGCAGTTGCTAGTTTTTCGCCGTCCACATGTCTGGTCTTTTGTGCCGAACTACATCACGGAGTCATTGGAGAACATCTTGATAGTACTCCTTTGTCACTGTTTGTCCTCTCGGTGCGTATTCGTGATGCACAATTTCATGGACATCAAACAAGACAGTCAGCATCACCTTGATTTACTTCGCATCTGTTGCACTTTCTTCGGCCTTGGTAACTCGGGATGCTTCCATTGCGACGATTGTTTTTTTGTTTCTGGGTTATACCCATACACCCATAACTCATATCCAGTTATCACAGCGTTCAGAAACCCAGGATCAGTGTTACTGGTGTCCAGAAGGTCCTGTGCAATGTCAAAACAAAGGTCTTTTTGTTCCGGTGACAATAACTTGGGCACAAATTTTGCAGCTACTCGGTGCAAGTTCGAATCATCACGCAAAATTGCATGTGCAGAATCTTGACTCGCTACAACCTCTTGGGCAATCTCCCGCATTGTCAAACGACGATCTACCATCACCAAGTTTTGCACCCTCTCAACAAAAGCTGCACTCTGAGCTGTTTGGGGCCTGCCAGAACACTGGTCACTCTCCGCTGATGTCTGCCCATTTTTGAATTGGTTGAACCATTCCTTAATTTGTGTAACACCCATCGCATCTTCTCCAAACATCTGCTGAATCTTACAAATTGTGTCGCTTTGAGAATCACCAAGCTTTTGACAAAATTTGATGCAGTATCTTTGCTCAACACCTTCAGTCATCTTGAGAGAATCGATAATCCAACGAACGCATTGTGTAGCACGGCACTCAGTGATTGACAGGCAGCGACTGACGCGCTGGAAGGCAGAGACAAAATTCATGCATGCGCATAAAGTTCTCTTCCTTTACTGTGTACAGAGGTGCAGCACTATCATCTCTATTTTGCGCGGGAAAATCAAAGGTCGAATACTTTTTAGACGGACCTCGTAAAACTTTTTTTGAATAATTCTATCAAGGGAACTTCAGCTTATATTCACTCTGTATGCTTCATAACAAAAAGTTTTGTGTGAAATACAAACAATGGAAAGAATGAAGTTCACTTCTCACTGTATAGTTGGGGGCTGAGTGGTGTAGATGCATCAACTACATGGTGAGTGGTTACATTTACTGCTTACATAGTGTATTTTTTATTAGAAAAGTTCTGATCTTATCATTTACATAGATGTTATCAGATCACTGTAAAAGTGATAATGTTATTATAAACTACTTCATGGCCATTTCTTGATCACTATGAAACTAATGTTAATGTTAAATATATTTTGAAATGTATTTGAATGTAACTGTTTTCATTTTAGGAAATGTTTCATAGTGTCTTCAATATTACAAAGTACGGGTACATTAACATACTATCAGTAGTGTCTGCATATCCTGGTATGCTCCACTGTTTTCGAGTGACTGATGAAGATTTTATTATTATTGAAGCTCCAGAAGAACTGGAAGAAAAAGATGATGGTAATTTTCTGTCCGCTCATTTTTTATGATAATTGTCCTTATTGTATTATTTTAATCTAATTGAATGTTATTTTTATTATTTTTGTATAAGATGGAAGAATCTCTCAGAAAAGTCTGTACACAACTTGTTATTTTTATTTGCAGATATTGATGTTCCAGAGGTACAAACAGTGAAGGATATGTTGATCTGGTTGATAAGCAACTTTCCAGATGGCCTGAACAGTAGTGAAGTTGAACAAGCATTTGAGGTACTTGGCAGGCATTTAGATAGATGTAAGAGGCACTATAGCTCTGTTAATCATCACATACAGGCACATCTTCATTGTTAAATAATGAAATTTAAACACATTTGTTTCTGTGAAGAAGCCACAGTGTATATTTCTTAAATATTATGACGTAAAGATCTATGAGGTGTGTTTATTAAGTAAGTACCATTTTGAGATAAAAATAAAACAAGTAGTGTTTTCTTAGAAATTGTATTTTTACTTGAAAGCCAATAATTTAAACTACTTTCCTACATTATTCCCACCAATATTAAGGTAGTTATCATGTTGGACAACCAGCAGTGAATACCATCCTCATAGAAATCTGCCAGCCGAACATAACTTTTGATAGTTTAAGTGTTTAATTGCATAAAGCACACTTCTTGACACTTGTGAGGAGTGGGATGGTACAGAAATATGTGAGAGCTTTTAAAGGTGACCTTATGAATGTGCATGATGAGGAATGACGTGGATCAGTCATTACTGATGATTTGCTACAGAAAGTTGATGAAAAAGTGAGAGAGAGCAGATGGTTTACAATTTTGATGCTATATGATGAGTTTCCTTAAGCGTCAAGAAGTGTGCTTTATGTAGTTGGTACAGAACACTTAAACTATTGAAAGGTATGCTCAGGTGTCAAATTTTTACAATGGTATTATTGAAAGCTGGTTGTATGATGCAATAAACACCTTATTATTGTGGGAAATTATGTATTAAAGTAGATTAAAGACAGGTTTTCATGTAGAAATAAAATTACTAAGAAAGTCTACGTGCTTTATTTTTAGTACTAACTTTTTTTAAAAAAAAAATGCTTTGTATAACACGAGATATTATTTAGTGCCTTGTCTTTCAGATTGGTGATTTGTAGGGATTGTTATAGTGTGTTCTGTGATTACACAGTCTGGAGAAGTGCATTGCCATAAACATTTCCGTTAGAAATCGAAACTGCGAACAAGAGCTCTATATCTAGGTATGGAAAAAATTCACATTTGCAAATAGTACCTCAGAATTTGAAAACATGAAATTACCTATTTCATAGTGAATTGTATCCAGGTGAACTATTTTACTATGGATACTTTGAAAGATCTTTTTTTTATGCATAAAAATATAAAAAATGTAACCAATTTGTGGTTGCTGTTGTTGCACACTTCAGGGCATATAGGAGGAGAAACAATGGAGGTAGTTTCTATGTTCTGCAGCCTCAACTTCCAGATTTCTTCTGCTGGTGATTGCAGCCACGAAATTAAGAGCCGCTTGTTACTTGGTAGAAAAGCAATGCCCAGCCTTTATAAGGTTTTAAGGAGTAGGGACATAACTTGAACAACAAGGATCCTTATAGTAAGGGTTAAGATCTTTGCAGTTGTGATGTACAAATGTGAGACCTGGACCATAAGAAGGGTTAAATGGCATAGAATAAACACCTGTGAACTATGGTTTTGAAGGAAACTCCTTAGAACTCCGTGGACCACAAAAAGAATGAATAGGTCAGTATTACTGCAGATAAAACCAGACTGTTTCTCAGAAGGTCTGTTCCTAAAACAAAACTGACCTACTTTGTGCACAATATGAGAAAACATTGATTCTTTGGAAAAGACCATAATGCAAGGAAAGATGAAAGGCAAAGGAGAAGAGGGCAGCAAATGATGAGATGGGTTCATGGCATCTAAGAAGTAATAAATTCTGTTTGTGACTCTGTCAAATAACAGTAGAGCTCAGGTCTGAACTACCTCATTTATGACACTGCCAACCTCAGTAAGCAATTGCTCAGTAGCTGTTACCAAATGATTTGTGCTGTGCATTACTCATTGTATTCTTCTCTTATGTTCTATTGAGTGAAGCGACTTATCCTGGTCCATCACGGAGTTTGATTATGACCTTCACAACAGTAGAAAGTATTGATCATTCTATGACCATGTGGCAGTTCTCCTCTCACAGAAACACAGAACAGAGTGTGCCCTGCAATAGGGAGGCAGGCTTGTTTCCCTGCACCGCTTGTCTCCCCCGCCCCTCTGGCAGTCATAATTCTAGTTTGTTTAGGATCTCAGTAGACTGTCAGTTAATAATGTCCACACTTGCACTATAAAAACCAGAATACCAAAATATTATATAGAATACCAATATTTCAACCATGCCAAAAGCCTTCCCATAACATGTGAATTCAGTTATTTTTGATCTTATTTTCGTGCTAAGTACCTTGTTGGTTCTGTCTGTAGCATTGTCAGGTACTGGTTGCATGGCTATGAATACCCATGAAAAATTGCAAATAATATTCTGAAAATACTGTAATTATCAAATTGAGTGGGAAAAGAAAAATAATCTCGAGGGAATATCTCAAATTGGAGTGGCACTCTGTTCACCGAGGGTAAAATGCTGCAGTTTCCCGACATTCTCTACAACATGACAGTCATGACCTCATTGTCTATTTCACCAAACGTGCCATCTGGATTGTTCCACCCAGAAACCAGTTTCTCAGAACTCCACAGAAGGGAACTAGCGCTACAATGTGTCCTTGGTTCTTGCCACCCACATGGCATTAATTTACATTAATTTCTTCCACCTCAGCATTTATTCACAGTAACTATTTCTTTCTTCGCTCCATTTTAGTTTTATACATCTTTCATTTTCCACCTGTCCATTTTATTGTCCCCCCTCCCACCCCTGTTACATACTATGCACTTAGCTTTTCACTCTTATTAACTCATGCATGATGTTTTAGCAATAGTCTCTGTCTTACATATTACCTTGTCTTCAACCTTTAAGCTCTCAGATTTTCAAATCTCATCCATTGCAGCCCCCAAAAATCAGTCTTTCCTTCTCATTGTGTCCATCAAGCCTCCCCTGACCCGGGGTTCTGGGTGACTTTTCCAAACTCTACCCTTTTTCCTAAACCTCTCCAGCTCCATTCCCTTCACCCCTCTTCCTCCCTCTTCAACTCTTCCACTGGAAAAAGGAGCCACTGGTTCCGAGAGCTTGCATACATGAAACCTTTTTTAAATGTGTGTTGTCCTGCCACCACTTGGTGAGTAGATTTTTTTATCCATCCAGTTTCATAATATTGTCAAAAATTGATTATGTTCATTGTTATATTAGCCCATGTGTTCATCATTCTTTCTTATGTAACCCTCTTGTCAGTCTATGTCGTCGTCTGTCTTGTTCAAACTGTCATATGTTTTCTACATTAGCGTTTCCTACTACTTGTTTATTTATCTGTACCACCCAGATTAATCAATGCTTTGCCCCAACATCTTTTCTAGTACTGATTTCCATGCACGTAGACAGGTCCACCGTTATTTATGAATTTGCGTATTACAATTCCTTTGTAATCAATGAACTTGCCTATAAATATTTGTTTTCAGTTCACTACACTGCAAGACCTTGTCCCGATCGTCTTTTGCTGATTTATTTGCAAATTTGACAGCTATTTTCTCTCCCACCCCCCTCATACCTTGCTTACACGTAATTCTTTCATGTTTTTGTGCATTTATTTTGGGCCAAAGTGCTCTGCTCGACTTTTACTGCTGTCTCCTACATTACTTTATTTGCCAAACAAAGTAGCTAACATTTTCTCTTATGACTTTCTGTTTGCTCGGTTTTTAAAATTTTGTCTCTGTTCCTGACTTCCCCTATCAATTTTTTCTTTTACATTCATTTGTTCATATCATACAGACCATTTCTCTGGCAAGAAATTCTCGCCCACTCATTACCTCTAATTGACCATTGTCTGTTCTCATGATTTTTGTATGAATTTTTCTGATTTTTCTGAATTTTTTCCTTGCAGTTCTTCTGTTTTTCTATCTTTCTCCACCCTCTGCTTCCCTTTTTGCCACTCCCACCATTTCTAACTGTCCTCTCCTGCCGTTATGAATCCCATCACATATGACATCCATTCTTTTTGAAAACAGGCTTTTGCACTATCAAAACTATGGTCCCACATCCTGTTTCTTGAAACCTGCATGTCCCTTGGAGTTACTCACAACGGTATAACAGTGAAAGTTGCTGTTTCTGGATGTAATCCTACTCTACACTAGGCTCTTTTACAGTTTCAAATACAACAGTCTCTTGCACTCGTGCGGTTAATCTGTGATTTGTATGCCTCATCTGCCAATTTGCACTCACCAGACTTCACTCCTTCTAAAAACCATGCACTTAGCTCCCCCTCATGTTTCCTTCCATGGTATCATCCACTAAACCAACTCCAAACTGCAACAACATGCCAGACTTCACCTCAAAAAGCTATCCCACCTTCTCCTAAACTACCTCAACAGTGGTGTTTTACTTCCGGTCCCTCTGCAGCTCGCTAAACAGCCACACCGTCAGTCACCACTCCTCTTCTACTCGCCTACAAACCAAGTTTGGCAAACCTCCTTAACATCCCACAGCTTTCACCACTACCTCCCAAACCAATAATAACTCATAGTCACAAGAACCAGTTACAACAGTGTAGTGTTTTCAACCCCTCATCTAAAGTACTCTCCCCTCTTGAATTATCTGTATTATCCAAGGGTTTCACTTTCCAGCCTTAAACCTGCATTTAATCATGCTGCTTTGGTGAAGGATCTACTTTCCTTCACATGTAATGTCAATTGGAAATATGACTTTGCAACCCAATCCCAAAACCTTTCCAACAGCAGACCTGACATTGAACCCTGCCTTGAACAGTTTTGACCCCGACCTCAACTTGATTCACCACCACCACAACACAATCATCCCTTACAAGCCTACCAAGAATTCATCACATCCAGAAATGCTTCAGAACCCATCCTCAGGTCCCTGCAAAAATGGTTCAAATGGCTCTGAGCACTATGGGACTTAATTTCTGAGGTCATCAGTCCCCTAGAACTTAGAACTACTTAAACCTAACTAACCTAAGGACATCACACACATCCATGTCCGAGGCAGGATTCGAACCTGCGACCGTAGCGGTCGCGTGGTTCCAGACTGTAGCGCCTAGAACCGCTCGGCCACCCCGGCCGGCTCAGGTCCCTGCACTATGACCCTAACCTGTCCTCTGTAGAACTCTGGGTTCTGCATTCCCTAAAAGCTGATGACTCCCACATCATCCTCTCAGCTGACAAAGGATTTATCGGTGTGTTACTGTACCGACTGGAGTATGTTATTGAAGGTCTAAGCCAGCTCTGCATACAGTGTCTGTCAAGATCCCATCTCTGGATTCCAACTGACCTAAAGTCCCTCCTTAAAACCTCGGGCCCCTCACAAGGACTAAAACCTCAATCCATGCAACTTCTTACCCTACCCAAACCACGCAACCCAACCTTTTACCTTCTTCCTAAAATCCACAAATACAATCATCCTGGCCATCTTGTTGTTGCTGGCTTCAAAGCACTCACCGAATATGTATCTGCCTTAGTTGATCAGCACCTGCAGCCCATAGTACAAAGACTTCTCTCCTATACTAAAGACTCCAACCATTTCCTAGATTGTCTGAAATCCCTGCCCATCCCACTCCCAGCACACACCTTGCTTGTCACTATTGATGCTACCTCCATCTATATCAACATCACCCACGTACATGGACTGTCTGTTGCTGTATGTTTCCTCAGTGCCCACCTGATTCCAAACTTATGACATTCTTCCTGCCACCCTTAATCAACTTTATACGTACCATCAACTACTTCACCCTTGAGTTACAGACATACAAACAGATCAGGGGTGTGGCTGTGGGAACCAGGGAAGTCCCCTCCAAGCAACCCACGACAATCCTGTCCAGTATAAGTCTCCTATGACCTGGGTATTGGATGACTTTTCTGAACTCTACTCTTTTTCTAAACCTCTCCAGTTCCTTTCTCTTCACCCTTCTACCTTCCCCTTCAACCCTTCTGCTGGAAGGAGATTTCATTAGACATAATTACCCCACCTGGCTAGTTCAAAAGCATCACATCCAATCCTGGTATTGCTGACTCCTCCAAAAAACAACTTTTGAGGACACCATTTGTCACTCACCATTATCTTGGTATTGTCTGTCTTAATCAGCTACTTAAACAAGGCCATGACTTCCCAAAATCATGCCCTGAAATGAGATTCATTCTGTCTGAGATTTTGCCCACAACACCTACAATAGCTTTTTGTCGTCCTCCCAATCTCCGCAATATTCTTGTCAGAAATGATGCTCAGCTGTTCTGGTTTCATGTTCTTCTGTATATGCTATTGCTTACAAAACTAGCTACTTACAAAAATATTGTACTGTTAATGATAACACAAACCACTTTCAATTCAAGTTCACTGGCACCATAGACTGCAGTGATGCATCATAGTTTATACAGTGTTCTGAGTTTCTGATGGCGGAACAGGAGGGAGATGGTGTTAGCAAGCTTGTGAATCTCTGCAACTCATTTTTGTCACATCGGTGCCAGATAGAGGTAGATTTCTCATGGCATCGTACATGTGCCATTTTTAAGACTGCAGGAATTTAAAATAAGACACTGGATGTTATTGTATTGAAATGAAATGTTGTGTGGCAAGGGCCTCCTGGCAAGCATACCCGATTGCCTGGTGCAAGTCTTTTGAGGTGGTGCCACGTCGGCGACTTGTGCTGCAACCCAGTCCTTGAGTTTAGAAAATCTCCAACCCAGCCGGGAATCTAACCCAGGCCCCCCGGCATGACAAGTTGGCTCGTTGTCCACTCAGCTGCGACGTGGACATTTTTATATTAATTTTGAGTATGAAATGCACCTGAATTTTGGAGGCAATTTTTTAAAGAAAAAGTATGTCTTTTAGTTCTTAAAATATGGTAATAAATTTGAAGTAGAGAAAGGAGTAAATATAGTGAAAAGAGCTACCCTTTTTGATTTTGATAAATTCATTGCAAATGTGATTAAAGCACTTATTGAACTCTGAAAACAGGTGTTATATATAGCTATGATTGAGTTTTGGCAAGATAATTGATATCCAGTGCTATAGCATTGTTATTTTTATGTTTAAGAAATGTGATTGGGAAAAGTCTACAATTTACGAGGTATAGTTCTATAAACCTTCTGTTTCAAGAGTTGAAATTCCAAGCACTTGTCTAAAGAAATAGTTAAAAGTAAAGAAACAAACTATACAGCCTGACAGCAGTGGGGTCTGATTCAAGATGGGGCTTGTTCCAGCTGCCCCTCTTTTTCTGTCTTAACCAAACTATCCATCATTTCTCCAAGAGGAGGGAACATAAAAGTTCTGAAACCTGAGTACAGTTTTTTCCCTACTTTTAAATGAATCTTTCAAAGTTGTTAGAATTTTGCTGGACGGGAATTCTATCTTGTTTTACAATCTTCTTAATTGAACTTTTATCCATTATGGATGGAAAACACAACTGTAATGAAGAGAGGTATTGAGAAATAGCTGCAACCAGTCACCATTTTTGATAGTTCGGTTTTTATTATGTCGTGGCTGGTTTCAAGTCATCAAATTTGCCTAGTGCTGTAGGATAAATGGAAATTTGTGTACCAGGATTAAACTTGTGAATCCTATCCTCTGATTAAAATTACTTTGTGATTGACTTTTCAGCAAGTCGAGTGGTAGGTGTCTTGTCGTCAGCATATTGTAGTTGTTTCACAAGTGGCACATGCAGAGCCTTGTGAAGTGTGGTTGGCTACATGCCAGCAACACTGCCCCATGCTACTGTAGTCTGTCAACCAAAAAGTAATTTTAGTTGGAGTTTAATAACTCTAATGCATTCAAGTCGACCTTATGAGGTAACTAATTCCCAATACCTCACCACACTGAGAATGTATGTATTTTTTTTTCTGCCTTGCCACAGCTGTGCAACAACCCCCAAAATGTTACAATCATTGAAACTCTAATGGCAAGTAGCTAGGCGACTTGAAACCAGTTATGGTATAATAAAAGTTGAACCATCATAAAAGGCGACTGTTTGCAGTTATTTCTGAAAACCTTTATAATTGAATTTTGCTTTTTAATATAGTAAACCTTCTGTTTCACTAGTTTAGCTATGCAATTTATGGTAGCCTTTAATGTCTGCTTGTTTTTACTGTTGACTAACTGCTCATTCAGTGCTTATATCTGCTACCTCAGCTTCAGTTGTCACTCAGGATGAACAAGAATCCATATGAAAGCTGCATGAAACAGTGAAAGTTTGAATCTACACTTGATTGGAAGCAAATGCCATTGTGTGTGATGTCGTTTATTTTGTTAATATCCTGTGTGCATGTTTTTAAGGTCATGCAAAAGAATTAGACTGACATACATTGTTTATAAACTACTAATCACCTAATTAAACCAGTTCCAATAAAATTCAAAATGCAATGTAGAAAGCAGCAGCAGAATTATTGAATTCACCTCTCTAAAGTGGTAAGGAGTTACATATTAAATCATAAGCAAGAACAAATGGGCTCAGAGAGGAATATGGGTGGTAATACTGTAAATGCGTAGGAATGGAGGAATGAATTTGGGCCACGGACTTAATCTTTATTATGTGAAAGCCCTTTGAAAAGTTTTAAAAGAGGAACAAGGCAATTGTAACATATTTTTTAGCACACAAAAATGAAGGTGATAAACTGATACAGATGTAATGTCCAGAAAAGTCAATCGAATCCTTCAAAATGTAGTGGACCTAAACAGCAAAATAAAATGTTGTGACGCAAGATTACATACTACCAAAAAAATATTACAAACCTACTCTGAGACCTTATGAAGGCATATGGCCATCCACAAAGCAGACATATATAGAAATTTGTAAAAGATAAGGGAGCACTAAATAAGTTCTTATCGGTCAAGAAAATAACAACCAGTTTGTGTATCCTTCGAAGATCCAATTAAGGTTTTCTTTGTTATAGTGAATGTAGTAGTATAGACAGTAATGAGAAAGAACTGCAGTAAATGTTTTATTATTCACCTGTACTGTGATGATATAGAGGGAAACAGAAGCAAAAATTCTGAGTGAACTACTGTAGATATTGGTGAATCACTATCTCTGAGACTTGACCTAAAGTCATACAGTTAACTTATCAGTGTGGAGAAATATTTGGCACTTCCGTTGGAAGTTGGAAATGAAGAAATAATTTCATGGAAAACTTAAAATATTAAGGTTTTTATTTTGATGATATAAATTTGGTATTCAATTATAGATTAAAATGTCATCTGGAATGTACCCACCTTTTTTGTCAAGTACTACAAACCTGACTGGACAAGTAGGCAGTCATGTCTTAGCGAATGAAAATAAGTTCTTTGTTGTCATTACCTGGAGAAAAGATAAAATAAAAAAAGTGTATTGTAAAATAGCAACTCAGACTTACAAAAAAAGAAGACACACATTCCTCGCCAGGCCGTGGAGACCCAATGGATGTCTGCAGGCTGTTGTGTCATCCCCTGCCTTACGGTGTCATGCAGGTGCAGTATCGAAGGGCACGTGGTCAGCCGGACATTTTGTAGACTTTCCAGACTGTGAAGTCGCTACTGCTCAGTCAAGTAGCTCCTAAATTTGCATCATGAGGCTCAGTGCACTCTGTATCAGTCCTCCGACCAATGGAAAATCGTTGGCAGTACTGGGAATTGAAATCAGATCATCCGCATGGCAGCCGTCTATACTGACCTCTCATCTTTGGAGGCAGACTTAGACTTCAAAGGTACACAGTAAATGCAATAGATTTGAAACAATGTGATGGTTTATTCATCTAAAATAAATAATTTTGAGTAGGATCCAGAGTCAGTATTTTGAAAGAATCGTAACTATATATGATCAAGAGTAATCCTCGTGATATTGGAAAAAACAAATTCTCAAAGCCATTGAAAAGGTACACACCATTGTGGGTAATGTGAACCAAGAACTTAGCTTGGACAGGAGAGATTAGTATAATTTTATATCCCTCCTAATTCAGTTTGCAGCAACAGTATGTCAACTGTGATGCGTTTGTAGAAGACCATCATTATATTGGATTATTTGAGCTCTGAGTAATACATTCTTCCCATTGGAAATGGGAAAAGTGCAGAATCTTTTAAAGTTGTATTGAAGATTCAAATGATGATAAACTAAAAAAACTGAGCAAAATGTAAAGTAAATGGCAGAGCACCAGTAATTGTGATAAAATTTTATGTTGTCTTTTTTGAACATTTTTTACTGGTCCTAATTAATAACATACGCTCTAATTCCATTTTATTTGTCTGGCAGGTGCACTTTCTGAGAAGGCTTGAACCAACAGTGTTAGGATATAACAGTTTGGAGGATCTACTGCATCATTTGGAAAGTGAATCTTTGGTGACTCTGAGTACTGTGAAAAATGATATGTGGGTGTACCCTGTAACTACTTTTAGCAGCTGTAACTCATCTCTCCTAGACATAACACAGGAAGAGGTAAGATATGAGGTAGATTGCATTTCCTTGTTAATGATTGCAACTAGTTTGGGAGCATTATATTTTGTATAGGAACCACGTAATTTTGCTTTGTTTCGTTAAGAGATAAGCTCAGCAGTTTTGGTGAAATTGGATTCTTTTCAATGGAAGTTATCCGTTGCTCCAATTAATTCTCTTCACAGTTTAAATTCTGTCATTACTTCTCGTCTAATCCTCCCAGCCACCCCACCTTGCGGGTCCGGGGTTAGAATAGGCCGAGGTATTCCTGCCTGTCGTAAGAGGCTACTAAAAGGAGTCTCCCACTTTTCAGCCTTATAAGTTCATGTCCCATTTTATGGTTTGACCTGCCACTTTCCAAATTCTACAAAAGTGCGGGCCATATGGGAAGGATACCTTACATGCATCAGTAATCCATAGTGCCATTAGATTCGATGTCCTGCACCTCTTCTCGTTATGGCTTTGCATCTCCACCTGCAATTCAGATATTTGGGCGAGGACACTTTCTGGGTTACATCATCTTCTTCCGTTCCTGTCCTCTTTTGCCCCCATGACAATATTGGATTTCTCTGCACCCAATATCCAGCACGGTAGCCAGTCTGTTATGGTGGGGCCGTCATGTACCCATTTGGTGGTAGCCCCCTGACAACTCAGGGATCGCACTGCTGATGCCGGAGCTGCAAACTCCCCATGCGTGCCAAGAAATAGGTGCCCATCTTCTTGGGGCATCAGGACTCCTGGCAGTGGCCATTGTACCAGGTGGCCTTTGGTGTGGCTAGGTGGCACCTGTGGGGAGAGCCGCTGATCAGAGTGGGTGGCATCAGGGCGGATGACCTGCAATGAAGTTGACCAAGTCATCTCTTGCTGGTGACCGAACGGTGCCAGCAGTCTCTAAGGAAGGAAAGATGCTGACAAGTATGACCGTAAATCGTTTCCCTCCCTCGCTACACCATGGGAGGAACACAGGGCTACAGAAAGAAGAGAGCTGTATTCGCCTCGGTATTTAGTCTGTAGCAGAATGGGGACTCCTTTCTACCTATGAAGCCTCAGTTTTTTGTTGAACATCTCGAGGATAAGTTTGGGGAAGTGACAGCACTCTCCAAGATGAGAAACGGTGCAGTCTTGATTCAGACAGCCTTACTCGCCTGTGACCAGTTGGATGATATTCCTGTTTCCGTCACTCCCCATAAAAGGCTCCACATGGTCCAGGGGGTTATTTCCCACTGCGACCTCCTCTTGCAGTCTGATGATGAGCTCTGCACCAATTTAGAATGGCAGGGTGTTCATTTCATCCAGCACTTTTACGGGGGACCCAAAGACAACAGGGTTGCTATTGGTGCCCTCATCTTGGCCCTTGAGGGTGATTAATTACCTGATAAGGTCAAAGTGATGCTTTACCACTGTGACATTAAACCATATGTCCTTCCCTCCTATGCGGTGCTTTAAGTGCTGGAAATTTGGGCATATGTCTTCTCACTGCACTTCCAACACCATATGTCAAGATTGTGGACGTCCACTGCATCCAAATACTACATGTGCGCCTCCACCCACTTGTATTAACTGTGGAGAGCACCACTCCTCCTGCTCACCCGACTACACAGTACTCCAAAAGGAGGGGAAAATCCTGGAGTACAAGACCCTGGACCAGTTGACATACGAAGAGGCTAAATGTAAATTTGAAAGATTACACCCCATTCGGTTGACGTCCACATATGCTGCAGCTACTTCAACAATGCCGCCATGAGTGACAGTAGTTCCACACTCTGTGCCACGAACAGTGGTCCCTCTGGGCTGCCAGAATACATCTGCCCCCTTAGTGGTAGGAGGCAAAGCTTCTTCCATTGCTCCCAAAGTACCTACTTCAGGAGCAATAACCCCCCCCCTCCCTCCCCCCAAGCACAGGGGACATCGGTCCTGTCCCCCCAGCCCGAGAAGCAACAGCCTCCTCCTTCGAAGGTCTCCACTAATGCCACAGTGGACACTCGCCAGTGGCTAAAGGAGCCGAAAGCTGCTGGACAAAGAGCTTCACGGTCTTCCTCTGTGCCTGAAGCTACTTTAAAGAAGTCCCTAAAGAGAAGCGAGAGGGCAGGCAAACCAAGAAGAAGAATGTTAAGAAACAGGACTCTCCAGTGGCCCCAACACCACCACTCCCTAACGGTTCTGCATCTGAGGATGAGGTGGAGATTTTAGCGTCCCCTGAAGACCTGGATCTCACTGATGCCTCATTGGCAATGGCAATGGATACAGATACTCGGCTGGTGGCAGCAGTTGATGCTGGGGCATAACCTGTCTCCTTGGTCACTACATGCCTTCCCCAGTTTCAGAAAGTGTCATTATCCAGTGGAACAGCAGTGTTTTTTTCTTCCACCTGGTTGAATTACATCAGCTTTTAAGCATTACACCTGTTTTTTGCATTGTCCTTCAGGAAACCTGGTTTTCTGCAATGTGGACCCCTGCCCTTCGTGGCAATCAGGGGTATTACAAAAACTGTCCTGCCTGTGACAGACTTTCAGGTAGAGCTTGTATCTTCGTCCTTACCTCTGACTGTAGTGAACCTGTGCCCCTTCAAACACCTTTAGAAGCTGTGGCTGTCGACGGTGAGCACAACACAGAAAATTACCGTCTTTAACATCTACCTCCCTCCAGATGGCGATGCACCGCCCCGTGTATTGGCTGCACTCATTTTGCAACTCACTCCACCCTTTCTCCTTCTGAGTGATTTTAATGCCCAGAACGCTTTGTTATGGGGTGGCACCAAGGTTACTGGCCAAGGCAAAGGTGTTGATCACCTAGTAACTGAACTCGACCTTTGTCTCCCAAATACAAGTGCCCCCACATATTTCATTGTGGCATATGGCATCTGTTCAGCCATTGATCTCTCGGTTTGCAGTCCTGGCATTCTCCCATCTATCCCCTGGAGAGCACATGACGACTTGTGTGGCAGTGATCACTTTTCACTCTTCCTGTCCCTACCCCAGCATCCCTCATCTCGGCGCTTTCCCAGGTGGGCTAACTGGGACACTTTCACATCCGCTACCAACGTTTAGTATCCATTACATTTCACCATCAATGAAGTGATCCACATCGTCACTAATACCATTGTTGCTGTAGCTGAATCAGCAATCCCTTGTTCCTCTGTTTGCCCCCAGCAGAAGTCACTGCCTTGGTGGTCACCTGAAATCGCTGTGGCCATTAGAGACCGTAGGCAGGACGTCCAATGTCATAACTGCCACCCCTCCCTGGAGAACCTTATTGTCTTCAAATGGCTCTGAGCCCAGGTTCACCTCCTCATCAAACAAAGGAAGCAGGAGTGTTGGGAATGCTGTGTCTCCACCATTGGAACATGAACCTCCTCCTCCCAGGTTTGGACCAAGCTCTGCCGATTTTACGACTTGCGGATGCACCTAGAATTTCCACAAATGGAGCTGTATCTGCCAATCCAGACGTAATTGCAGAGCGTCTTGCTCAGCATTATGCTCGCATCTCTGTGTCTGAGAAATACCATCTTAGCTTTCTACTCCTCAAACAGAGGGTGGAATGACAACATCTATCTTCTACTCCACGCCACACTGATCCTTATAATCCACCCTTCAGTGAGTGGGAATTTCTCAGTGCCCTGGCCGATGGTCGTGACACATCCCCTCGCCCAGACCACATCCATTCACAAATGCTGAAACATCTGTCAGCGGATTCCCAACGCCGCCTCCTTGCCATCTTCAACCTCATCTGGAGCTATGGAGAATTCCCATAGTAATGGCGGGAAAGTATCATCATTCCAATGCCAAAGCCTGGACATCCCAGGATGGTTTTCGTCAAGGACACTCCCCCATCAACAACATGGTGGACTTGGAGTCTGCCATTCTATCGGCCTTTTCCCGGCGACAACACTTTATTGCCATCTTTTCGACCTGACGAAGGCCTACAATACCACTTGGCAACACCACATCCTCGCAACTCAGCATGAGAGGGGTCTCCAGGGCCTGCTCCCGATTTTTATACAGAACTTTTTGTCACTTGGCACTTTCAGATTTCGCGTCAGTGCTTCCCACATTGCACCCCAATGGGGTCTCACAGGGATCTGTCCTTAGCGTCCCAATCTTTTTAATTGCCGTCAATGTTCTTGCATTAGCAGTAGGATCGTCAGTATCTCCCCTCCTATATGCTAACAATTTTTGTGTTTCCTTCTGCTCCTCTTCTATTGTTGCGGCTGAATGCCATCTGCAGCGAGCTATACGGAGGCACAGTCATGGGCCCTCTCTCACAGCTTTCAGTTTTCGGCTGCAAAAACTTGGGTCATGCACTTCTGTTGTCATCGTACCATCCATCCTCATTCAGAACTTTACCTCGATGACCAACTATTAGATGTAGTGGAGACATGCCGCTTTTTGGGACTGGTCTTCGATGCCCGCGTAACTTGGCTTCCCCATCTTCGTCAGCTTAAGGACAAGTGCTGGCAGCACCTTAATATTACTCGATGCCTGGGCCGCACTGACTGGGATGCTGCTCGTCCTACACTGCTGAAGCTGTACCAAGCCTTCGTACGGTCTAGTATCCTAACAATAATCAGGAGTAGAAATTAGATCAGTTAATAGTACAGTCAGAATCATTGTGATCAAATGAAGAGCAACTGAATACGTCTTTTAGATACATTGATTTGTTATCATATACAAATTGTAGTATTGGAATTTATAATTTCTAGTTTCACTGGATAAATTCTTGCCACAGTTTCAGAATCTTACAGAAAGAATACATGTTTCATCAAGTAGGATATTTAAAGTTATGAAGGATACTCAGTTGTAATTGGAGAAACTGTGGTTATTATCACGATATAGTAAAGTCACTATGGATTCAGATCTTTTATCTTCTTAAAAAAAGTACACAATACTCAGTGACAGTGTCTGTGAGCCCTGTACCTGCCACACAGATAAGTTTATCCTTTCTGTTAGAACACTTGTTACACAATGAGTCTACCACTTTCTTTTTGAGTAGGAATGCTCATTACTTTTTTGTCAGTTCTAACTAGTATTATCTAAGATTAAGAAAAAGTAATATGGAATTGAAAATCACAGTTGCACTATGTAAAATATTTTTAGGGTGCTGAGGATGACCTGGACACCATACTCACAGCCTATTACCCTCCAGGTGCTCTCTTGGCTCATGAAGAAGTTCCATGCCAGCAGCTTCCCAACACAATGCCTGGTTTTACATTTGAAGTTGTTGTTTCTGATGCTTTGTCACCAAGCAAATTTTGGGTTGTTCTCAACTATGACAGCAACTGTGCTGCCTTTGATTGTCTTGTTGATGCAATGCAGTAAGTATTTATTGTACTAATTTTGATTTATGCCAGAGCACAACATGAAGTTTTTTATAAAGATTATTGTTATAACTGAAGCTTTTAGTTCTGCATTGACTAAGAGTGAATGTCATTATGCGTAAAATTGTACTCTGCCATCAGACATTTGTTGCTTAATCATTTGGCACAAAGATGATTTGTGTAACTTCTAGTTATTACAAATAATTTTTATGTTGACCACAGCTCATTTATGACTTTACATAGGGCAGACTTACATGGAATAAATACGGAATGAGTTCACATCTATATTTGGTCCACCCTCTCACTTTCTTGATCTGTCAGTATGTTCTTATTGGATGCTCCTTACTGGTTTCTTACATGTTAATACAACTGAAGGATAAATTCTTGCACTCTGTTCACTGAAGTCATTGTGTTGATGTAGTCTCTCCACACTCTCTTATGATGGTTAGAAAAACCATCAAAACTGTTATATTTAATGCTTACTCTGACTATTCGCAGCAGTAGAGTAGACAACTGAGTCCACTTTTCATTAGCATAGTCAGCTTAGTGCATGGTATTTCAGGAATTGTTGTGTCATCAAAGAAAAGTGAATGAAATAAAACATAAAAAAAAGGAAATCCTCATGTTGCTCACACACATTTCTTCTGATTGTTGTTGTTGTGGTATTCAATCCAGATACTGGTTTGAGCAGCTCTTCATGCTACTCTGTCCTGTACAAGCCTCTTATTTCCGAGTAACTACTGCAACCTACGTCCTTCTGAATCTACTTAGTGTATTCATCTCTTGGTCTCCTTCTATGAGTTTTACCCTCCACACTTCCCTCCAAATTGTTGATCCCTTGATGCCTCAGAACATGTCCTGCCAACCAATCCCTTCTTCTGGTCAAGTTGTGCCACAAATTCTTCTTTTCCTATTCAGTATCTCCTCTTTAGTTATGTGATCTACCCATCTAATCTTCAGCATTCTTCTGTAGCACCACATTTCGAAAGCTTCTATTCTCTTCTTGTCTACACTGTTTATCGTCCATGTTTCACTTCCATACATGACTACACTCCATACAAATACTTCCAGAAAAGACTTCCTGACATTTAAATCTGTATTCCATATTAACAAATTTCCCTTCTTCAGAAACAGTTTCCTTGCCATTGCCAGCCTACATTTTGTATCCTCCCTATTTCGAAAGTCATCAGTTATTTTTCTTCCCAAATAGCAAAACTCATTTACAACTTTAAGTGTCTGGTTTCTTAAACTAATTCCCTCAGCATTGCCTGATTTAATTCTACTGCATTCCATTATCCTTATTTTGCTTTTGTTGATGTTAATCTTATATCCGCCTTTCAAGACAAAGACACTGTCCATTCCGTTCAGCTGCTCTTCCAGGCTTCCGCTGTCTCTGATAGAATTACAATGTCATCAGAAAACCTCAAAGTTTTATTTGTTCTCCATGGATTTTAATTGCTACTCCAATTTTGTTTTGTTTCTTTTACTGTGTGCTCAATATAGAGATTGAATAACATTGTAGAGAGGCTTCTGATGATCAAATTGCTAATTCATTTGAAAGAGGGTACCCCATTTCAAGACCTTCTCTTCATCCTCTCCTTCTGTATTTAGGGAGTTCATATGACGATGAACAACTCATAAGCCAGAATATTGAATTAGAAGACATCAGCTGTTTGCACAAATCTCCTAGAATTCCAATGTAAGAAATGGCAAGTTTCCAAAACATAATCATAAATGAATTCTTGTTTGACGAGAGACATACTGGTCAAAAACTGTAGTCATTTGTTTGTTGAACAGAGTTCTTCCAGCAAAAACTTGTGCAGAGTCATGCCTGAACTGTTCAATGTCGCCATTGTGCCACAACCAAGCTTGTGTTGTCTTCCAGCATTAGATTAATGCACAGCATTTGATGCAGAGGGCAGCCCCATGTCTATCTGACTGCCTTAGCCGAAGGACAGGTGACAGCTGTTCTGGCAGCACTATGGTGATATGTGACAAATGCAAACTGACAAGTTAATTTAATTAGACTATAATTTTTTATTTTTTATTAAATTTTTACAGATAATATGATCATTTCATTAGTTAAAAGAATTTCCGCAATCCCCTGTTTTTAACAAGTGATTAAAGTTTACATTCATAGCACTGAATAAGAAAGTGCTGTAAGTAAATGATGAGCTTCAAAAAAAAAAGTGCACTCATGAAATAATTGCTCAGTGGGAACAGCTGGGTCTCAGGGGAATGCTCCCATTTAGAGTACTGGGCCTCAAGCATACATTGTGCTTTTGTTATCTATTCATCTGACTCTTGTAAATACAGGAATCATTATAAGTATCAGCAGTTCTGTTCCCAATCAATTCAGAGCTTTCTCATATCTCACCACACATTTAACTTCGTAGGGCTACTATTGTTATAAACTCTTGTTGCAGAACAGCTTCCAGCTCTGCCATTTCATCCTTCCAAAGTTAGAACTTCCCAATGATTGTTATGTTTATAGAAGTAACAAGTCATTAAATAATTAAAAGAAGAATGGCAGGCAGCTACATTTCCTTGTTTAGTCAGAATACTCTGTAAACTAATTAGCTTTTACAATGTTCCATGTGACTTCTGTTTGTTATGCATGTTGTATTACAAATATGATACAAGGAATCTTCATAATACTCTTCAGCAAGTGTAAATGGATGCTTGAGTAAAAAAAAAATGAGGCATACATATTCTCATTTTCGGGAAAATGCATTTATGTGTTATTATTTGTTTACTGTAAATAATGCAAGTAGCACACATCCAAACATTGTTTTATTATATGTCTGAGAATATCCTTATAAGAAAGATTCAGTTATGATGAAAGTTCCCTCTGTTGGTTACTTTTGCAGAAAAAGATTCTGACCCAACTGAAGAGCAGTTAGAATTTGAGGAAAATCAGACTATGTACATGTTATCTATATTCATTTCTAGAATTTTTCAATGACATGCTTTAAATTGGTGCTGTTGTTGTTGTGGTCTTCAGTCCTGAGACTGGTTTGATGCAGCTCTCCATGCTACCCTATCCTGTGCAAGCTTCTTCATCTCCCAGCACCTACTGCAACCTACATCCTTCTGAATCTGCTTGGTGTATTCATCTCTACGATTTTTACCCTCCATACTGCCCTCCAATACTAAATTGGTGATCCCTTGATGCCTCAGAACATGTCCTACCAACCGATCCCTTCTTCTAGTCAAGTTGTGCCACAAACTTCTCTTCTCCCCAATCCTATTCAACACCTCCTCATTAGTTATGTGATCTACCCATCTAATCTTCAGCATTCTTCTGCAGCACCACATTTCAAAAGCTTCTATTCTCTTCTTGCCCAAACTATTTATCGTCCATGTTTCACTTCCATACATGGCTACACTCCATACAAATACTTTCACAAACGACTTCCTGACACTTAAATTTATACTCGATGTCAACAAATTTCTCTTCTTGGGAAACGCTTTCCTTGCCATTGCCAGTCTACATTTTATATCCTCTCTACTTCGACCATCATCAGTTATTTTGCTCCCCAAATAGCAAAACTCCTTTACTACTTTAAGTGTCTCATTTCCTAATCTAATTCCCTCAGCATCACCCGACTTAATTAGACTACATTCATTATCCTCGTTTTGCCTTTGTTGATGTTGATCTTATATCCTCCTTTCAAGACACTGTCCATTCTGTTCAACTGCTCTTCCCAGTCCTTTGCTGTCTCTGACAGAATTACAATGTCATCGATGAACCTCAAAGTTTTTATTTCTTCTCCGTGGATTTTAATACCTACTCCGAATTTTTCTTTTGTTTCCTTTACTGCATGCTCAGTATACAGATTGAATAACATCGGGGAGAGGCTACAACCCTGTCTCACTCCCTTCCCAACCACTGCTTCCCTTTCATGCCCCTCAACTCTTATAACTGCCATTTGGTTTCCATACAAATTGTAAATAGCCTTTCGCTCCCTATTGTTTACCCCTGCCACCTTCAGAATTTGAGAGAGAGTATTCCAGTCAACATTGTCAAAAGCTTTCTCTAAGTCTACAAATGCTAGAAACGTAGGTTTGCCTTTCCTTAATCTAGCTTCTAAGATAAGCCGTAGGGTCAGTATTGCCTCACGTTTTCCAATATTTCTACAGAATCCAAACTTATCTTCCCCAAGGTCGGCTTCTACTAGTTTTTCCATTCGTCTGTAAAGAATTCGTGTTAGTATTTTGCAGACGTGACTTATTAAACTGATAGTTCGGTAATTTTCACATATGTCATCACCTGCTTTCTTTGGGATTGGAGTTATTATATTCTTCTTGAAGTCTGAGGGTATTTCGCCTGTCTCATACATCTTGCTCACCAGATGGTAGAGTTTTGTCAGGACTGGCTCTCCCAAGGCTATCAGTAGTTCTAATGGAATGTTGTCTACTCCCAGGGCCTTGTTTCGTCACAGGTCTTTCATTGCTCTGTCAAACTCTTCACGCAGTATCGTATCTCCCATTTCATCTTCATCTACCTCCTCTTCCATTTCCATAATATTGTCCTCAAGTACATCGCCCTTGTATAGACCCTCTATATACTCCTTCCACCTTTCTGCTTTCCCTTCTTTGCTTAGAACTGGGTTTCCATCTGAGTTCTTGATATTCATACAAGTGGTTCTCTTTTCTCCAAAGGTCTCTTTAATTTTCCTGTAGGCAGTATGTATCTTACCCCTAGTGAGATAAATCTCAACATCCTTACATTTATCCTCTAGCCATCCCTGCTTAGCCATTTTGCACTTCTTGTCGATCTCATTTTTGAGACGTTTGTATTCCTTTTTGCCTGCTTCATTTACTGCATTTTTATATTTTCTCCTTTCATCAATTACATTCAATATTTCTTGTTACCCAAGGATTTCTACTAGCCCTTGTCTTTTTACCTACTTGATCCTCGGCTGCCTTCACTACTTCATCCCTCAAAGCTACCCATTCTTCTTCTACTGTCTTTCTTTCCCCCATTCCTGTCAATTGTTCCCTTACGCTCTCCCTGAAACTCTCTACAACCTCTGGTTCTTTCAGTTTATCCAGGTCCCATCTCCTTAAATTCCCACCTTTTTGCAGTTTCTTCAGTTTCAATCTACAGTTCATAACCAGTAGATTGTGGGTCAGAGTCCACATCTGCCCCTGGAAATGTCTTACAATTTAAAACCTGGTTCCTGAATCTCAGTCTTACCATTATATAATCTATCTGATACCTTTTAGTATCTCCAGGATTCTTCCAGGTATACAACCTTCTTTTATGATTCTTGAACCAAGTGTTAGCTATGATTAAGTTACGCTCTGTGCAAAATTCTACAAGGCGGCTTCCTCTTTCATTCCTTCCCCCCAAACCATGTTCACCTACTACGTTTCCTTCTCTCCCTTTTCCTACTATCGAATTCCAGTCACCCATGACTATTAAATTTTCGTCTCCCTTCACTACCTGAATAATTTCTTTTATCTCATCATACATTTCATCTATTTCTTCATCATCTGCAGAGCTAGTTGGCATATAAACTTGTACTACTGTAGTAGGAATGGGCTTTGTGTCTATCTTGGCCACAATAATGCGTTCACTATGCTGTTTGTAGTAGCTAACCCGCACTCCTATTTTTTTTATTCATTATTAAACCTACTCCTGCATTACCCCTATTTGATTTTGTGTTTATAATCCTGTAGTCACCTGACCAAAAGTCTTGTTCCTCCTGCCACCGAACTTCACTAATTCCCACTATATCTAACTTTAACCTATCCATTTCCCTTTATAAATTTTCTAACCTACCTGCCTGATTAAGGGATCTGACATTCCACGCTCCGAACCGTAGAATGCCAGCTTTCTTTCTACTGATAACGACGTCCTCTTGAGTAGTCCCCGCCCGGAGATCCGAATCGGGGACTATTTTACCTCCGGAATATTTTACCCAAGAGGACGCCATCATCATTAACCATACAGTAAAGCTGCATGCCCTCAGGAAAAATTACGGCTGTAGTCTCCCCTTGCTTTCAACCGTTCACAGTACCAGCACAGCAAGGCCGTTTTTGTTAGTGTTACAAGGCCAGATCAGTCAATCATCCAGACTGTTGCCCCTGCAACTACTGAAAAGGCTGCTGCTCCTCTTCAGGAACCACGCGTTTGTCTGGCCTCTCAACAGATACCCCTCCGTTGTGGCTGCACCTACAGTACGGCTATCTGTATCGCTGAGGCACGCAAGCCTCCCCAGCAACGGCATGGTCCGTGGTTCATTGGGGGGGGGGGGGCTTTAAATTGGTAACATACCAACATTGGTATTTAAATTGGTAACATAACAAAACATTGATTAAACCATAGCATTTCCTTCATTACCAGCACTTGTCCTGCTGGTTTAGTCATCATCATTTTCAGTAGTGTATTTCACATGCTCTTCATTAATTCTAATGTTATATTGAAATACAAGATGTGGGATATGTAAGGAAGATTTTTGAAGGACTTTCTGTGTATCTGTTATTTTTGATTCAGAATGGCCATAGGCTCCAGCGCAATGGTAATCTTGCAAAGTCCACATTTCTCTAATCTTTAATGTCAACCACGGAGTATTTGAATTTCATTACTATTGGACAGATACATTTTACGTTAAGCCTGTGCATTTGCAGCCTCTTTATATTTTTTGTCCATCAGAAGCCCTTTCTATGTGAATGACAAGCTCTTTAATCCACTTAACAAGTGACACAATCATTAATTTGTATTCTCACCATCTAATATATTTTATTGTTCACAGCTTTCGGCACTGGTTCCACCCAGTGATCAGGCACATAAATGTCATTCTTGTAACACGCTTTCTCATTGGGAGCAACATTGATATCATTTGGTATAAAATTTTGAGCCGTTCTCATAAATAGTTGCACGAAATTCCCTGTCTCTTTGTTAAGAAGATAACATCTGTCATCCTGCCTTTTCCTACTAAAATATTATTCTTTTACATTCTCATTAACTGCAGCTCAGGCAAAGGCAAATCACAAAGATGAGCAGCATCAAGATAGTACAACAGCGATTTTTATAAGCTTTGCTAATGGTGTGTTAGATTTGTTGCCACCAATCTAATTGTGGCACTGCATCACGAAATTTTGAATCAGCCTATTTCTTTCCAAATAGAGGAATAAATGATTGACCACCATTTACCAAGTTATGTAGCGGAATGATAATGGCCTGAAACATATACGATCCGAAAGTTATGTGATTATGTCAATGAAAAATTGATTTCACTTCTCAGATATTGGACTTACTATTCAGTAAGATGCAGGTACTTTATGTTAAGGATAGATTACAAACACATTTGCTATGTTACACCACAGGACGGCTTCGCCACAGTACCAGACCACATCTATGAACTGCCGTCCAAATTTCTTTTCACTTCTCAATAAATGAAATTATGTTTAAGATTCAGATTTCACTATGAAATGATAGTCAACATCCAGTTAAATTCATCATTATTACTTTGATATTACCACATCTGTAATTGGAATAAACTTACAATTGATTGTTGTCAGAATGAAAAACAAAAGAAAGGCATATTTGTCACAAAAAGAGTTTAACTACATAATGTCAAAGGTCGCATATCATTTTCCTTTTCGTAGACACATCTTGCTATAACAATATAAATATGATAACCCCAGTTCAAACTCCTTTTTTGTCCTTCATCTACAGAATAATATTGTCGTTTAAAGCACAGTTTTCCAAAAAAGTTTAGCGTCACATTTCATCTCGTGTTTTGACCATTTCTATCAAATAATCCTTGTACATGTCTTGAAGAAATATTGGGACTGAAATTAAGTAGCACCTTATGTTGTTCCCCCCCCCATGAACCATGGACCTTGCCGTTGGTGGGGAGGCTTGCGTACCTCAGCGATACAGATGTCCGTACCGTAGGTGCAACCACAACAGAGGGGTATCTGTTGAGAGGCCAGACAAACATGTGGTTCCTGAAGAGGAGCAGCAGCCTTTTCAGTAGTTGCAGGGGCAACAGTCTGGATGATTGACTGATCTGGCCTTGTAACATTAACCAAAACGGCCTTGCTGTGCTGGTACTGCGACCGGCTGAAAGCAACGGGAAACTACAGCCGTAATTTTTCCCGAGGACATGCAGCTTTACTGTATGATTAAATGATGATGGCGTCCTCTTGGGTAAAATATTCCGGAGGTAAAATAGTCCCCCATTCGGATCTCCGGGCGGGGACTACTCAGGAGGACGTCGTTATCAGGAGAAAGAAAACTGGTGTTCTACGGATCGGAGCGTGGAATGTCAGATCCCTTAGTCGGGCAGGTAGGTTAGAAAATTTAAAAAGGGAAATGGATAGGTTAAAGTTAGATATAGTGGGAATTAGTGAAGTTCGGTGGCAGGAGGAACAAGACTTTTGGTCAGGTGACTACAGGGTTATAAACACAAAATCAAATAGGGGTAATGCAGGAGTAGGTTTAATAATGAATAAAAAAAATAGGAGTGCGGGTTAGCTACTACAAACAGCATAGTGAACGCATTATTGTGGCCAAGATAGACACAAAGCCCATTCCTACTACAGTAGTACAAGTTTATATGCCAACTAGCTCTGCAGATGATGAAGAAATAGATGAAATGTATGACGAGATAAAAGAAATTATTCAGGTAGTGAAGGGAGACGAAAATTTAAAGTCATGGGTGACTGGAATTCGATAGTAGGAAAAGGGAGAGAAGGAAACGTAGTAGGTGAACATGGTTTGGGGGGAAGGAATGAAAGAGGAAGCCGCCTTGTAGAATTTTGCACAGAGCATAACTTAATCATAGCTAACACTTGGTTCAAGAATCATAAAAGAAGGTTGTATACCTGGAAGAATCCTGGAGATACTAAAAGGTATCAGATAGATTATATAATGGTAAGACTGAGATTCAGGAACCAGGTTTTAAATTGTAAGACATTTCCTGGGGCAGATGTGGATTCTGACCACAATCTATTGGTTATGAACTGCAGATTGAAACTGAAGAAACTGCAAAAAGGTGGGAATTTAAGGAGATGGGACCTGGATAAACTGAAAGAATCAGAGGTTGTAGAGAGTTTCAGGGAGAGCATAAGGGAACAATTGACAGGAATGGGGGAAAGAAATACAGTAGAAGGAGAATGGGTAGCTCTGAGGGATGAAGTAGTGAAGGCAGCAGAGGATCAAGTAGGTAAAAAGACGAGGGCTAATAGAAATCCTTGGGTAACAGAAGAAATATTGAATTTAATTGATGAAAGGAGAAAATATAAAAATGCAGTAAATGAAGTAGGCAAAAAGGAATACAAACGTCTCAAAAATGAGATCGACAGGAAGTGCAAAATGGCTAAGCAGGGATGGCTAGAGGACAAATGTAAGGATGTAGAGGCTTGTCTCACTAGGGGTAAGATAGATACTGCCTACAGGAAAATTAAAGAGACCTTTGGAGAGAAGAGAACCACTTTTATGAATATCAAGGGCTCAGATGGAAACCCAGTTCTAAGCAAAGAAGGGAAGGCAGAAAGGTGGAAGGAGTATATAGAGGGTTTATACGAGGGCGATGTACTTGAGGACAATATTATGGAAATGGAAGAGGATGTAGATGAAGACGAAATGGGAGATAAGATACTGCATGAAGAGTTTGACAGAGCACTGAAAGACCTGAGTCGAAACAAGGCCCCGGGAGTAGACAACATTCCATTAGAACTACTGATGGCCTCGGGAGAGCCAGTCATGACAAAACTCTACCATCTGGTGAGCACGATGTATGAGACAGGCGAAATACCCTCAGACTTCAAGAAGAATATAATAATTCCAATCCCAAAGAAAGCAGGTGTTGACAGATGTATAAATTACCGAACTATCAGTTTAATAAGTCACAGCTGCAAAATACTAACGCGAATTCTTTACAGACAAATGGAAAAACTGGTAGAAGCAGACATCGGGGAAGATCAGTTTGGATTCCGTAGAAATGTTGGAACACGTGAGGCAATACTAACCTTACGACTTATCTTAGAAGAAAGATTAAGAAAAGGCAAACCTACGTTTCTAGCATTTGTAGACTTAGAGAAAGCTTTTGACAATGTTGACTGGAATACTCTCTTTCAAATTCTGAAGGTGGCAGGGGTAAAATACAGGGAGCGAAAGGCTATTTACAATTTGTACAGAAACCAGATGGCTGTTATAAGAGTCGAGGGGCATGAAAGGGAAGCAGTGGTTGGGAAAGGAGTGAGACAGGGTTGTAGCCTCTCCCCGATGTTATTCAATCTGTATATTGAGCAAGCAGTAAAGGAAACAAAAGAAAAATTTGGAGTAGGTATTAAAATTCATGGAGAAGAAGTAAAAACTTTGAGGTTCGCCGTTGACATTGTAATTCTGTCAGAAACAGCAAAGGACTTGGAAGAGCAGTTGAACGGAATGGACAGTGTCTTGAAAGGAGGATATAAGATGAACATCAACAAAAGCAAAACGAGGATAATGGAATGTAGTCAAATTAAGTCGGGTGATGCTGAGGGAATTAGATTAGGAAATGAGACACTTAAAGTAGTAAAGGAGTTTTGCTATTTAGGGAGTAAAATAACTGATGATGGTCGAAGTAGAGAGGATATAAAATGCAGACTGGCAATGGCAAGGAAAGCGTTTCTGAAGAAGAGAAATTTGTTAACATCGAGTATAGATTTAAGTGTCAGGAAGTCGTTTGTGAAAGTATTTGTATGGATTGTAGCCACGTATGTAAGTGAAACATGGACGATAACTAGTTTGGACAAGAAGAGAACAGAAGCTTTCAAAATGTGGTGCTACGGAAGAATGCTGAAGATAAGGTGGGTAGATCACGTAACTAATGAGGAGGTATTGAATAGAATTGGGGAAAAGAGAAGTTTGTGGCACAACTTGACTAGAAGAAGGGATCGGTTGGTAGGACATGTTTTGAGGCATCAAGGGATCACAAATTTAGCATTGGAGGGCACCGTGGAGGGTAAAAATCGTAGAGGGAGACCAAGAGGTGAATACACTAAGCAGATTCAGAAGGATGTAGGTTGCAGTAGTTACTGGGAGATGAAGAAGCTTGCACAGGATAGAGCAGCATGGAGAGCTGCATCAAACCAGTCTCAGGACTGAAGACCACAACAACAACATTATGTTGTTCAAAGATAGCATAGTATATCGTCCCTTTAAAAATTGCTCATCCTCTTGCGTTTGTCAGTCATACATTTAGGAATGTGAATTACTGTTTCACCAGGCCAGCAACTACATTGGACCTTGTTACTTCTCGCATGTTCAAGATTCATGCAAAATACATCCCAGATATTAAAAAATATTATTATTATAGAATTACCCATGTACATATATGTACATATTCTATGTTTTGATTATTTATTATGTTTTAGAATGGTTTTTGTTTATCTTTTCCCTTTTTTATAAGCCATGAGCAATGCCACTTATTCACTTTTTCTGTACATTAGCTGTGATATATGTTATAAAATTTTGGACGCTAATAATATTCTAACCACAAAAACACACAGACCGCGATGGCCACAACACATTAATAATCTAGAAATAACTTTTTTCTTTTTTTTTTTAAAAAAAAAAGAGGTACTTGTTATGGAGTGGCATGTTGCTAGTCCAATAGTCCTAGTCAATTTCAGTATATAACTGAGGGTGAGGCTGACCGGGCCCAATTCTATAAGCTATCAGCTTGCTGGTAGAGTGCATAGCGTAAAGGCAACACACGCGTCTATGAGTGACAGCGTCTGATGCTTCTAGCAACTGTCAACTTCTGTGTCACACCTCACAACACTGTATCCAGATTTCGTGTGTGGAATCTATGTGGATCACTAGAAATATAAGCTTTTTATTCAGGCTAAAGGGTGGTAAAGCTTTTGTTTCACACAATTCTGTTGCCAACCATTCGGAACCCACTCCTAATTTTATATCTGCTAGTGTTAATTAGGTTTTATAGTTTAAAAAATTCATATATTAAGTTAAAATTCCACCTAATCTATTATTACTAAATTATTTTTGTAATGTGATTAAAAAAAGGTCTCAAACACCTTTTTTCTTATATAACCAAAATTCAGTTCTTCTTATCTTCATTGTTATCCGCAAACTTATGTATAAAGAACCCACAAACAGCATGATTCAGTAATGCCCGCATGGGGAAAGCATTTCCTCCCAGGTAACTTCATCTATGGGCAGACGAGGAACAGGCTCTAACCATTCATTTTCTTTTTGATCTTATATATCAAATCAGAAGTCAAATAAAGAGGAAGCTTATTCATGATTATTTCAAGTACTCCAAGACATTCAACCTACTGTGCTTGCTTAAGTGAATCTGTGAAATTTATGGAAAACCCTCAATTGGGTTGGCTTACGGGTAAAAATAAATGGAAATGCCGTGTGGCTAGGGCCTGCCGTCGGGTAGACCGTTCGCCTGGTGCAAGTCTTTCGAGCTGACGCCACTTCAGCTACTTGTGTGTCGATGGGGATGAAATGATGATGAAAGACACACAACACCCAGTCATCACGAGTCAGAGAAAATCCCTGGCCCCGCCGGGAATCGAACCTGGGACCTCATGCGCGGGAAGCGAGAACGCTACCGCAAGACCACGAGCTGCGGACAGTGTGAAATTTATATAGTAAGATCCACTTAATCTGTTGTTCATTTAAGAACTGCTTCCATTTATTGATTATGAAATTAGAAGTATTGTCTAACAACCTGTCCATAGGCTTTTTCACAGTTGATATGTAATCATATAGCTTTCTTTTAATGATTGGAGCTGCAGCTGAGGACTTTACAACATACAACTTGACGTATTATGAAAAGTGTCGTATAAACCTACCAGCTCCTTACACCTTCTATAGCCAAAGGTAATGGTCCATATAGATCAGTAGAGACAATATGTAATGATTTCATAGGTATTATTGGCTGTAATTCCATTCTACAACATGTATTCGTAGGTTTAGCCTTCTGGCAAATTAGACAGTTTTGTAACATTTGTCGAATATGCCTCAGAACGGTAGTAAAATAATAGTATAAAGCAACTTTCCTTGCACATTTTGAAATACCAAAACCTCCTCACACGTGATGTGTGTACCAGATTAGTGCATCTTGACTATTAGCTCGTGTATATATGCACCATGTATCAGAAAGTATGTTCCATCTATAGAACAACGTATTATCCTTCAGCTTATAATGTGGCAATTCCCTTTGGTCCTGATTCTCAGTAAAAAGTAGCTTCACTTTCGATCCTGTAATAACTCCATGTTTCTACACATGTCCATGGAGTACTGTTTACAATTACTATGCTTCATTAATAATATTCTATAGTCTGAAGTTCTGCTACACTATTCCTTCGAATACTGGTAAACCTTATGTACCCTTCATGCATACAGTTTCAAAATCATATTCTTGTAAAAATATTGTCCATTGAGCCAGTAGAGTATGGAACAACTTACAGGTCAAAATAAAACGTAATGAACTTTCGTATTTTCGACATGTAAATAATAACTGAACTTTTTGAAAGCGCACACCATAACTAATGTTTCTAGTTTTGTGGTTGAATATGCACACTCACATTCTGACAGGTTTCCAGTAGCAAAACATATTATCCTTATTTCATGTTCATTTTATTTTTCATGAATTTGAAAAAGACATGTCCCCAGGCCAGAATGTCGGGAAGGTGTAAAATTTCAGTGTGCGAACTTGTACATGTGTGTATTTAATTGGCTCGAAATCTTCCTGACATTCTTGTGTCCACTTCCATTGTGTGTTCTTCTTTAACAGATTTACCAGTACTAAGCTATTCAGTAGCTGATTGGGCAGAAAACATTGAAAAAATGATTGTAACCCTAGGAAAACCTTTAGTTGTTTTCTTGGTCTGGAAAAGCTCCATTTTTTTGCATTTCTGTGTCTCTCTCTTGCTGCCTGTGCCTTCCACAAATGCAGTTCAGAGCATTTCAGTCTGGTTATAAATTTTAAAATTATTGACAGGCATCCTATTTTAGAATATGGAAAGGCAAATTAAAATCTATATTGAAACATTGTCTGTAGGCCCATTCGTTAGTAACCTGCAATTCTCTTTCCCTACATACTTGCAAATACAGATCATTTCTGAAATAAATTAACGGTACATATTGGCCTTACATAATCATTACAAATCCTAAATAATTTAGGAGTGAAGATCACTCACCAAATAGCAAAAGTATTTTGTGTAGAGGCACACACAAAAGAGAGAGAAAACTTGTTATATTTCAGAATAAATTTTTTGATGAGCTAGAGTACAAAAAGAAAAACAACCCCCCCCTCCCCCCTGCCCCCCCATACACACACCTATGCCCCTACATTGTGCCGACTGGACACGCAGTACTGGGATTGCATTTCAGCATGTTGACTGGGATGGGTAGTGGGGGAGAGGGGCGGGAGGCAAGAAGAGGTGTTTTGGATGGGTAGCTAGTGACTTGGAGGGTAGCAGTAGCTTTGCTGGCTAGTAATGTGGCAGGGTGGGGTGGCAGATGCATGGGCTAGGCATCTGATACACGGGTATAGGAGCTGTTAGGGTGCAGCGTGCGATGAAGTTGACGTGGAGGTATGGTTTTGGAGGGCTTTACGGGATGAAGGAAGGGGAACTGTTGGGTGAAGGATGTGGGGACAGTGGGTTAATAGAGATTATGGCCAGGATGGATGGAGCAAAGGATGTGTTGCAGAGATAACTCCCATCTCTGTAGTTTAGAAAAACTGATGCTGGAGGGAAAGATCCAGATGGCCTGGGTTGTGAAGCAGCCATTGAAATTGAGTATGTTATACTCACTTGCATGTTGTGCTGCTGTGTGGTCAACATTATTCTTGGCTACAGTTTGACATTGGCCATTCAGTCTGGTGGATAGCTGATTGGTGGCCATGACCATATGAAATGTGGTGCAGGAATTGCAGCAGATCTGTTATATAGGAAGTGATCAAAAAGTAATGGGAAATTTTTAGTTTTGCAGGCTTTATACATTCGATTTTCAAATTTTTTTATCTTGTTGGTACACATATTCCTCCTGATATATGTTTACATTTTCAGGTTTTATGAATATTTAGTTTGTTGTTGCCTGTTGAAAGGTTATACATATTTTCGAGTGGTGGATGAATTTTTACTTCCAAAAAAGATGGATCAAAGAATTTGCATTAAATTTTACTTGAAATATGGAATAAAGTGCAGCATCACATTTGAAATGTTGACTGTGGCTTTTGGAGAATCTACTATGAGTAAGACAGGAGTTTAGGAGTTGTACAAACATTTCAGAGAGGGTTGTGCTGCTGTGTGGTCAACATTATTCTTGGCTACAGTTTGACATTGGCCATTCAGTCTGGTGGATAGCTGATTGGTGGCCATGACCATATGAAATGTGGTGCAGGAATTGCAGCAGATCTGTTATATAGGAAGTGATCAAAAAGTAATGGGAAATTTTTAGTTTTGCAGGCTTTATACATTCGATTTTCAAATTTTTTTATCTTGTTGGTACACATATTCCTCCTGATATATGTTTACATTTTCAGGTTTTATGAATATTTAGTTTGTTGTTGCCTGTTGAAAGGTTATACATATTTTCGAGTGGTGGATGAATTTTTACTTCCAAAAAAGATGGATCAAAGAATTTGCATTAAATTTTACTTGAAATATGGAATAAAGTGCAGCATCACATTTGAAATGTTGACTGTGGCTTTTGGAGAATCTACTATGAGTAAGACAGGAGTTTAGGAGTTGTACAAACATTTCAGAGAGGGTTGAGAAGGTGTTGAAGACAATGACCACCCTGGACACACTAGCACATCATTTGCTGACATTACTGTGAAACAAGTAAAAAGAGACATTGCTAATGATGTCTGCATATCATTTGGCTATTGCCAAGCAATTTTTTCGGGTGTTTGGACATGAAACGTGTAGCAACATAGTTTGTTCCAAAATTGTTGAATTTTGAGCAAAAATGATATCATGTAGACATCACTCAGAAATTTCTGAATGAAATCAACAACAATGCAGAACTTCTAAAGGAGGTTATAACAGGTGACAAAACATGGGCATACAGGTATGACTTTGAAACAAAGACTCAACTGTTCCAATAGAAACTGCCTTAATAGCTAAGAAAAAAATAAATAAGTAAATAAACAATAATAAATAATAATAATTTAAAAAGTCAGCAAGTTGAGGGGATCATGTGTGAAGGTTCTTCTCACCGTTTTCTTCAATTACGATGATATAGTACATCGTGAGTTCCTACCTTATGGTCATACAGTCAGTAAGAAATCCTAGCTGGAAGTTATGCGACATTTGCATGAAGCAAACCAAAGAAGGTGACCAGAGTAGTGGCAGAACCACTGCTTGAAACTGCATCACAATAATGCTCCTGCTCACACCCCAGTGCTTGTTCATGATAAAAAACAAAAACCATTATGTTGCCTCAGCCACCGTATATGCTGGATGTGGCATCGTGTGACTTCTTTCTATTTCCAAGGCTGATGAAAAAAATGAAAGGAAGTCATTTTACCACCACTTATGAGATGAAAACAGAATTACTGAATGAGATGAATGAAAAGAGGGTTCCAGAAGTGCTTCCAACATTGGAAAAGGTGCTGGCATAAACTTATTATATCTCAGGTAGGTTACTTTGAAAGGAACAAAGTTGATGTTGATGAACAAATAAAGATTCTTTAAGAAAAATGTAAATTCCTGTTACTTTTTACTTTTTGATTACTCCCCATATGAATGTCTGTTTTCACGGTGGACTTGCCTCTGATGGGATAGGATAGGCCTGCAGCAGGAATGGAATAGAATGTGCTGGGTGGGTGAATCGGGTAGTTTGTGCAGCTGTGTCTTCTACTGGGATATGACCCCTGTGCCAAGTGGTTGGGAGTGGGAATGCCATAGAGTGGATGACGATGTTGTGTAGGTTGAGTGGGTGACGGGGAAGCGCTTTAGGAGGTGTGGGAGGCGTCTCACGATGGATGTACCTAATTTTTGATACCTTCAGCATTTTGGGCACAGGAATTCTCATCACTGCCATCACACCATACATGTGAAAACTTACCTACACACACACACACACACACACACACACACACACACACACACACACACACAGAGAGAGAGAGAGTAACTTATCCAACTACCACTACAACAATAAAAATCATACCATATTATTTTATGTGTTGCTTCTTTAGAATAAAGAGGACAAAGCATATAAAAAATTTGTCGAAACTGGTTGTCGGAATTACTAGCATAAAGTAATAATATTTACATCTACCTCATTTATACTTCGCAAGCCACCCAATGGTGTGTGGCTTGTTCATCATTGCATCAACAGTGGGGTTCAAATCTCTTCACTGCAGCTTCTGTCTTTCTGGCTTTAAGTGTTTGTGGGACTTTGCTGTGACATTCTGATGAAATTGAGGAACACATGATTGTAATTTTGACTGAAGTTTAGTAAACTTAAATAAAATGCTTTTCACAAACATTCACACACTGCCTAAACTGTCATGAATTGCCTCTGTAAATGAATTCCTGTGAACTAGTTTGGCAGACGCAGCCACCGATCTATAAGAGTATTTCTAAAAGTTAAAACCAATCCACTTGTTAATGATATTACAATTTGAATAAAGTTACAGATACTGGAATTTATAACACTTGAGGTGCACTATGGCGTATGTAATAAAGTATAAAAACAGATTTGTTACTCAGAAAAACTGAATGTGTAAGGGCCACTATAAAAGATCAAACAGTTTGTCAATCTTAACTAGTTGGTCAAATTATTTGGCAGTGTATGACTTTTCTTTCATATGTTTGTCAAGCATAGTGCATGTTTGAGAGAAATTTTGATTGATGGCCAATTTGATAAGATGTTGTATGGTGTTGTGTTCATGTTTTACAACATGTTTAGTGAGGAAGTTTTCATTACACTATATCTTAGTGTATCACAAATTTCCACAGTTGTGGGAATATGATCAAAAGAGTACATGAATAAAAACAAAAGAACACTGACAATGATGAAAATGGTAGAGGTGTTGCCTCTTGAACAGCCATATATTACACAGGAAGATGTTAAGAAGAAAATTAGCTTCCCAGGTATAACAAACAGCGGGTGTGTGATAAAATAAAAAAGAAATAAAAGTTGATTTTTCCAGAACTATTGTTCAATTTGGTTGCTTTGTTGGCTCCAAATACCATATCCTTACTTTTTTTTCTGAAACACATTTAAACAGTAAAGGTGATACACTATCCCCATCTTTACTTCCAATGGCTAACATACTTTTCATATAGATTTCACTTCAGATGTAGTGCTTGTTAGAGTTTCATGAATTATCTAGACTAACTTTGCTTTAACACCAAATTCTCTAACAATTATATATATATAGTTTCTCTATCTACAGAGTGAAATACTTTCTTGGAATCAATAAATAATACTATTACAAGTTACCCTGGTTAACATTGTGTGGTGAATGATTAATTTTATGTTAAAGATCCATTCTTCCCTTTTATTGTCTTCACAATTATTGTAAACATGAAACATCAAATCACAATCTGCCAAGTTCAGCACTAGATAAATAAGGCTCATTAGCTGCAGAACAAACAAATTTCATTTTTTAGAAGTACACTAGTCTATTATCACACTCCAGAACATGATTCTTTTTCCCCCTTGTCTTGGTTACAGCAATCAAAACATAGGTCAAAAATGTAGAGATTGTATAGTCTCCATTTTTTACTCTGTATTTTATATTTTTTGTATGAACTTAACATCAGGATATAAATATTTTGCATATCTTCTGTAGTAATTTGTTGTTATTCTGATTGTTTGGATATTGCTTTCATTGTCACAGCTCATGGAGTCATATCCACTGCTATAATACGTATGCAAGTCTTGCAGTAAGTACTTCCTGATCACCAAAGAAATGAAATATTTTGTTATTCTTCACAGCACGTTCCATGTAATTTTGCCACCGAGGCTTCTGGGCTAACCACCTTTAAATTACCTCTTATTCTCTTTCAGTTTGATTATAAATAATTTAGATTTTAACGACTAAACCAATCAAGTTCGTATAAAGTGACACATAATGTCCGTTTTAAAACCATTCTATCACTGTGGATGAAGAATAGTACAACAGTTCATAGACAGGCTTATTGGTGTTATCATGAAATAATTGTTTTGTCCATATACCAATAAATATGTATACATATGGATTTATCCTCTTCTGTTGGGCATAGATTGAACATATGATTGCAAATCATAATATAATATTTTATAGGCATTAGGAAGCAAGTTGTATTAGAGTATATGCCTACCTTCAGGTCTGAAATTTGGGCACCTTTCTAAGTACTGAAAGGCAATGGTAAAAACTGTTGTATGGTTTCTTCTTGTTTTTGTTGAACTTTATTCAGGTCATAATTATATGATAATAGTGAGAGAGTCTTTCCAACATGCAACTTTGTAAGTCAGTTAGTTAGTAAAATGCTGTTTCCTTTTAACTTCGTAGACTGAGAAGCTATTTGACATTTCCATTAAAATTTAAGAAGTACTTATTGGCTATATTTTGAAACTGCTTATATGACTTAATGTATTTCAGGTCATTCTACAGTCTCCACAGTGAAAACTACAAGATGATTGAACCTACAATTTGTGTGGGACATTATTGCGTGTGCCCATATAGGGGCCAGTGGCATCGGGCTCGAATAAGTAACATCACAAATGTATCGGAAGTGCAAGTAAGTGTAGGCCTGGTGCATATACTGTACTGGTCTTGATGGTAACAGTTAATGAATATGTAATATGCCATTAGAAACTTACCAGAATAATTTAATACCGTTTTCATGAAAACCATATGTGTAATTGGGAGAGGATGTAATATCTGCCGGCAGAGTGGCGATTCTTCTGGAAAACCCGGAACTCTCAGGAATTAAATTTTACCTGGAAAAAATCAGGAATTTTGCAAAATCTCAGGGTATTTTGTGTTTCTAATGTAATGAGGAAAGAAAGGTAATTATTGTAAGATGCTCAAAGTTCCGCATCCTCCCCCCCCCCCCCCCCAAGTGCTTTGCTCATTGTTAATTTGTCATGAGTATCTTATGGCAGCATCTTCCTCCCCATATCTGGAATTCTCAGGGAATCCTGCCCTGAGCTGAGCAATGTGGATGAAGTCTTTTGTTCTGCTGCTGAGCGGGGATTATGCTTCAGTCTGCTAGATAGTGTTACCTCGTGTGAATATTCCAGCTGCACGCTAGTGTTCGCTCTGTGTGCTGACAAAACATGTTCTGCATATTTTACTGTGGCAGACAATACAGAATGGAGTACCTGTTAAGGAAATCTGCAGCTGAAATGTAAAAGTACTGAAAGAAACATTTAAATGAGTGGACGTAAAAAAGGCAAATCCGAGAGGATTTCATATTTCAAACAGAGGGAGATGTTGCTTTAAGATCAGCTTTGACACCACCAAATACGAGTGTGATTTGAAAAGTTCGCAGAACAAAATAGAAAAAAAGTACTTCCATCATCGATTTTTTTTTATTTTTATTTTTCAGTGTAGTCTCCTTGTAGATAAATGCACTTAGTCCAACAATGTTCCAGTACCTTGATCCGATCTTGAAAATTAGTGTCCTCCAGGCCGGCAAAATAGTTGTCAACTCCGGCTATCAATTCTTCATTTGAAATGAATCTTCATCCACCAAGAAAAATTTTCAGTTTTGGGAAGAGATGGAAGTCTGACAGAGCCATAACAGGTGAATAAGCCAGGTGTGGCAACAATTCATACCTTGGTTTGTATAATTTTGCCATGGCGATGGCACATGTGTGCAGACATGCATTGTCTTGATGGAAGATGACTTTCTTCGTTGCTAAACCTGGACTTTTGTTGCAATTTGTCCAGGAGGTTAGCATAGTATTCTTCAGTAATTGTTTGCCCAGTGGGGAGATAGTCTACAAACAGAATTCCCTTTGCATCCCAGAACACTGATGCCATGACCTTTCCCGCCGATGGGTTGTCTTTGCTTTCTTTGGTGGTAGAGAATCAGCATGTTTCCACTGCTTTGACTGTTGTTTTGTCTCTGGGGTACAGTAGTGCACCCACGTTTCATCTGTGGTCACAAATCGGCGTAAGAAATCTTGTTCATTTCTCCTAAAACGGGCCAAGCATTGTTCCGCTATGTCCATTCTCATGCATTTTTGATCCAGCATCAGGAGTCACGGACCCATCTTGCAGATAATTTTTTCATTTATAATTCTTTAGTTAAAATGTGATATACCCTTTCAGATGACACCTGGCAAGCATGAGCCATTTCACGCATTTTCAATCGACAGCCCTACATGACCATTTTGTGCACTTTTGCAATGATTTCTGGAGTAGTGACACACCTTGTCCAATCACAGTGTGTGTCATCATCTAAGCTCTCCCAACTGAATTTAAATTCATTTGTCCACTTGACACAGTTGAATATGAAGGACCACAATCCCCCAGTGTATTCTGGACATCAGCAAGAATGTCCTTTTTCTTTTTTTTATTTACATGTCAAGTTCCATAGGACCAAATTGAGGAGCAAGTCTCCAAGGTCATGGAACATGTCAGTACATGAAATTACAAAGTAAAAGTAATAACAGATAAAAGTAAAATGTTTATGAACCCGAAAAAAGTCAGTGCATAAGTTTAAGTAAACACCATCAACAATACAACAAGAATCAGCTTAATTTTTCAAGGAATTCTTCGACAGAATTGAAGGAGTGACCCAAGAGGAAACTCTTCAGTTTTGATTTCAAAGTGCGTAGATTACTGCTAAGATTTTTGAATTCGAGTGGTAGCTTATTGAAAATGGATGCAGCAGTATACTGCACACCTTTCTGCACAAGAGTTGAGGAAGTCTGATCAGAATGCAGGTTTGATTTCTGCCGAGTATTAACTGAGTGAAAACTGCTTATTCTTGGGAATAAGCTAATATTGGTAACAAGAAATGACAGTAAGGAATATATACAAGGTATACAACTTCGCTTCCGCTGTTTTTTCCCCAACATTTGAGGCTTTAATGAAACGAATTGGTTACACATGTATCATTCAAAGTATTTTCCATTGCTGGTCACTACTTTCTCCCACCTTTCGGGCTGTGTACGAATCCCGTGTCAAAAAAATTGTTCATCTTTTGAAGCGATCTGCGAATTGATCCAATTTGTGACTTCTCCGTGAGATCGAAAGTGTTGGTCAGCCAGGCCATGCGCCATTGATCTAAACCGGTGATAGTCATAGGGAGCAATCTCTGGAGAATATGGCAGGTGGGGTAGGACCATTTTAATGTTTCCAAGTACATTTTGACATCTTTTGCAACATGGTGTCGAGCGTTATCGTGCTGCAAAATCACTTTATCGTGCCTCTCGCTGCATTGCGGCTGTTTGTCTTTTAATGCTCTGCTCAAACACATTAATCGCATTCGATAACAAGCACCTGTGGTTGTTTCACTTGGTTTTAACACCTCATAGTACACATCGCCAAGCTGGTCCCACCAAATGCAGAGCATGATCTTGGAGCTGTGAATATTCAGTTTGGCTCTCGACGTGGAAGCATGGCCGGGATAGCCCCATGATTTTTTGCATTTAGGGTTATGGTAATGAACCCATTTTTTGTCCGCGGTCACACTTTCATAAACAATATTTTTTAAAAACAGACATAATGTCTTATGGGATAACAGCAATCAGTGATTTTATAATGTTATTTAAAATCCGTCTTGATTGCAAATTTGTTTTTTATTATTCATATGACCGGTTTCGGTTCATTCAGAACCATCTTCAGATCTGTAAAAATAATTATACTAATTTACTATTTCACGAAAGCAAATCTTTTTCATCCTATCTAATCAACATCAAATGTACCAGAACGTACCTGATATTTCAGTTACAGGAGTAACCCGTCCAAATCCAGCAACTTTCACATGCTACGTCACATAAAATTGGTTGGCAGAGTGCCCGTCATTTATATTAATTATAACACTATTACCGACAGGTGGCGTCTGGTACATTTGTTACATTCCATTTGCACATACTGTATTCAGTAGATCTTTTTTATTAAAAATATTTAATTAAAATATGTAGATGTCAAAGCTAAAATCTGTACTTGTCAGGATTAAAAAAACAGTAAAATTATCATTTTTATACGATCTAAAAGGCATAGGGCGATTTATATATCTATGGTGTTGGTGTGAACTTGTTTTCTTCTACGGTCTGCTTCTGTGGTTCCCGCCATTTTGGTGTTGTGCTGCGGTCTGCTCAGTCGTCTGCTGTCCATCGCCGCGGGCAAGAGGGCCGCACAGGAGGGCCCCGTCAACGACGCCAGGCGCTGCACGCGTCTTCCGGCCTCTCCATCGCGCACCATCTCTCATCCCTCGGCCCGGATCTCCACACGCAACAGTTGTCATCTTAGTAGGTCGTCATAAATGCTATAATAGGCGTTATGATTGAATTCGCTTTGTTCGTTGAGGATTAAATCCGGATCTTTATTTTTGTGGGTGTATATTTCGATCTCTTCTAAAATGTTAAGAAACCGTCCCTTATGAGCTCTATGCAGGATGTCTAAGTTGTTTTCAATATTCGTGACTGAGTGCTTTGATGCAGCCATATGCGCCCCAAAAGCTGTTTTGTTTTGAGAGTAGGTGTGCTCCCTGAATCTGGTTTCAAAGTTCCTACCAGTCTGCCCTATATATTGTTTACAGCAGTCATTACATTTGATTTTATATACACCTGAATCCTGAAATTTATTCCTACTATTACATATTCTATGCCGGAGCTACTGAATACAGTATGTGCAAATGGAATGTAACAAATGTACCAGACGCCACCTGTCGGTAATAGTGTTATAATTAATATAAATGACGGGCACTCTGCCAACCAATTTTATGTGACGTAGCATGTGAAAGTTGCTGGATTTGGACGGGTTACTCCTGTAACTGAAATATCAGGTACGTTCTGGTACATTTGATGTTGATTAGATAGGATGAAAAAGATTTGCTTTCGTGAAATAGTAAATTAGTATAATTATTTTTACAGATCTGAAGATGGTTCTGAATGAACCGAAACCGGTCATATGAATAATAAAAAACAAATTTGCAATCAAGACGGATTTTAAATAACATAATATTTTTTAAATAATCCCACAAGAAAAAATAAGGAGATGTTACGTCTGGTGAACGTGGAGGACACTTAATTGGTCCTCCGCATCCTATCCACTGGCCAGGGTACAGTAAATTTAAAACATTCCACACATTTTTAGCATAATAGGGAGCTGCTTCATTCTGTTAGAACCACAGTCATTGCCTAGTTTCTAAATCAACATCTTCTATTAGCTCCAACAAATCATCGCGGAGAAGTTGTAAATAAGATTCCCCAGTAATATTTCTGTCAAAAAAAAATACGATCCTATCAAGTACCCATTTAAAATTCCACACCACACCATTAATGACCATTTGTGTTGATTGTCAACGGGTCTGTGCCAGTGTGGACTGACAGGGGACCAATAATGATGATCATGACGATTTAATTCACAATTGTTTTTGAATGTGGCTTCATTGGTGAACATAACGTATCTAAAAAAATCATTGTCACCTCTTATCATTTCCAAGGCCCATTGGCAGAAATGAATGCATATTTGCATATCTTTCGTCGTTAATGCCTGTATCAGTGTGATATGGGACGCATGATATTTATGTGCCTTCAAAATCCTCAAAACAGTTGATTTCGGTATTCCAGTTTGTCTCTGAATCGCACGACTACCTACTCATTTCGGGATCCAGTTGAACACAGGCGAGAATGGTAAGGGTACAAGCGTCATTTTTATTGTATTCACGATGACGAGGTGGACGGTGCATGTATCCATTTTGAACTCATTGAGTGCAATTTCGAAGAATGTTTTCGCTTGGATGACGTCTGTTTGGGAAAAGATCCGCATGCAATTGCGCAGCTGCATCGTAATTGTTATGGCATTCACCTAAAATGAACATCATATCAACATTCTCTGTGGGAGGATAGTGAGCCATGTTTTGCTAAAGAATAATTTACTTTCGTCAGTTGATGTTTATGGTTCACTATCTGAAAGTGAAGTGACCTCTGATCGCATTGCTCTGACATTTATACTTAGCCATAGTTCGCAGTTTGGTCGTGGTAGCACCACAGTCGGGTGAGTAATGCAATTGTGAAGAGTTCCCTGATGAGATTTTAATGCCATTCCACCTCCCTCCATCAAAAACTGTGGCGGATAGAATACATTTTATAAAAAAATAGCTTAATTTGGCATAATAAAAACATTGGTGCACATTTTGTATCGATTAGGTGAGTCCTTCTCAGATCATTCTAAATAAATCAGAGTTCTTCCCCAATTTTACTTTTTTCTTGATTTCAGCACCGTCTGTCAATGGTTTAAAAAATGTTTCAGACAAAACGTGATTACTTTTTTATGGAGAATCCAAATCTGCAATAAAAAATGGGGCTGGGGGTCACATGTAGTATCATTTGATGCCCCCCTTTGAGCTTACGAACTCGTCTTACCCGCTATTTTTACGCGATGTATAGTTTTTGAGATAATCTCATCCGAAACTTCAGATATTTTAACATACCAGTTTTGTACTGAGATGTTTCTCAGTATTGTTATGTATCTTTTTTGAGAACGTATTACATTAGTAATATTTTTGCCATTATTGGAAGGGGCAGATTATGCAACATTAGGAATGTTGTTGATTAATTTTGTATGGTGCTACAGTGTTATTGAAAGATGTGGAAAGCCTATGTTTGTTCAAAAGGGTATTGCCTTTTGGCCAATTTATTCTCGCCAAATGAGGTAGCGTTGCAGTGGATATACAGTGACAACAGCTAAATTCCATTGGAGCTGGGGTCTTACTCTTTAGTTCAAAAACTGAGATTCAAGCCTAAACTTGTTTCTTTGGCTTCATAGCCACAGAATTGGGAACCATATCCACATTCACCTTAAGCAATTTAAGGAAATCTGGGTGACCTGACAGAGATTTGAGGCACCATCCTCCCATTTACGGATCGATTGTGTCTCCACTGCACTCTTTTCCTCAGTTCAGTAAGTACAGGTGCAACATGTCAAAACTGCAGAAGCAACACAGTCCATGTCAAACAAACAAACATAAGTGAAATGACAAAAGAGAAGAGTGAGTGATTGACCACCTGTGACAAAGCATACATGTTTATAGTGGAAAATGATGATTAGACAGCATTAAGAAATTGCAATATGTCTTGTGTGAGGGCTGTTGACAGTTGTTGTGCCTGGAGGCCTAGTGGTAAAGCGCATGATTAGAAATCCAGAGGCCATGGGATCGAATCCTGATCGGGCCAAAGATTTTTTCTTTTTTAGTCTGTCATTAAACTGGCCTTTACCTCAATGGTGTGAGGATTCGTCAGGAACAACATGTTGTTCAGATTACATGTTACACTGTAGGCCCCCTTTTCGTGATAGGATTATAGAGTACCGTATTTACTCGAATCTAAGCCGCACTCGAATCTAAGCCGCACCTGAAAAATGAGACTCGAAATCAAGGAAAGAAAATTTTCCTGAATCTAAGCCGCACCTGAAATTTGAGACTCGAAATTCCAGGAGGGAGAAAAGTTAAGCACCTCCAAATCGAAACAAAGTTGGTCCATTGTAATATGAGACACAATTTAGGTCGAATGAATGACGATACAGCTGCAGTAGTTTGGTTCGAGTCATAAGCTTAGCAGTTAAGCTTTTCCAGGTAGCCATTGCTATGCGTCAGGCACTCCGTCCGTATTTATAGGGGTGCCCTTCCTTTTTCACGTGCTTCGTCTAGTTTGATTTGGTTGCTTATTTTTCTTTGATCTGATAAGTGCCGTTCTCTTTTTTATAGGTGTTTACGTCACTCTAAGCTGAAAATGCATTATTGTACTGTGTCATGCATTGTTTGTCGCATTCTGATAATGAGTGTTTACTGCTTACAATAAAAAAAAGAGAGGAATTGTCTCATAAGCGAAACAATGGCAAGAGACTGATATTTGTTGTTACTTACACTGCTGCTTTCTTTGATAATGATCAACAAGAACCCAATAATAGACTGTGTATGATAGAAGATGGTCTGAACGAGAGTTTAGGGAAAATTTTTCTCGGTTTGAAAATCTTTGCAGACGCCTCTTCAGTACATTACATTGTGCACAGAAATTAGAGTCATCTTAGATTTAAAAATCTAGTCAATTGCCGTGCTTCATTTCTGACTGTATCACTATTAGGCATAAGAATAATACGAATATAAACATGACATGATATGCATATTCTTCCGCATTTGCTGTTGTCTCACTCTAGTTTCATAGTTTATTAGGCAGACAGGATTTAAATGAGATAGCAGCAAACACGAAACAATACATGGCAAAATGTTTATATTCATATTATTCTTATGGTGAAGAGAATACTGCATGTGATTGACAATTCATAAAAGTTCCTATTAACAACCATCTCTTCTCACAGGTAGGAAAAAATTCAGAACGTAGAGTTGGCCATATTGACAAACATCCCGAACAGTCTTGCCAGTTGGATTTTCGTAGTACATTGAAATGCTGCTGCTACATTCGAAGATGAACAAATCGGAATTTGTATTTACTTTGTTGGATAATGTATGAAAATGCAGTGGTTGAAACTCGAGGCGGAGAAAAAAGCTCGTCTTCCACCTTTTTTTTAAATTTATTTAATGACGCAGAGGTTTTGGCGCCAGTATTTATCTTTGTGCCTGCAAAGCATGCCTATATATTCGACGGCAGAAGTTAGTTGTGGCGGCACCTATCAACATTTTTCAGAACTTCCGCTTACTTTGCACTTGATTCTAAGCCGCAGGCGGTTTTTTGGATTACAAAAACCGGAAAAAAAGTGCAGCTTAGATTCGAGTAAATACGGTAGGTTAGGGACAAGCAAGTTGCCGAAATGGTGTCCAGTTGGAAGACTTGCACCAGATCATTGAGCCACATGATATTATCGTTGACCACTCTCACATTTTACTGACTTTACCCCAGTCAGTGCACAAGACAATGAAATGCTGAGAGTTTCTTTTCCATATTTTGGACCTGTACATTTTAAATGCCCATCCACTCCACAGAACCATAATGGAGGATAAATGTCAATAGAAGATTTTCTTTTCCTTCTGACAGAAGAAATTGCTGAAATTTATAGAACAGAATAAAGTGAAACCAGCAGAGGAAAATGCCTCCATTAAAAGAACCTACAATTGGTAGACTTCAACAGCTGCAACCCATTCCATATCAGGAAGTCCCTCCCATACAGCCTAGCCACATGTGGGCGTCACATCTTTAGTGCTGAACGATCCCTCTTGAAGTATATTGAGGGTTTCACTGAAGTCTTCACAGACTGTAATTACCCTCTTAGCCTGGTACAAAAAGAGATGTCTTGTGCCTTATCTCTCCAGTCACCCACCAACTCCAAGAGTCCCATTGTCCGGTCACAGAGGAGCATTCCCCTTGTGACTCAGTACCACCCAGGACTGGAGCAGCTGAACCACATTCTCTGACTACCTCTCGTTGTGCCCTGAAGTGAGGAATGTCCTACCCACTATCCTTCCCACTCCTCCCATAGTGGTATTCCACTGCCCATCAAACATACACAATATCCTCATCCATCCCTACACAACCCCTGCTCCCAACCACCTTGCCTCATGGCTCATTCCCCTGAAGTAGACCTAGATGCAAGACCTGTCCTGTACATCCTCCCACCACCACCTGCTCTAGTCAGTTCATAAGCATCACCTATCTCATCAAAGCCAGGTCTACCTGTGAAACCATCATGTGACTACAAGCTAAGCTGTAACCACTCTACTGCATTCTACATGGGCATGACAACCAACAATCTGTCCACCTGCATGAATGGCCATGTATAGTCTGTGGCCAAGAAATAGCTGGACCACCCCATTGCTGAGCACACTGCTCAACACAACGTTCTTCAATTCAATGACTGCTTCACAGCCTGTGCCATCTGGATTCTTCCCACCAACACCAGCTTTTCTGAATTGCGCAAGTGGGAACTCTCCCTACAATATATCCTATGTTCCTGTAACCTTCCTGGCCTCAACTTTCATTAGTCATTGTTCTTATCCATCTAGCCCCTTTCCTGTTTCCATTCTAGCACTACATACTCCTCTATTCCACCAATGCACCCTCAGTCTTTCTACTTCTTTTCTTTTCCACTGTGTCGCCCCCCCCCCCCCTCCCTTCCTGTCTAACCACCCGACTGCACCTAGCTGACTTACCCTCTCTCCACCTCGTCCCTGTGTCACAGTATGCCCCCACAAGCAGCACTTTACTGTCCCCAACCCCTACACTGCTATCCCTCTCGCTACCTGCCCCAACCTACCCCACCATCCAGTTGCCTCTTACATCACGTGCTGCTGCTCACAGTCTGGCCTCAACAGCCAGAGACTGTGGTCGTGTGTGTGTGTGTGTGTGTGTGTGTGTGTGTGTGTGTGGGCACACATGCATGTTGCCTAGTCTGATGAAGACCTGTTTATCGAAATCTTTGTTTAACAGTCTTTTTGTTGTGCCTCTCAGCAAATCGTCATCTTCGCTATGTGATGTGTAACAACAATCGTTTTTGTGCATAAGCTACAGATAGATGTTTATGCTTTTCACAGTGAATGTCAATATAGTAACACAAGTGGTCAGGATATTTCACTCTCCCATATTTGACATAAATAGGATAGTTTAGTCCACAAAACTGTTCTAAAGTAAGTCACGTAGTGGACTGCCAGTATTCACCATAGCCAGTGAAATAATATAATCTGCGTCCCCATCGAACAATAGCTCATATGAGTAGTAGAAGCACAATAAGGGTATTACATGTGAGTAGTCAAAGTGAATTGGAAGAGATGTGCTAATTTTTTATCTTGTTTTACAGAACTCTGGTTAAACTACTGAAAGGGGTTGTTGTTGGTAGTGAAAGTAATTTTCACACCTCATTGTGTTTCCTAATGTAGTAATTCATCTACAGAGTAGGTTTAAAATCAGAAACTTTATGGTACTGATAATTTTTGATTCAACAGAGAGTTGCCATAACCAACTCTCAAGAAATATTCAGAACTAGACACTGCAAGCAATATGGATAACTTGACCACACACAGCCCCCTGAAGCAGAGGCACTCAGATCACGGTAGTCAAATTAGTGGGTAATTGACTCAACTTTTAATAAGTTTACATGCAGCAGCCAAAGGCTTGAGCAGATGAGGAATGGTGATCTTCCTTGCCTGACCTCACAGAATTATTTCTGGGCCTCAATAAGTTCAGTGTAGCGTGTTGCAAAACATTGTTTTCAATTCAAAGTAGTGTGCTCAAAACATTATCATAAAATTGTGCTTAAAAGAGATCAGTCTTTAGTCTTGGAAGAGATCAAGTATCAGAATCTTTTGTCAAATGAAGAAGGAATTGCTCTTCTGCAGCTACACTGCTGGCCATTAAAATTTCAATATCATGAATGCGACGTGCAGTCAACATCAAATTGGCGTGAAGTTACTACATGATTTGATACGCAAGTGATTATTGTTTCAGTGTAACTGCCTGATGTAGGTAGAACAATACTATCTACATTCTGTATACATGGACAGATAATGCAGTGGGTTTATCATTCAGAAATTACTCACTGGCAGTGTGGTTTCAGTTGCCTGAGACTGCAGCCGCGCGCACGCGCTTGTGTGTGTGTGTGTGTGTGTGTGTGTGTGTGTGTGTTTTGTTGACAAAGGCCATTGCCCAGTGTGAAAATCTTTTTGTTGTGCCTATATGCGACTCAACATCACTGTTACATTGTTGTTAGTAATCCTCAAACATAAAAAAATAAAAATGACCATTAAATATTCTAGCCAATATATTTCTCCAAAAATATAATAAAAAGTATGTCTCTTTATACGAAAAGTCACAAAAGCCATGTTGTACTAACTGATTTTTTTAAATAAAATGATTACATAGGATTTTAATGGGACGTTCAACTTTCGCAGTTATAGCAAATGTATTGTTAAAAGTATTGATGCTATAGACGCTATAAACTGTATACTAAATTTTACATCCTATACAACCCCCAAATCACACACAAATTTAATCATATATTCTTGCTGTTACACTGAATATGTGCCGTAAATAAAATTTCATTATTTGCCAGCCTTTCTGGTGTTGTAACTTTAATAGCCAGCATTGTAGTTGTCTTCAGCAGCATTTATATAGCTGGTCTGATGCTATTGAGACTGAGTACAAAAGTTTGAGCATCTACCAGTTGCTAGAGGTTGCTTTCAGTGAAGAATCAGAAATCAGTTGTACTTCGTCTTTCCTGAAGGCAGCTGTAAAAAATTTTTTGGTGCAAGAATTGTATACTTTCTGAGATAAGATAAAACTGCTAGGCAAGGTAAAGATGTCTCAACCTGGAGGTTGTTTTGAAAACTGCAGTGCTTTCCTAGGTGTCCTGAGGAAGTAATCATAAGTTTCTTGATATGAATTTGAATTATCAGCTGCCATAGCCTGTTGTAATTTTCTTAGTTTTGTGGTTAATTGTTACACAGCAAGTACTCAAAGTATGCTATCAAGAGTAAGAAAGTAATTTCAGAATTCATTATTTGTAGATAATTTTTGTGTTTTCAGCAGTTCTTTGCAATTGATTCTGCTCAAGCTGCAGTGTTGAGCAACAAGTGATTAAATAAAAAGAATTTTATGTCACAAGCACTGTAGGTAAATGTCCCTACAGTCTCCTGTTGCATCAATTGTGATGGTTACTGGTAATTATTGGGCTACAAGTCCAAAGGTGGGCACAATACTCAGTTGGTAGTAGGATTCTTTTTTTCTGTTATTAGTTTCTTCTTTTGCCTTTGGCAATGATTTGCGTGTGTGAAAAATACAGAGTTGCGCTGTGGTTTGGATTCTGCATTAAACTGTAGGTTCCCTATAACAGGTTGAGTAAGGTAGGTCAGAGAAATATAAGATCATATTATCAGCAACATGACCATGTGTAGTAAAACATTGAATTCTAAATTATTGACATCAGACTTGCCATAGGTTTCTGCAAAATTGGGAAAAGTGCCAATATGTTTGTGGTGGTGATGTAACAGGCACATAAAGACTAAGCAGTTCAGTGGGCACAATTTTTAATATGTTCCCCGTATCGGGATTTAAAATGCTTTCTGGATACATTCATTGTGTTAGCTGCAGGTGTGAATTTGATGCTGTAAATAGTGCAATTGGAGATATTAAAGTACGGTGACATTTCCTTGATTTCACAGGTACTGTTAGTGATCCATCAGATATTCAGTGAATATAGCAAGCAGAGAAAAGATGTTGCAAATTCTGCTCCATTACTGGCAGAGGTATTGAAAGAAAGTAGACTTCATATAGCTCCCAGGGTATTTTGAAATCCACCAAAACATGAAAACTGCTACAAGAGTCAGAGGTACCTTCTTACGGTATAATGTGACATATGATGTGTGTTCCTTACATACCGTTGCCTAGCTTCAGAGATAGAAATTATTTTAGCGAGAATACAAGGTAGAAATCATGTTAGCAGGAATATGAGTGAACAGAAGTGAAGGAGAATAAGTTTGTTGGCACAAACCATCAGTCATGTTATACTGTACGTACTTCCTCTTGGTAAAAGGGGACATTCTCATCTTTTTTTATCTGTAGAGTATTGTTTTCCACACACACATATATATCTACTTCAGCAATGGGCAAAACATTGTGGTTTGTGTGTCTTGTCCAAGATCCATTATGCATTGTCCTTGTCATTTTTTTGAAGAACGTATTTTATTTTCTACCACTGTAATAGCTTTTTGTGGACTGGAAGACATACTGTGAACTCATTAGTTAACAGGTATTGAAGTTATCATTGATTAATGTACAAATATGTGGTTGGTTTCATATAACCTCTGTTACAAATGTGTGTAGGTGCAGTTAATTGACATTGGTGCAGTAAGCAAGAAGAAGAAAGAACATCTTCGATATCTTGCAAGAGATTTTGCAGACCTGCCTTCACAAGCAATGTGTTGTCGCTTGGCAGGCACAGCAGCAACTGGGCGGACAGTGTGGCCTTGTGAAATTAGAGAGCTCTTCGTGGAAGCAGTAATTGGTAGAGCATTCACTGCCACACTGATTAGTATTAGCCACCAGGTTAGTAACATTTAAACTTCCCAATGTCCAGCTGTAGATTTGTAGTTTAGAGATATTAAATGCATGGAAAACTGCTTCTGTTGACTGATAACAAAGGTGTATAACATTTGAATATGAAGCAGTTTTTATTACGTTGAACGTCAACATAAATCAGTATATGTGAGATGGAAAGTGAAAAGGGGCCTCTTGTCAGAGAAGTAAAACTTCCAGTACAAGCAATAACATTTGATAATGTCTAAAATATCTATTTTTGTTTTTTGTATATTTTAGTAATTTACTTCATTCTGTACAGGCTCATATAAGTTCAAAAATTTTAAAAAATCTAACAGGGCTCAATAATATCATTAAAAGCAATTGATGCAAATCTTCTGAAAATGGTCCTCTTGCCATTACGGGGAAGTAACATTAGCCTGACAATGGTCTCTTTTTCTAAATGTCCCAGTTGTGTATTCAATACTTCAGAAAATAGTATCTCCTAAATTTTATCGGCATTGTAAGGAGCTTAAAATAGCTTTACTTACGATGAAGACAGATAAAAGAAATGGTCCCTTTTCTATGAGAGTTATAAGAACCTACAAATGTTACCAATTTGAATTTGGCAACCCTAAAATGCCAGCTGATAGTTCATGTTTCTGTAGCAACGAAAACCTACACCTACAATACATGTTACACCTGCTGTTGCTGGTGCAAATGATGGAGATAAAGTTGCTGTGAATATGTGTAACTGACTAAACATCTTGAAGAATAATAATGCTAACAAGATACTTCACATAACTAAATATAACCTTGAGTTCATTGTTAGCTATGTGTACAGTATTGCAAAATAGACATTAATGGAAATGAATCTGCACACCACATCTTTCCTGAAGAAACTGGACCCGTTGAGTTTACTTGTAAAGTAGTTACTGCAGGAATGACAAGACAATAAAAAGATTACCTATATGAAAACATCATGATCTAATGCAGAGAAGGAAAAACGACTTTCTGTGTTCTGAAGTGGAACCAGAACCTGAACCAGAACTCAAGGCAGTGAAAATGAGGGTACTGAGGAAGAACCTGACCAGCCAGAAAGTCCAGAACCATAGGAGGAGAGATGAAAACACTGCTCCTGAACGATCTTGAACACCATCAGGAACAATTATTTCAGAAGCAGAAAATCAAATCCTTTGGCCAATATAAAATAGTTGATTTTAGTAACCTATATTTGAGGGTTTTGTGAATTCAGAACTTTAGGTGGTTTTGTGCCCATTAATAGCTTCAGAGTCCGAATTTGATCTAAAATATGCCATAACACAGGGTAAACATACCAGTAGTGTGAATAAAAGTGCAGGATATTCTACTTTTTTGCAACTTGGGGCCAGTTTATTTTGTTTTAAATTTTTGTACACTATAATGTGCTATAGGTCTGCAGGGATTAACTACTTACTATGTTACATTAACTTGAAAAAAAGATGTCAAGTTGCAGACAGGCAGAATTAAAACACGCGCACACACACACACACACACACACACACACACACACACACACGCACACGCACACTTCAAGCACACACGACTACTAACTCCAGCATCTTGGGCCAGAATGCAACATCTTGTGGGATCCAAGCAGCAATCTGGAGGGGGCAGGGAAGGGGAAGAGATGGTAGTGTGTGGTTGGGGAGAGAGACGAACGCTGTCTGATGGAGTGTGCAGGGACTAGACTGCCAACAGGCGCAGCGTCAGGAGGTTGTGGGGCAGGGAGGTGGGGAAAAAGGGAAAAAAAAAAGGAGAAGTGCAGAGAAAGACGGGCAGATGCACTGGCAGAGGGCTGTAAAAAACAAGGTGAGAGACGAGAATGGGGAGGAGACAATAGGAGAAAGGGTGTGGGGACAGTATGTTATCGTAGGTTGAGGTGGAGAACGTGTTGCAAGGATAACTCCCATCTGTGCAGTTCAGAAAAGCTGGTGGTGGAGGGTAAGATCCAGATGGCTCGGGTAGTGAAGCAGCCATTGAAATCAAGTGAGTTATATTCAGCTACATGTTGTACCACAGGGTGGTCTACTTTCCTTTTGGCTACAGTTTGGCTGTGGTCATTCATCCTGCTAGACATCTGGTTGGTTATCATACCTGGAAATGGTGTACTTGCAGTGACAAAACTTCCTTGCTAAAGTATGCTGAGGATCTTGCCAAGGCTCTCACGGACAAGCATTAGCCCCCAGACCTAGTCCGCAAACAGATCTCCTGTACCATTTCCCGTTACAACAACAACCCTCTCACTACCTCAAAAAAACAGCCACAAAGGGGTGTTCCCTTCGCCACCCAGTATCACCTCAGTTCGAACAACTGAACCACATCCTTCCCCAGGGCTTTGATTACCTATCATCGTGCCCTGAAATGAGGAACATCCTACCTGAGATACTTCCCAACACTCCTAAAGTGGTGGTCCACCGCCCACCCAACCTCCACAACATTCTAGTCCATCCCTATGCCACTCCCAATCCCAACCCCTAGTCACAAGGATCATATCCCTGTGAAAAACCCAGGTGCAATACTTGGATGAACGGCCATCGCCAAACTGTGGCCAAGAGCAAAGTAGACCACCCTGTGGCACAACATGCAGCTGAATGTAACACACTTGATTTCAATGGCTGCTTCCCTACCCGAGCCATCTACATCCTTTCCGCCAACACCAGCTTTTCTGAATTGCACAGATGGGTGTTATCCTTTCAACACATTCTCTGCTCCCATAGTTATCCCAGCCATAACTGACAATAACACACTGTCCCCATACCCTCCACCCAACAGTTTCCACCCCCTCTGTGCTATCATCTTCTCCCCATTCTCGTCTCACCCTGTTTATTTGCAGCCCTCTGCCAATGCATCCGCCTGTCTTTCCTCACTTCTCTCCATTTTTCTCCATCTCCATGCCCCACAACCTCCTGACACTGTACCTGATAGTCTAGTCCCCACACACTCCACCAGACTGTGTTTGTCACTTTCCCCACCTGTACACTACTATCCCTTCCCCTTCCCCTTCCCCATCCTCACCCCTTCCAGATTGCTGCTTGCATCCCATGTGATGTTGCATTCCAGTCCAAGATGCTGGAGTTGGCGGTCGCATGTGTGTGAGATGTGCTTGCTTGCTTGCTTGCTTTTGTGTGTTTGTGTGTGTGTGTCTTTACTGACAAAGTGTCTGAAAACTATATGTGAGTGTATTTTAATCGTGCATATCTGCAGCCTGACGTGTCTTCAAAGTGGCAAAATATCTTTTCTTACATTGTTTGGTTTAACTTAAAAAAAAAGTCTGTACCATTTGATAGAGGGCATTCTAGGGGTAATATATATGTAGAATTTTTGTCTTAAGTATGTCAAGTTAAACACTGATAGTAATGAGAAATTTTAAAATGATACATTACCTCAAAAAACATATTTTCCATGATCAGTATTCATACTGTTATAACTCACTCAGAACAAATTCAAAATCCAAAATTTTCAACAAGAGAGTTCCTTTTGCTTTCCATCCCACATATATCATAATGTGAATAATTCCCTGTTGATTAAGTATTGAGTTATGTGCAATAGATGTTACTTTTACAGTATGATTGAAAGGAAGAATTATTTTGTTAAAATTCAGAAGGGCCATCATATTTGCGAGCATATTGTTTGTCAGATTCATCATGACACATAGCTCTCAGAATAATTTAAGTTATCTTCGACTGAAGCTTAACTGCAGAAAGCCTAAGGATGTAATGCAGTCAAATCAGGATCTCAGTCCAACTTCCATCTCCCCTGTTGGACTTTTAGGCAAGAAAAAGAAAGGTGATCTCGAATTCCTAACAGTAGTTTCTCCATACGCAGCAGATGCTTTGCTGTTATTTAATGGGCACAGTATTTTCTAATGTCTATAATGCAGGCAGACTGTGTAGTCTCTCACTGAACATGATTATTGTTATATTGTTTGCTTTCTTTTGGATTTAAAGCTACAAAAACAATTTCTTAGTCTCAACTTCTGGATGTTGTACTGTATATTGATTATTCATACCTTTGTTATTTATTTTATCATGTCAGAAACCTACACTATACCTTACAGATACCACAAACATTAACAAAAATACTCTAGACAGATTGTTGCTATAAATGTTGTCATTTCCACTAACAGTTACGGCATCAGCAAATTATGTGCTACACAAATACATACTAAATATAATGTTATCAGTACGCAGATAATTCACATGCTTCCTTGGTCAGTTCAACCATGTTGGGGGGGGGGGGGGGGTAGCATGCAGTTGGGCATCATTTTCAGACAAGGATATGGTTCGTTGTCTCTTCTTCACCACATCCATGTAATGTAGATTCACATGGAAATTCCCCTGTTCTCATTTTGATCTTAGTTTTGCTAACTCTTGTCTTCCTTATAGGCTAACTTTCCTTGAGGCTTTTTGTCACATGAAGCAAGTGCTTTCTTGACTTGAGCCTTTGGGTTGCTGGTTGATACCTGTATAAGTTGTGAGTCCTCAAATTCAGTACCTTAGATTTCTCCAGTCTGGATGCTCTCTTGCAGCAGATAACTGAAGGTGGAATACATGCTAGACAATAATTTTCTAAAGGATTTAGATCTCAGACAAACTGTCACGAGTCTGCAGGTCTCATTTCAATTGAGATCTTCTTGATTTGCATCAGATGGGGCAGGCATATTCTGCAGCTGAATAACAAAGGGCTGTAGCTGAAGTCTTTCAGGTGCGAGGATGTGTCCCCCAGGTTGTTCTGGGTAATTTCCGGAGAATATTATTTCTTTCTGATACTTGAGTTTGTCAGATACAGTATCTGATCAAGTGTATCTAGACACCTATTAGTGGACATTATTATGGAGTGTATCCACCTTTCACTTATATGGTGGCATGAACCCCAAACCTCAAGAACAAATCATTGTTACTGCTCAAGGCATAAGTTTATCTATACATAAAGCTGCTTTCTTGATAGCTTTTAATATTTGTAATTGCTTTGGCACTCATTATCTGCTACCATTTATATATCTGTTTGATTATTCTCAGCCTTGACAACTGTTCAGCACTGCAGCCACTACACAACTGACTACCAAAGACAGCCGCAAGACAAAGATGCCATACATTACCCCCATTCATTTCTTTTTCAAATCTGGAAAGAAAATTTGGAAAACACCAAATGCAGGAACAG